>NC_136593.1:17300092-17430092 GCF_910589615.1 Taurulus bubalis | reverse complement strand
TTGAAAATCCCCTCAAAGCGTGCAGTGTTGTTTTAGCCCTGATCCCTTTTGTTTCTATGTGTGTGCGTGTCTTGTCTACAGGGTTACCAATATGCAATGGATACCACAGTTTCTGCCAAAAAGGCTGACTGCCAGGCCAGAGAGAAGAGAAGAGCGGGTGCAGCCACCCTCTCCTCATCCCTCTCTATTTTAGTCTCTTGACTTTGCTCCCGGCCACACAGCCATATATTCTCCTCTCTCCTTCCTCATCCCTCTTTGTTTTTATTCTCCTTTAAACAAAAGCACAACAAGTCTCCACTTTCCTCTCCTTTTTCTTCTTCTCCTTATTCTCTTCTCTTTTTTTATACCCTCCATCTTTCTCTCACTTTCTATATTGCTCTTGGCTGAAGCTCAGCTCGTGGTCTTCGGCCTCACCGCTCCTCTCATCACGCACCGCACTGTGTGAGCGAGAAACGAAGCCGAGCCAATGAGCAGCCAGAAACCAGGAGATGATGAGTTCAATGCTGAGCTGTGTGGACACACCGGGTCACGAGACGAGTTCCAGGCCTTTTTGTGGCTACGTGTGATAAGCTTGGCCTTGAAGAGCGTCGAGGAGGCTCACTACAAGACTTCACTTATTTCAGAAAGATCAAATTTTTGCAAGATTGTCTTCCATTCTTACAATAATACATTTTCATCTGAAGTTTTCTGTGAAGGGAGTGTTTCTCTTTCAATGCAGATTGTAATTTTTCATGCTGGTCATTCCTTCTGTGTATATTCTGGCCATTTCCAACACAATTGACTGAATTAACTGCAGCTCTCTTCATGTGACAACTACTGACTTTCGACAGGTGGCTTGCTCCTTGTTGCTCCAAAAGACCAAAGCAACTTTGTTTCACACAGGTAGGCATGACAACTGATGATTTTTTTTACCTCTTTTATTCCTTTCTTTACTTTTGCATAGACTCCAATAAATTCATGTTCTGAGCAGCATCTGACTGTTCAGGGAAAGCTATACATTCTACTGTGGAGAATATGGAAATGGTTCTGTTCCCGACAGCTCTATGGTCTTTTATGTCTCATCGGAGTATGCACTGCATTGCATCATCATGGTCCTCGCATTTGTATGCATCCAATAAATTAACAACAATAGAAAAAGCTGATCTCAGCTTAGATTTTGGACAAACATACAAATGTGCATATTAATGAGCGAAAAACACATTTTCTTTCTTTCAAACATTTTTAAACATGCATCTGATCAATGTGAATCCAGTATTCACTCTCAACCAACTCAACCAAGCACGGTTACCTATACAGTAATCTAATGAGTCTTCTAGACATAATAGTAATAACAGTATAAAAAAAAAGAAAGAAAAAAGGATATGTTGGAACACCGCTTGTTGTACATGTTGTTACAGCAATGTGTCATTCTCCTCTTGCATATATACAAAGGTATGCAAACATAAAATACAGAATCAGCTGTATGCTGCTTCTGCTGTGCTTCTTTCTCAAAACAATCATCTTGTATTCTTGGAGTGTTTCTGCTCTCTGAGGGCCTCTGGCCCCTCTCTTCCCTCTCTCCGTGGGACCGTGGGATTGATTGATACCTTCATTTGTTCCTGAAGGGAAGAGGGGGATAAGTGCATGACTTATCCTCCGTGTGTGGATGGGGGGCCGAGGGGGCGTTTTTTCTTTTCTTTTCTTTCCATCCATCCCTTTTCCTGGACGCACCTCCGGCCCTCTTCACGCACATTTGGTTTCTAGCAGTGACAAATGATCTCATTTTATGAAAAGCATTTAGTCGGTCATTAGGAAAGTGAGGTGTGGGGACTTTCTTTTGTCACAAGAGAGCTCTTGCATGCAGTCAGGTGGTGCCTCATTATTTCTGCTATTTTCTTTAGTACAAATGGTACCAATTTTGCCAGGCACAGCAGGGTAATTCTCAGCATATTTAAGGCATGATGGTAAACTTTAGTACCAGATTTGAGTGACGTGGACCGCAGCAGTTCAGTTTCCATAGTAGCAGGAACGGTTACATGAGGCGTTGTGGCTTTTTGCCTGTAATTGATTTTATCTACATAAACATTGTGATACGCTGTATCTTTAAGGCTGGTGACTGGGATAGTGTGAGCATACTTTCTCCTTGCCTTAGCGTCTTTTTGTCTTTGTCTTGCTTTACTTCTCTGTGTCTGTGCTTGTGAAATGTAAATGTTGTGTGAATACCTGTAAATCCTCAGCGGGAACAACACAAGTCTTTGTTGTCAGGTGCAGACAGGAGGCCGCCTCTCTTGGCTGCAGTGCTGCTTGTTCTACAGAAATCCCTCAAGATCTACAGCTGGGAGTCTGGCCACAACGCACTCCTTAGAACAGTGGGGGCACAGTGTGAGCACCACAGAAGAAGTGATGACGTTCTGCCCACATCACGGTCGCTGGCGGTGCCAGAAACCTCAACCTCGGACTGCACAGAGATAGATCACTACTTCCTGTGTTCACTCTCTCCCTCGGCGTTTCTCTGCCTGTATTTATTTGACTTGTGACTGGCAGGAAGATATGGGGGGGCTTCCTTCAGCATCGGCCATTTTGGGCTATGGTTAGTTTAGGATTTGGCACCCAGAGACTCATTACAAGGTAGCAGTCAACTTGAGCTGATTTAAGTTATGCTCACTGAACGTACATTAGTCCAACTTTTAGAAAGTGCTCCAGCAGATGTTTCCACAGACTGCTGCCACTGTGGATTTAGTGGCGGGTGAGCAGACTGATTGACTGCTGAGGCGGGAATACTACACTAGTGCTCTCTATAAAGGTCAAGATCAGTCATTGTACAGGTAAAGTATGTCAAAGTAGAAAAGAAAAAAAAAAGACCATCAAAATGTCAAAAAAGCCAAAAGCGATGTCATCAATTTGTTTGTTTTTTATTTGAGAAACTAGAACCAAAGATTGCGTTCAACGATAAGTCAAGAAGTTACATTTCTTCTGGTGACTGACTATTTATTAACCAATGAATCGTCCTTGTATTTCTTTCTCTTCTTTTTGTATCTATGAAAAAGTAATATAACTAGAAATATACAAGGTATACGTTAAAAAGTTAAAAAGTTATTGACCTTGGAAATAGTATTTTGCCAAAGCAATACTGACTCATGATACACTAGTAACTTTTAATAGAGCTTTCAACCAAGTCCCATGGTCTACATCAATGGCCGTTCGCTCAGTTGTTAATGAGATGGATCTATTGACATTCAAACTGAGATACTAGATACAGCTTCAAGAAGATTCAAGAAGAATGCAAATAAGTGGGTCTTTAAAATGGGATTGTTATGTCACACTATTTCTGAGATCAAGAATGAACACAGTGCTCAACCTTTCAGTCTCTGGGACAAATTAAGTAAGTGGTCTTCGAGTCAACTGAAAGGGGTCATTGGTTCTGTGGAAATAGTAAATCACAATCAGTACTGATACAGTATCACTGCTCCTTCTGTAGCTTGTCTTGCTGTACATGTCGTCCTATCACAAAACTCAAGCCAGAGCTTCCTGCTACTTGACCTGAACAGTTTGCATCTCTTAAAACTCTCTATTCGCTGGGTCCTGATTCCTCAAATTGCTGTAAAACTTTCTTAAATCGACTCTGCTTCCTGTTCCCACATGATGTCAGTGCAGAAAACTGTCAGAACATTTACGGGTTGAGTGCATGTGGGGAAAGAGCTTAGGAAAAACTGCTGACTGCTGTTGACAGGCAGTGGGAGGGGTTAATGTTGTGGACTGTTTGCCCTCTCAGCAACCAGCTTGGTGGTCACCCCTGATTGCATTCGTCTGTTGAAAAACTCGTCGTTCACTCACTTGCTCTCGGCCTTTTAGTGACACTCGCTGCTCTCACCCTGCTGACCATCTGTAAGCGGAACCGCTCTTCTCCTCCTCATCACATCAGCTCAAGTCATCTGTTTCTTTTCCCTCCATCTCTCTTGCTCTCTCTCTCAATCTGAGAGAAATGAAAACAGAATTTTTCAATTAGGGGGAGCCGTTGAAAGTGTTCGCTTCAGGCTGCCGCACTGCTGCTGCTTTCTGCCCCCTCTGAGATCCTCCTGTCGTTTAGTGTGTTTCCTCGCCCCCTCCGCCTCATTCCCGGCACAGCCAGAGGGGAAGCGGGAAGCGGTGAGTAACTTTTAAATATTTTCATCCTCTTCATTCACATGATTTGTTCGTTCTGACTTAGGGGCACTGATTGGTGGAGAAGAGTTGTCTTTGGCAGAGTGTCAATACTTTTCCCCCAGGTGGTGTACATTCTGCCTTTTGACACTTTCATTCTGGATAGCTGAGCCCCTCAGTGATTGGTTAGTTTTCTTAAGGACACTGTTGACTTATCTTGACGACTTAGGAATGTTTTTATTTTGGGAGGGCATGCATACCGTGACAATTTGGGCAATCTACGGTGTGTGTTTCATGTCTCGTTGTTTCTGTGCCATAGTGACGGTGGACGTTGGTGTGCAAATCTGTCTCTGGGATTTTTACAGGTAATTACGACTGACTAGTGACAACTGAGTAAAAGCGCCACTTGAATCTTGTCTTTCCGTTCCCGAGGCTGCTGCTTTGTTGCTCTGCCAACGCTGTTGTCAGGAGTGGGTGGCGTTATCTGTAGACAAGGGGGGAGAAGAAGGAAGTGAGAAAATGTGTGTCGAAGGAGAAAGAAGGGGAAGAGAAATGGCTAAAGGTGTAATGATGGATTGCGTTAAAGGGAGAGGGGAATAACACAAAGCAAGTGAACGACAGAAGGGAGAAGAAGAAAAGGCAGTTCAGAGGCAGTACCTCGTCATCTCAGCTGTTGTGATTTAGGCAGGCTGACAGCACAAAAATCTCACAGCATCTCACAGCTGTGCGACATGCCTTCCCCTTTTTTATTTTTAACCCGGACACTTATAGGCTGCCAGGTCCAGGCAGCATGCAGACTATTGTCTCCTGAACTGTGTGTGTGTGTGTGTGTGTGTGTGTGTGTGTGTGTGTGTGTGTGTGTGTGTGTGTGTGTGTGTGTGTGTGTGTGTGCGTGTGTGTGTGTTTGCATGTGTCTTGGTGTCACTGCATCAGCGCATGCCTATACATGTCAGCGACACGAGTTTCACTGTTCGACAAAATTGGGGGCTCCTCTCCCTGAAGCCTTTGTTGTGTGCTCTGTCTCAAATCATGTCACACGTGACACGTTTAAGAACAGCTTACATGTGGGAGATGCAGTACCGGCTCAACGGTCTTTATTGACCGAGTGAGTGTGTCCGTAAATTGCCAGAGTGCATTCCACACAGACGTGCTGCCAGCTCTGTTGATGGCACCCTTGTGTGAGCTGCTGGTAAAAGACTAACAAGGGGAGGGGGGGAAAGGGGCTTGGATTTAGAGCACAGCGAGTCCTGCAGCTTCCTGAGCCCCACGGCGGCTCCCAGTGTCTCCATACCTGGGTGGAGAGCACCCACCCACACGACGACGCCTCAAAAAAAGGCCTCTGCGTTGATTGATTTAAGCGTGTTGCTAGGGACCTTGTTGTGTATTTGTAAAAATTATATCATCGGTGGAATTACTAGATAAAATGGATTTGTTGACAGTTGTGGAAAGAACTGCCCTCTCATCCTGTTACCACTTCCTGCCAGCCTTCAGGGACAAACATCCCTCACTTCAAAGTTTCTCCGGAGTAAAGAAAGATTTAAAATCTGCTGAGCTCACTGAAGCCAGCGGGACGATGAACATTTCAGGGTCAGGAAGGGAGGGGGATGGAAAACAGAGGGATGAATGCATTAGCTTCTGCAAGTGGATCTTTAGTTGCTCCTCGGGCGGTGAGTGCAATTGATTTGGTAAGCGAGCGGTCGCCTCACCCACCCCCATCCTTCCCCCTGCTGCCAGACCTACCGCCTGCATTCGTGTGTTGTCAACCAATCGATGTCAAGGAGCCGGCTGACAGCGGTGCATCAACTTTGAGCTGCATTGATCAGTTCCATTGATTTGAATCCTAATTATGTTTCATCATCTGAATCTCTAAAAAGGGCTGTAATTGCACCACTCATTTACAAGCTTGAGTCTTTTCTTTCTGTTTTTCACATTTACCATTGCGCAATCATTTCTTTCTTGTTGTGAGGTAATTTATTGAATCATACCTCCTCTGTTTTTGATCAGTATTCAATTTACAAAATGAGTCCAGGATCTGTTATTGTGAAGATTCATCTCTATTTAAATTTGTATCTTACTGTTTGAGCTGTGAATTTTTCACCTCCCACAATATTCTTCACATATTCAGAATGAGATGTCATCTCCTGGCAATGGCGTGTCGTTTCCGCCGAGATTCAAGGACCATTTTAAGTAACAAGTCTAAAACTCTACAGCCGTGCTCGCTGCTCTGTCAGGCCGTACTTGGTGATTGTGGTTTATTTTCTGCTAAACCAAAGAAAAGAACAGACTTAATTATCCTGAGGGGGACATGAGTTTTTCGAACAACTTTTCATACCAAACCATCCAATAGTTATTGAGACATTTCACACAACTAGCATACAAGTCGGGGGATCACTTCAGAGGTCAGTTATTGCAATGTCTAAAAAAGTAAATCATTAATGTCTGTATGAAATGTTAGCCAGTAGATGTAGAGATATTTCACACGATGATGGCGGTGAAGACGTTGTCCTGCTCATGTTGGGACATGGACAGTTCCAAATCATCAAAAAATCTGCATCCTCTTGGGACCATGAATGTCTGTCCAAGGAAATCCATCTATTAGTTATTAGTTATTATAGTTAATAGATAATTCAGTCTGGACCCAAGTGAAACATTTTGTCTATAATGTGACTGCAGACTAGATTGTATTCATTGTGAGATTACACAGACGTTTTGAAGACGGTTTTGGAGAGAAGAGACAGAAAACATGAGTGCCCTTGCGTAGTTGTCTGCTTCTTTTCCCCAATCTTCCCTCTCTTTTTGTTGCGACCTTCTTCGCTGTTTTCTATCTGTGGGTCGTGGGACAGGACAGAATCTGTACTTCATCTCCATGCAGTGCCAGACAATATCAGCCTTGGGACATTTAGCCAGAAGTAAGCTCTGACACAACAGGATGAAACTTGAATGAAATGACTAAATGGGTAATTGGGCTGTGTCACAGTTATGACAGAAGGCGGGTTACACTGAAACAAAAGCTCTTTCAGCCTCGATGAAGTCTTTGAATGACATCTGAAGGTCCTTTCAAATTAAAAGAAATATATCAGGACCGGCCTAATTTGAATTAAACAGATTGCAATAGTCTCTTGTGTACTTAGACATTTTTTATCACACTGGCCTTTTCTTAGATGTGTCAGCACATACACACACATACACGCACACGCGCACACACACACATATACACGCACACGCGCACACACACACATATACACGCACATGCGCACACACACACACACACACACACACACACACACACACACACACACACACACACACACACACACATACACAGAGAGAGAGATACAGCTCTGGAGACGACCAGAGGCAAATACTTGCAGCCAGAAAAAGCAGTCTGCCATTCAAATCGGCAACTGATAAGGTCGACCACGGGGAGATGTCTGCACTCAGGACCTGTCCGTCAAGCACAAGAGCCTGCATCCCTCTTCACAAGAGAGTTATGGGAGTGATTAGGGGGGGGGGGGAGTGTGAGAGCGGAAGATGGAGAGGCAGGAAGACAGATATAGAGTGGCTTGGGAATTAGAGGATTGAGGCAAATTAATAAAGAGAAAGAGAGTGGAGGAGGGTCAGAGAGAAATAAATGGACCAGGACGGAATCCATGAAACCGTAAGAATATTGTAAAATGAGAAGGAAGTGAAATACGGGCAGGGCGGGGGTAATGCCAGACAAACCTTTTTTGCCAACACTCCTTACTGTAGCAGCACGTCAACATGTTCTCAGCCAGAAAAACGTTCTTCATTTCATTTCATTCCATTCCATCTCAACCACTCTGTTTACTGCCTAAAACCTTCATTAGGTTACAGAGATTAAATAAATTATCATAAAATTCTTACGGAAATCAAGTCACTGTCATGCAACAATAGCTCTTTGTTCAAGGTTCACAAATAGAAGACATTGTGTGTAAACACAACCCCAATTTAAAAATGTAAAAACAAAAGGTCCAGTTTTCAACGAATGTGTCTGTTCGAGGTGACTGGGTGAGGAGTTGGATATCTCTGTATCCTCTCGCTGAACTTCTCCTGTCTAAACCTTTCTGCCGTATGTTCAGCAGCGGATGGAAGCGTCACTGAGTCATTTGTGACCTCGATAACTCATGCACAAAGAGATTCATTTGTTCAGACTCGCCCCGTCTTTTTTTCTTCTTTCCTTTTCTCTCCCACGTAGAGCCGTCGGTGATCAAAGAGGCCACAGATGTTTTTCTTCACCTATCTCCTTTCACCATCTCCTGACATTGTTGTGAAAGTGGCCTGAGCAGCGTTCCCTTTTCTGAGGGCTGCCTCCGGTCCCGTAGCTTTCATTACACATGAGGAGATGGATTGGAGTTTTATGGGATGCATAGTGGCCTTACATCTCCTGCGAGGGTTAATAAGGAAAATTAGCCACACAGCTGAGCCACTGCTTTGGCAACGAGCTAATTTGATTTTGTTCCACACATCCCATGTTTTTCCATCATGTTTGGTCAAAAAGACAGAGGCCCCGACACACTAGCCCTGTCTGTGGAAAAGTTTCATGGTGGAAAATTTGGCTGTGGAAATACTTTGTTTTTGATCCATCTGCTTCATGCGCCACACAAAACAGAGCTATTTTTGGTTTCACAGCGAGCAGCGGAAGTGCCAGCTCTCACCCAGTTCATTATAGTCCTGATGGAGGATAATTATGAACTGAATCACAGCGACGGCGATGCTTTTTCATGCTCGTAGCAAAGTTGATACCATTTCCTCCGTGTCTGCCAATTCACGGAGGTTTCAATCTGCATTTATACTGTTCGTGGTTGTCACCTTGAAAGTGTGGTAAAATCTTTGTTCAGGGCAGCTTGAAGCTTTCCGCACTGACCTCAGCCGGTGAGCTTAGGGTCATGTGTCAATGTTTCAGTGTCGTATGTCCTCCGCTCGGGTCATGCTGAGCAAGTCCCAAAGGTATGACTGCTATGTGGGACGAGCATAGAGATTGGAAAGGGCTGTAGAGGAGTGCTTTGTGGACTATATAACTGTCAGCTTGATCAGTGTCATGGATGGCGAGAAGGAGATAGGTAGAGACACATCAGTTAATCTTCCCCGAGAGCGTCGCTTTGGCTGCCTTTGAATCGGCTCGGTCGGGATGAACTGCGCCTCCCCTGGAAAGTGGACGAGAGCAGGCGGCAGCAGCGAGCGGCAATGAAAAAAAGCTGCGGTCAAGTCGAACAGTTTTCAGCTGCCTTTAAAGAATACACAGAAAGTTTAAGGAACAGTTACTTCCTGTTAGATCCAATCTGTAGGCTACTTGTAGTTTATAGACCACGTTTGAATTATTCATGCATTTGTAATTATATATGTATGTGGAAATGTGCATGTAGCTGCATTGTATGCTATCAATTGTTCTTTTTATGTCTGCCCGTGAAACACTTTGCTGCTCGTTTTGATAGGTTTTATATAAAAATACTTTATTATTATTATTATTGATATCGATCACACAAGATATGTTTTACAATTGCACCGAAAAATAGAATTTTGACAATAAAGGCCACAAAGCGTGGCCTTTGTTGTAAAATCTAAGAGACAATCAGCTCTCTGATGTGGAGACAGCCAGGCGTTTCCCATCATGCATTGGGGTCATGCAGTTGGTGGAGAGCGACTGCGGCGCCTGGCTCTAAAGACTGCGTCCGCCTCGCTCTTCTGAAGTAATCGTTGACCACGTGTTTGTGACATCTGAGCAAGTCGGTATCAAGTCGGACACAAATCTACCCAGAATGCATTCTGCCCTGATTGCTGCCGATCGATTCTGTGCAGGACTGGCTCATCTCCAACGAGTCTATTATTTTGATTCTGGTGTTGAGATTTTTTTTGTGACATGAACATATTTAAATGTCTGAATATGACCGGAAATTCAAGCAGTTTACTTGATGGTGGCACTATTTATGGTCACAACATGGGCATGTGAGCCGCCATTGCTGGCTCGCTGCTGTGCTGCCTGGAAACTTTTCCCCTGTCTCTATGGCGACGTGCAGAGAATTTAAACTTGTCTCTGCTCTCTTTTTATCCTGGTTTATAATGCCAAGTTGCCATAAATACAGGACTTCAGGGAGCACTTATAGTAATACACCCAGTTTGTGGGGCAACAAAAGCTTTAATTAGGCTGAATGCCAACCATATGGGACAGCAGGTAGGCTCCCCACTCGTGTGGTCCACACACACACACACACACACACGGTACAGATTCAGGGAGGGTGAGGAAAAGTATTGCAAAGGGCCAATCACCTCCTCTTTATGCTTTTTATACCGTGGAAAAGACTGGCGCCTCCCCAGGTGATGATAGTATATGAAAGCCAAAAACTACCATTTAAAGGAATAAAGGAATATTTAAAGGCAGCGGGAAACACCTGGCTCTGTCCAAAGTTAAAAAATCTGGCTACCAACACCTCTAAAAATCACTTATCAACACATCTTGTTTGTTTCATCTGCATTCATGCACAAACAGAAATGTAAAAACAGCAATTTGTGGTTCCAAAGGAAGAGGTGTAACTATGTTTTGATGAATAACAGTTGATCCATCCGCCCAGTACGTCTGTGCAGCGTCTCTTCTGTGACCTCGTAACTCTGGGAAGTCTCGTTGTGCCCGTTTGTTTACCAAGAAATAGTAACGGCATGCAACATATTGTCATTTTATAGAGCAGGCTGTAACTTAAAGTAGAGATAATTGTTAGCAATAGACATAATTGATTCAGCAAGCCAAAAAGTTCATCCATCTTCAGTAGCGAATGGCCCTGCAGACACAGCTTCCTTTCTGAAGCTATACCCTAGACAGGCTGGTAGCTGCAGGACAGACCCTGACACACGTATACATCAGTGGTTCTCCAGATAATAACATACATGCCAGGTGAGAGCATGTGAGAGGACAGCGGGTGCCACAGCGGAGTTAATTCAGCAGACCGGGCTACCAATCAGCTATAGGACGAGGAGAAGGAGGAGTAACGGGAATGGAAAATGATCTTGAGTTTATGGGAAGAAGGAGAGAATAGAGAGTGGGGAAGTTAATGAAAGGCTTTGAAGGGTGGGTCAAGACCGAGGGGCATGGAGGATTAGAGAGGGTTAATTAAAAAAAAAAGAGAACGAGGGTATAGGGTGAAGCTTAGAAAAGGTAAGTAAAGTGAGAGCGGGGAAACGCTGCAGCGAGTGGGAAATGTGTGACCGGAGGAAGGAAGAGTATTAAGCACAGAGGAACAGCGAGCACAGGGAGGGAGATGAGGTGAAAAGAGGTAGAGGAGATGCTGAGCGAGGAACTTGTGCAGCTGTAAGTAGAGAGGATGAGGTTAGATGAAGATGGGAGGAGGAGGAGGAGGAGGAGGAGGAGGGGTGAGGGGCTGAGAACGGTGCCAAGCCGTCCCAGGGGTGATGAATGAGGCCATAATGAAGTATCTGTGCTCCTCTGCCTCTGGCTGGAGAATAACCGCAGCCTTGGCACGGCCGCACGACCCGCTCAATCATGCCAAGGAGAAAACACACACACACACAGACGTTTGCATGATCCACACACACACACACACACACACACACACACACACACACACACACACACACACACACACACACACACACACACACACACACACACAACGGAGTCTGTGACAAGCTTCTGCATTGCAAATTACAGATACACACACAGGAACTTTTGACAGATGATCTGTCTCAAGCTACCACCCACCGTATTCCCAACACACACACACACACACGCACACACACACACACACACATTCATACATTCTATATATTTTTTTACCTTTGTTCGGTTCCTGTCTCTCCACCCAGACCAGGGGTGGCATGAGTGTGGGTTTTATAAAACAACCTTTTGTTCAGTGTGACAGGCTGGCAATGCACAAGACACTGTCTTTCTACACACATACACACACACACACACACACACACACACACACACACACACACACACACACTCACACACAGACACACGCACACTCACATACTCACACACACACACACACACACACACACACACACACACACACACATACACAGCGAGTGATGGAAGTCAAGACAAATGGTAAATTCCTCCTCTGCAGTAAACAAGTTGTGTTGTCCTGCGGTTTCCGCCGCTGTCACTGAAACATCAGCCTGCCATTTAGTCACTGGCGCACAAACAGTGTGTGTTGTCGTGTGCAGAGAAGACAATGCCTGTAAATGTGTGTGTGTCCCCTCCGCCCTGCATGAAAAATCTCAGTACTAGTGTCAGTCTAGAGATTAGAGCGCTGAATGTTTATATGACCTGAGTGTGTGTGGCTTCTATAATTACATGCAGATATTTTTTCAGGTGAAACAAACAGCAACAGACTCAACATTCATTCAACTGAGCCCCTTTCCCCTCTATAGGTGTTGCATTACATGCAACCAATCGAAGCGCATTTCATTCAAGTTAATAATCACAGTGCTTTGACTTGCAAATTGAGGCGCATTACAGACACACTTCTCTGCACGTGTAGATACTGTTTGTCTCTGCATGCGGTGTTCCTGCCTTGATCGTACAACACCTGTATCTAGATGTAGGCAGTTGAAACCTCTCATTCACCCCGAAAATGCAAGTATGACACACCTCTCTGTAGAATGCTAACTTCTGTTGATGCAATGTGTTCTTCTTGTGAAATAAAAGTAATTTCTTCAGAAAATTATGTTGTGAGTTTATAGCCTTTTCATGCAGGGTTAGATGTGCGCACTGATATGTACGTAATTGTTAACGGATTCAGCCAGCCAGCCTGTGAGTCGTGTGAATTGGTATCTGCAGTGATGAGGCAGTGTCTATTGATGGTGTTGCAAAGGGGAAGCTTTGAATTAAGAGAGAATAGCGCTGGATGTACAGAATAGCCTGAACTTGCTGACAGGCAGTTTTTCACTGATCCGTCCCAAAAGACTGGAGCTGGGAGAGAGAAGGAGAACTGTGGCGGAAAGTAGGACAGGGACGATGGATCTCTCTTACTCTTCTCTCTTTTAAAGAACATCCCCAGTATCCTCTCTGTGTTTTTGTGCATCTCTTCATGTGCATGTATCATAAATGTGATCGTGTATGCAGTATGAATAGTAAAAGTTGAAGTGCTGCACGGGATTCATTACCTCTGTCTCCAAACATGTCCATATTGGATGTAACCCCTGACAGTTCATCCATCCCACCACACCAACCTTGCATGAAGGAAGCTGCTTGTCATGCTAGCAGGGCCCGTAGAAAGTACGGTATTCAGGAACAGGATCAGAAGGAAGTTTCATATGGTTTCATATAATGAGTAAATGTTCGAACAATCAGCCATTTTTGATAAGTTGATACAGTAAAACGAGCAATCTGTTTTACTTACACATTAAACAGCCAAGTTAGTGTTTGTTTGCAACTGTGTTTTTGGTCTTCCCGTAAATGTAAGTCCAACATGTACTCTCCTCTTAGCTCGAACTTGGTCTCCACCAACTCCTGAGGAAAATTTCTGGCTGCTCCACTAGCTAGTAGATTGGTATGTTTTCAGCCATCTTTCCAGCAAACCGACCTACATAATGCTCTCTGTAAGTTGGTTCTCCTCTACTGCTGCAAGCTGTTCTTTTTCCCTGCCACATCCTGATTTATTTCCCGTTTTCTTTCTGCTGTCTTGCTATCTTCGTATCTGCCTCCCTGTATTTTGGCCACTAATATTCTTGAAAATTGAATCAGCGAAGGACACGTCGTGGCCGCCAAGACCCAATCAAGTAAGAAACGTAAGTGTCTACATCATAGTTTCCAAACTTTTTCTGTTTACACCCGTCCACACGAGGACGTAACCCCAGAGTTTTTTTTAAAATGTATCCATCCTCAGCAGCGTTTCCAAACCCGTTTTCATTGCTCTAAAACTTCCGAGTAGTATGGACGCTCAGTGTAAACGTAGAATAAGATTTGCGTTTTAAAATGAAAACATAGTAGGACATGGTGTGTGAAAACTTTTTAAATAATAATATTGACTCAAATTGCCTTTTTAATATGATTATTTGACCTTTTATGTCCACATTTAAACAACTCTATGTTAGAACATACTCCATATTGCTCACTTATTACTGAATTTTGCCACCAGTCCGGAGTTATTATTTAGATTCATTACATACTACTGCAACACTATCACACTCTCTCCATTTCCTTATGCAGCTTGCATCATTAAGAATTCCCAGTCAGGCTCCCAAATGGCAAAATGTGAGAAATCAGTCTGAAAGCCAGCTTAATAATAAGTGAATAGTGCTGCCACTGTTGTTTTGAAGGACAGTGTGTTTGTGTGTTTGTGTGTGTGTGTGTGTGTGTGTGTGTGTGTGTGTGTGTGTGTGTGTGTGTTTGCGTGTGTGTGTGTGTGTGTGTGTGTGTGTGTGTGTGAGAGACCCCAGTGGAGCGTGTAACATTAATGAGAGGGCCGGAGTCTGGCCTTATCACCAGTTTACCAGTCCTGGCCAGACCTTAATTAGCACATAAATGCTTAGTGCAGACCTTGCTGCGGTACTGCAGGGCCGAGCATACACACACACACACACACACACACACACACACACACACACACACACACACAAACAGATAATGTTTAGACAGAGATGAACACAAACTGAAATCTTCGCCAGTAGAGGGAAATATTTGGTTGACTATGAAATAAAATGTGTGTGCGACAGGGTCTCGTGTTTGTCACATGGTGGCATACATTGATTGTGTGTGTTTACATATATGTATAAATGACTGAACAAATTAATGAATGTCCTCCATGTACACAGACCAGCTATTTAGTGCTGGTACTTGTTATGTACATGGTGTGTCATGTTTGTGTTTGTTTGTAAAGGCACTTCTATATATGAATTAGCGCCCTATGATCAGTGACCTGTAGCCACTGGCGTTGGACTGTTTGCCTTATTATGTCTCAGGAAGATTTCACGCATTGGAAAAACAGTGATTTTCAGACCACCCTGAATGTTCCCACAGTCTCTAACAAGAGCCTAAACTGCAGATAAGGTAGCCCCAGGCCTTGCTATGGAAGGCTCTTATCTTCATTCTGTGTGACCAAACTGATTTATTTTTTAAAGCTCTGTCCCTTTTCTCTTTCTCACGGTTGCAAAGTCCATTTATAGCTGTGCCTCTGTCTCTCGCACACAACACACACGAGTGCTGGTGACATCGAGGTGTAAAAGCGACCACTGCCGCTAACCCCCAGCCCCCACTCAGGAGTCAAAAAGAGCCCCACAGTTTGCTTCAGGTCAATGTTAGTTGGTGGAGAAAGATAGTTTGCCCCCTCCTCCTATGCCCATCCATCCATCCAGGTCATTGGCTTTTCTCGACCAAGAGGAGACCATAACCATGAAACATTCACACTGCCAGAAACTCAACAGTGTCTGTCTGCCTCTGCATCATTAAACAGCACATAAAGTCAGCGGTCTTTTGGGGGAATGGGTGGGTCCTTTTGAAGTTGGACGATGACCTCTAACTTGTTGCTTTCTGACAACCCCCCTTTCCTTTATATTCATACACACACTTCCGCTACATCCCACTGCCGCAAAACACCCCAGAAGGAGACACTTCCTGGATGCACTTTCTGTGTCTGGTTCAAAAAAGATGTGTGTGTGTGTGTGTGTGTGTGTGTGTGTGTGTGTGTGTCTGGTTATGAGAAATGGCCATTGTGTTGTTGTTTTTGTCTGTAACTTATTTCTATTTTGCAGCCTGTTGATCTGCTGCGGGAAATTGGGGTATCGTGGAGATGTTTGTTTTTTTGGTCATTAAAATAATGCCTCGTGGCCCCAGCTCTGATGTAATGGGAGCAGGCCGCACCCCCCACACAGCTCCGCGTGTGGCTGAACGCCCCCATCCAGAAGCATACAGAGATAATGGGAAACAGATTCAGGCTATTAATTAATATGTATAATACAGTTAGATGTGCTGGTATCTGGCACACCAAGTACTACCCCTCCTCCAGACACACTCACACACACACAAATAGTATTATGTGCACTCAGACTTCCCCTGTTCCTCATTGAATCTGTCAGCTGTCGTTAGGGGGACATTGAAGTCGGCTGCCCGGCTCCAGCAGATAAAATCAATGTTGTAAAGAACAAACACTGGTTAAACCCCCTGCAATACTCCAAAAGAACACAGCGTTCATGTTTGGGTACAAGTCGATATATTGGAAGTAAACTTTGTTACTGCACTCCCTGAAGCGGCTGAAGAATTTTGTGACAGAAAAGCTTGCCCCATTTCTCAGCAACCATGTTTTCCCCTCCTCTTCCTCCATCCCTATTTGTCTGCATACATGTGCTTATCAGTGTGTGTGTGTGTGTGTGCCTGTGTATGAGTGTGTGTACAGCAGGTGGGTGCTGCTACATAGCAGGTGGGTGGTCTTGGCTAATGAAAGACGCTGAGATAGAGCCATGGGGAAGTGAATCTCTGCTTCTCAGTCATGTCCTTTATTTATCGTGACTGTGCTCACTATATCTCTCTCTCTCCCCTTGCAGTGATCACAAAGCCACTCACAATCACACTGAAGCAATTTCTCTCACATGCACCTGCAGGCACAAACATAGCATTTATCTCCCCTCCAAGCATCCTATTCAACCCAAATCTGTCACATTCCACATTAAACAAAGATGCAACCACCTGGAGTTTTTTTTTTTACATCAGACAACTTTGACTTCAAAGTCGAAAAGAAAAAGCAGAACCGCCCTTTTAGCGAGCCGATACTCTTCCTGTGAGGAACTCATCCTTCACTACTGCTTCTTTCAGTACCACCATTTTGCATCCTTCATAGTAACAGTTGAGTTGAATTCAACACATGCCATACTTTGCTTATGTATCTTCTGATGCCAGATTCGATGTCTGCCTAGATTTGACACATTCGCGACCACCTGCTTCCTGGCTTAATTGTTCACAATCTATGCAGTGACAGATTCCAATTCTGTGAAATAAAAAGGTATTTTTTGAATTACAAAGTAATCCTGGCCTTTAGCCTGGTGCTCTGAACAGTTGGTTTCCATGTTATTCTTTTCCTCCTCAGGTAAGGGGAACATGGGAACACACCAGTGCAGTGCAGTCCAGATACTGGAGGTGCTGATTGGGAGTCAAAGAAGTGCAGCACAGTTCCACTTTAAAGGCATTTAAAGTCATGTGGGACCTGATGTGACTTGCTCAAACTAATAATATACTCACCTATGCATATTTTTTATATTCTAGTTCTAGTTCCTCTGTATACGATTTTATTTGCTTATTTAGTTTGGCTTGCTATTGTTTCTCTCAGTTAGTCACTTGTCTCATGTGTGAAATGAACAAAAGCACCTTCAGAATCCGTCTTATTAGTCCGATGGAGACGAAAAGTGACGAGCCCTGTCTTTGTCCCCGCCAAGACGTATTGTCGTACCTATGCTTGTGTCATACAGCACCAGATAAGGTGTGAAACACTTAAACACACAGTTTCTAATTACCATGCAGCAATGAACAGGGCCTTCATCTGATTAAAGATGCAGATGTGAGGGGCTCTTTATCATAATTTCCCGCTTGAGTGCATCATATCGTCATATGAAGCTATTGCTCACCGGTGTCTTTCATTACAGCAGATGTATGGCATCAGGTGCCGCCGTTGGCATTGTGACAAAGTGGTTTGAGGTGAGAGAGCTCAAGGACATCTCACCGTAGTGAGTAAAACAGAGCTGCAGTTATTTAGCTCTGGTTCTTGCTCCTTTTTATTCTCCTCTACTCTGACTCGGCCCACATGAATCCAAATCCTTCAAGTGGCAATCTTTAATTCTGGAATAAATAACTTATATTTATTTCGGGCAGAGCACAACTGCTTTAAATTTACATCCAATTCCTTTTCCTCATATATGGGCGGGTTAGAGTATACACACACACACACACACACACACACACACACCTACACACACACACACTGCAGTACACACACACGCTCCCTGGTTGTGCGTCTGACCTCTGAGGTTTGGCTGAACAGTAGAGCATGGTGGAGCTCTAAGTGGGTGCAGGCAGACCAGATGTGGCTGTCTAACCCCACAGACCTAACAAGTGGCTGCTTGGCCGGTAGCCTCACCACCGCTCGGCTGCTTAGCGTGCTCCCTAGAAAGTCAGTGGACACGGTAGCAAGCCACCAGGAGGGCGCTGATTCTAAACGGAGACTAACTGAGGTTCGCTCTGTGGTTTAGATGAGGGCCGGCCGAGCAATCTTTAAGCTTCATGTTAACTGTAGGTTTATTAAAGCCATGTCCTTACGTCTCTGTTGGTTTGTGTGCTGCCCATTAGGATTTAATGTGGCTTTGGTCAGTGGTAGACCCAAGCAGTGTTCATAAAGTCTCACTAGTTTTCCTCATTGTTAACAAGTATAACTTTGCAATGAACTCAGTGATGTTTTGCAAGGAAATACAGTAATAAATTACTGATGCAGTTTTAGTCTATCACTGAATTCTCAGATTGACATCTCTCTTACTTTTATTTCTCATGGGTGAAAAATAGCAACAATCTCTTATTGGAAGCATTCCCACTACTTAGTATTTATTCACAATTTGTGTATGGTCTCTGTGATTATTCATGCACCAGCACAACAGGTTATCCTAAGATTTAAATGTAGGAGTGGATACAATCTAGACAATGTTGATGGTTAAATTGAAAAGTAGTTTTTATATTACTGTGTCGAGTGTTTAAGAATAAATAAAGGAACGTCATTATTGGAATACGTTATGAATAATGTGCGGTGTAGTTTATCGAGTTTACAAAGTAGTTTGAGATTGTTTATTTGCCGAGGATTAGGTGAGACTCTTTCATTTCTGTTCGTTGAATATGAACACTAGAGCCAGGAGTTGATTGCTTTAAACTGGGAGAAACGGAAAGCGTGACTCTGTCAAGGAAGGCTACAAAATAGTATGACACATCAATGTATGTATAGATTAAATAAACAAGTTACAAAGTAATTAGTGAGATTTTTTTTAAACATTTGAACAGAGCAACATCTAGATGCTAACCCATACAAACAAGAAAGTGGTATTTATCGTGTCATCCAGCTGTTAAGTGAATGAGCATATTTCCCTATATGTCAGACTATTCCTTGAGCAGCTCAACACTCGTCATTAAACCATCTTTCAGCGTCCTTCTCCAGTTGAAGGTCAGCAGGGCAACAAGGTACTCCTCAAGTTGATGATCAGAGTTTGCAGACTGACACAGGATCTTAAAAGTTTACCCAGCCTGCCAACCATGTTGGTGACAAATTTCACCCCTCTGCTCTAAAAGAGTCATTTGCAGCTGGGGATTCTGGGAGTGTGAGAAGTCTGGCAGTGGAAGAGCTGCTTTGGATTGTTTTGTTTTTTGCTTAGTATTGCAGTCTTTCAACTCTTTAAATTGGTATCTGACCTTCTCTTCTCTTAAACTTGTTTTCTTTATTCAGCTTATCTGCCCCCACCCTCTCTCTTCTCCCCTCAGTCATTCAGTGTCAGCTCCTAAACAATTTGCTCACCATGCTGAGGTCACAACAGACCCGACCATGACCAACGGGAATAAACTCCCATCATCAACAGATTACAGACTCGAGCGTGGCTTCTTTTCCAGAAATATGTAATACATTGCACATGGGTACTAAATGTGTCCCAGATGCGGGGGATTCACGTGTTGTTCAGACTGTGTGCTGTTTGCACCCCGAGATCTGTGCTACGTCGTCAAAAAAGTTGCTCTCATGTCCGCTTCTCATGTCCGTTTTTGGAACCTATTGTTTATGTCTACACGTCGATCAATTCATTTTCCACTTGAGATGGGGTGAAGCTTGTGATTATTCGTGCTTAAACCTGCCGACTCAACCCTAGCATTGATCCTGATATTGTTTGAGAAAATGAAAGTGTGCTTCAAAAGGATCTGTTGAAGTACTCAATTGATTTGTATGCGTAATCAATAGAATTCACGATGCATGGTAAGATCTGTGGCCTTTGGAGGATCAGATGGACGCGCAGTGTCAGCCACAGCAGTTAAATGCAAAGTAGTTTGTGATCTATAGATCAGAGCCAGGTTGTCTCGAGCGCTCTGTGTTACGGGGTGGGCTTTGAGGACAGAAGCCGCTATTGCCCATATATTGACTGAGGACTCAAGGGGATTAAGGCCTGGCGACACCAGAGAGTAGCAGAGTGAAGTTCTGCAAGGCTAGTATGTGAAGTACTCTGGCTGACAACCTAACCAGGCTAACATGCTAGCCAGCATGTAAGCCTGTGTCTCCAAAACCATCTCTGTCTGCCATTTTGTTTGAGTGATTTTAATTTTGGGAGCATAAATGTATGACAATAACAGTTTATTCCAAAGGTATATTGTACCATCATCAACTTCTGTAAATAAATGTTGACACACAACACACACAGCTAATCTGAATCTACTGATGGCAACAATTCCATTGAAATTACTAGATTTTTCCACCAAATATATTTTTAATTTCTGGAGTGACTGGGCCTTAACTGATGAACTGATGAACTGTGGGTGTCTTGAAATAATGCCCATTTATTGATTGATGCTATTGTAGCGGCCTTGTGTCAGATTCCCTACTGGTGATCCATCACACACTGTAAACCGTATCCTCCACATATGCCAATGGACGGTTTACATACAATGGGAGGTGAACCAGCAATTAGACAAATCCATAGGTCAACTCTAGAGAGTGCACGAGTGTATTGGCATGTAGCTTGGCTGCAGATGGATTGGCTCGGTGATACCGTGTGCGCTCACTCCCTGCTGTGTTTTTTTTTTCCCTTCTCATTGTGTTTCCCTCTCAAGCTTTGTATCACAAGCTCTCCTGCTTTTCACGCTGCCTTTTATGTTTCCCTCTCTCGCTCGGCCTATCACCCATTGATGTTGCTTTTATGATCTGTTTTTTATGATCTCCCTCTCCTCTGTCTTCCTCTCTCAGCTAACCTCTTGGTGTGCTGCAGGGAAGGAATAGCAGACTGAGTGTGATTCATTCTGACGCCAGCATCAGTCTTGTGGCTGGCACAGTCTTGGCATGCAGATGCAGACAAGCTGACACACACACACACACACACACACACACACACACACACACACACACACACACACACACACACACACACACACACACACAGAGAGAGAGAGAGCAGCCTTTCCCATCCAGAGTTGCCTCTACTGACTGGTATGCTGCCCCAGATACCAGAGAGGAGCCAGAGCAGCCCCAAACATACCGTACTTGAGCTGCGGTGCTGTGCTGTGATTAGACACGGAGGATATCGACATCGCCTTTCCACAGAGTAGTATGTCACTCTCTGTTGTTCTACCCATAGATGATGGGTTTGCATGAATTCTAGAGCTCTAGACACTTGATATAATGGTTTGCATGGTTTTGTGTGTCTCACATGTGCTTTTTGGCACACGCATGACCAGTGCGTGACTTTGCAGCATCATCACGTGTTCGCACTGTGTTTCTGTCGGGCCAAAGTGTGTGTTTATGTGGAGACATGTGGAGCCCAGCAACAGAGGCGAGAAGAATGATACACAGTGATTAGCTGTTCCACACTTCAGCAGCCGGGCCCAAGGTTTTTTTTCTTCTTTTTGTCCATGAAAAAGTCAGTGAGCATGTGTGAATATTCTTCAGGGAACTGATGCTGATGATCACTTATTTGCATTTTAACTCAAACCAGGCTTTGGCCGCTATACTTCTCCTGTGGTCTTCTGCATGTTCGTGCCTCCATTACTTTGGAATCTGATGGAGAAAAAAAGTGATGATGTATCATCTTTATTGTCAGTTTGTTAGTTTGATCATGAGAATGAATGCCGTGTTTATGGCCAGTGAGGCCTGTGCTGCTAATTCAGAGCCGCCCACACATAAATGGAGCTAAAAGAGCAACAGCTAGTCCTTCAATACAGTTGTCCTGGATTTAGATAAGCCCGGCTCTCTGTGCACACATGTTGATATGTTTATGCATGCTACGTGTTCTCCTCAGTGTGTGTCCTCGGTCTCGTGTCTGAATACTTGGCAGCCTTTCATTTTCCTCATGGCTCCTCCAGTCAGTCTACTCCTTTTTAAACAGTGGCTTCATTGATGCTCAGGTCTTCTTATCCTTTGCTCTTTCCTTGGACAGTTTTAACCAATCCCACACTAACCTCACTGTTCCTTACTGTGTGTGTGTGTGTGTGTGTGTGTGTGTGTGTGTGTGTGTGTGTGTGTGTGTGTGTGAGAGAGAGTGAACTTAGAGTTCCTTACTTACAAAAAAAAGCATAGAATTGCATGCATTATTGACAACTTTCATGCATGTGTGTATGCAAACATTGCAGAAGTGTCTGCATGTTTTCTGTGTGATCGTGTGCGTGAACATACTGTATGTAGATGTGTGAGACCCAGTCTGTGATGTCATATGTGGGTCAGCAGAAGGACATTATTGTGTCTGGAGCTCCACGGGGGGTGTCAGAGGTCTGTTTTCGGACTCCTTGTGCCTGAGTGGTGCAGCACAGAGCCCCGTCTGTGGCCCCGGAGAACCCGAGGAGTGCCAGGAGCCCGCGGGGCGAATAAATACGCTGTGAAAAGTGTGTTAAGAGAGGTGTGAAAGAAATCGGAGGGCGAGACACTGGGTTTTGTGTGAAGCCTTTCCCTCCCCCTCGCCTCCGCAGCACACATGCTCTCTCTTTCTCACACACACACACACACGCTTACACTTTTCCTTTCACACACACCTCACTTGGAGGTTCACAGTTCAAATAAACAGCGGCTCAAGCAGCGGGACGGGTCTGGTGTAAACAGCGGCGAGCCGGGGTGATTCAGTTTCTCTCGGGGCAGCGCTCTCTCTCACTGCTTCCTAATGGGCCATGCGTTTAAAGGGGGATGTAGGGGAGCAGCAGTAAGTGGGGAATGAAGGGGGGTTGTAGAAAAAGTTACGAATGGGTAAAGACTTCGGTGCGACTATCTCGTGAAGACGTTTGCTCAGACCCGTTATTCAAAACAAGACTACAGTACATTTTCAAAGGCACCAGAAGTGATGGACTGAAAGTCTGAAAGATGTGCTCACTCTGAAAAGTTTGACCTCAGTTTGATAAAAGTTGTCTGCGTGTGTGGATGGCTCAATGTGACTCATAACTCCTCCTTGTCTGTCCTTGTGTGTGAGTGTTTTCTGCCTAGTCTCAGGGCAGCGATCAGTCAATAAAGCCCCGGGTTCACCGTCTCCATCGGGCCAGTGATGAAACTCACGGCCGCTCCGTCACGTCTTGGAAATGGCGTGTGTGTGTGTGTGTGTGTGTGTGTGTGTTTGTGTGTGTGTGCGCGCGCGTGTGTGTGTATGTGTGTGTGTGTGCCTGTACGTGTGCGTTCTGCTCATTGCCCATCCCCCTTTGTACGGGTAAACAGTGTAACAAGATGAAATAGGGGCAAATGAAATTGCCTAAAACCTCAAGATGAAACGCTGCTTTTGATTGATTCAAATATGAGCTTTGAAGGATCTCTCTCGGCTTTCAGAATATGTTCTCTGTGGTTTCATTAGTCTATTAGCTTAAGTGACTCGGTCCTATGTTTGAATCCGAATTGAGTTTAATCTTCTTATTTTCTCTTTCAGATTCATCTGGTCATTATTGACATGATTTAATCCAGAGAGTATCTCTTTCTTTCTCCTACAACTCATTTACTTCCTTTATCCAATGGCCTGCTGGATATAAACACAGGTGTGTGATTGAACTAGAGGGAGGGAAGTTCTCTCCCCTCCCATCTTCCCATCTCCACATAGCATTGAGTATGTTTGGGTATTTCTGTCTCGGTGAAACCTTCTGCTATGAGGCACCTGTGAAGGCACAAAAGCAACAGTAAAATGGCATTTTAATGAAATAAAAGACCCTAAAAACCTACTTTCTCATCAGTTTATTACTGAAAGTAATGCAGTCCTACATGAATACAATATAAAAGTTGAACAACAGTTTGGTGTATTTCAAGGATTTGGTTAATATGTCGGTTCTTAGTTGAGAAAGCATGTCCAGTGCACCAGTTGGTAGCGACATTTCAATCTATTCAAAATCTGATGAAGTTGTTATTTACTGCGTTACCAAGCTACTTTCAATGAAATCTTATCAAACCATACCCGAACAAGCAGATCAAGCATATTATCTGAGTTCTAGGGGAGGGATGCACCACTTTTCAGTCTCGATACCAGTACTTTGGCTTTGTGTATCGGCCGATAGTGATTATTGATCCGATACCAGTGTTTAAAAAGCTGTATGCCTGACTGTGTACAAGTGACTGGCATCATTCTTTTATGTTCAAAGCAATATCAGACTTTACTTAATGTTGCTTTTCTAACTTTGTTAAACAAAATGTACACATAAATACATAGATATATATGTACTATATATACATTGTTTTATCAAAATAATGGTTACCAATAGCATTGATATAATATAATAATAATATAATTTAAGTCTGTATTGGACTGATATCAGCGTCGGTGCGTCTCTCTTTTAGAGTGTTTAACTATTGAAAATAATACTTGTCTTCTCAAACGTTGACTTTGCTTGTTAATTATTTCCTAAATATTGAATATTGAACATTAAAGAGCCATACTTAAGATTTTAAACCAAGTTTTCAGACACTTTTAGTGTGCTCAGATTTTTTTTAACCATAGGACCAATATACTAATTGCATACATTGTATTTAAAAATGTCCAACTAATATTTTCATTTTCCAAAAGGCCCTGTGTGCATATATCTGTGTCCGTGGTCATACGTCGTTTTGTATGTGTGTCTGCATTGATGTGAAGCGAAGTCGCCCTTCAAGTTTCAATAACTAATTAAATGCTCTTCACAGAAAGACTAAGATGCTTTGAACAATGCTGCTCTTACCACCACAAACACGTTGCCACTTGTAGCCTGTCTGTAGGTACAGTAAAAATAGGACAACCCGAGGGTATACTCATAATTCACTATCATGACTCATGTTTAAGTAGTTTTGTTGCTATTAATTATTTTACCCAAAAGCCACACACATAAAAACAGACTGTTTTCATGATGGGAAAAACTCAGACGTCCAGTCAGTGTGTTTACACATTTTTGTAATTTCCAATTTGATAAACTGATCCTGTCTGTTGCTGCTATCCCCACAAGCTAATCTAAATATTTAAATGTAGCTCAGCTGAGTGTTGGGGTTTATTTCACCAAAAGTTTGAGTTTAAACCATTAGGAGAGCTCTGGAGAACATAGAGTTCAATCCAACACCTTGGCATAGAATATTTTTCACAAATACAGACTGCTTCGATCACAAGGGTAATGACTGCTTTCCATCTCCATATTCCTCACCTTCTATTTCACTATTCCATGTTCCTCAGCTCATACCTGACAAACCCTCTGTTTCTCTTTCTTTTACTTTTATCACGTTATCTCCAGATTTAAAATTCCTGAAAGTACCAAAAACCCATGACCTGAAGCATCAGACTTGCTCCAGGGGCTTAGCAGCCAAATACACATTCAACATGTGTTTCTTTTGTTGCACTTTCTCACCACAACTAGAGATGTTGATTTTACCTGGCTTCTTCACAAAGAACAACGCGCACCAACCTTTAAACTCCACATGAAGGCTGTTGTGTTGGCTGGCTTTGTGCAACCCTCTGAAAATGAGTGGTAAGATCATAAATCAAGACCGCGGCTGCCAACCCACAATTGTGGGCCAGCTAATAAGTATACACTAATATTCATTATTAGCGATAGAACATCTGGTCAGTCGGCATGAGATTGTGGCTACGGGCGCGAGGGATGCAAGGTGATTTGTTACAGAGAGAGAACCAGAAATACAAGTCAGAAGAGGTTTAGTTGATTTCAGAAATGTAGTGAATGAAACAAAAACCCACACAGAAAGAGAGAGAGGGAGAGTCAGCAAATCAGTATCAACACCCACACCACTCATCTGGGTCATGATGACAAGGTGAGGAAGTGGAACATCAGTGGAGGCTGAATGAGAGAGTTGAGTCAGAGAAATGTGCTGCAGGGTGCTGCATGTGGGAGGTTCGGAGGTGGGTTGTTCATTCATGGAGCCACAAGATCACACTGCATCAGAGCTGCGACTTTATGAGTTGCTGCGAGAGGAATGAGAGATTTTTGTGCATTACTTCCCAGATAACTTTTCAGCACAGATGTGTGGGTTGAGCGTGCAGAAAGCTAGATCTCGTCTCCCAAATGTCTTTATATTTCAAAATGCACGAACACAGGAATAATAATAACGTCAAAACGTTTCTTGTTTGCTCTCCTCATATCCCACCGCATCCACTACAGTATTTATTTTACTTCCTAGAACTGTTCCTCCCTGATCCTTTTTTTCTTCTTCAAACCAGCGCATGACCTAGTTATGTTTTGAATCAGAATCCACATGTACAGTACGGCTGAGAAAGGCTCATTGACAAACCGGCGTTGTTGGGCACAGCACGGTGGAAATTGAGCTGTGTCGTCCTGTAGAGGGCCGTCTACCGTGCAGATGGATGGTCTTGGATAGACAACGGTGGAGGGCTCAGAGGGTTTGTTTCCTCTGTGCTGAAGAGCCCTTGTGTAAGTGGGCCAGGGGGAAAAAATAGCTCCAGTCCCCTTGAGGAGTCACTCCACAATGTCACCTCCCTGCCCTGGGCTTTTGAGCGTGAAACTAAGTGTCCATACTCTTTCTTTCTTCCTCCTTTATCTCTCCTTTTCTGTCTCGCTGTCTCTCTCTACTCTCCCCTCTGTGGCTTAATGGCTTACCCAGGCCTCTGCACCAGCAAGGTCTCTGCAGCTAGAGTCGAGTCTGTGTGCTAACGAACCCCCGAGCTAATTAGAATTTCAGCCAAGCTGGCAACACTCCTCATTTCCTTGCCATTTCCCTCCCTTTGGACAAATACAATTTCACCCTTCAACCCGCACAGAATTAATCCAGTTAATGTTCAACACGGAGTGAATAATGGCCACTTATCTGCTGGGAACATGGGTCCGGAGTCTTGGGTGGAGTTCCCATAGCGCCCCCCCCCGTCTCGTGTCATACTAAATCTGCTTTCTGGTCAGAGCAGTTGGGCCAAAGTTCTGCAAGTCCACGATAGAGGAGAGGTCAGTGTGTCTTCAAAATGACACTGCTCTCACTGAATGGGTTGCGAAACCAGTAAACCTTTTATACTGGCAGCCCTTTCCTCTTCTTTGTAACTGGTCGCTAAGTGTTCACATGAATCATTACACCCTTAATGTAGCGGAAGGGTCGTTATCCAGCAGCAGGTAAGCAAACAAACTTTCCAGGATTAGCTGCGGTGGTTGGCAACAACTTCCACATCACCTTCACCTCTCCAATGGGCCATTCACTGAGTTTAACACCCCGATTGCTTGATTTGTTGTTTGGTGTCCTAGTACAGAGTCCCACAATTAAAGATTAACTCCGTTCTGCTCCAGGTTTTCTTTTCGAGCAAAGACAGCAAAGTGTTCATAGCCGTTCCAAACAGCCACACTCAAATGCGGGATGAAACGAGACGGGCGAGACGTGATCAAGCTGAGACAAAAATGCAAATCACGCTTGCTTTCACACGTATATACACCCGGCCAATTGCTGCATAAAAATGGGCAAGTTTTCTGAATTATTGGTTTCGGAAAGTGACATATACTGTGGGATAAGGTTTACTTGGTGGTTCTGGTGACCTAAATCATCTCAACACTGTTAATGTCTTTACCATTTATCTTTGATTTCTTTCTTTTTCCATGCTTCTCCCTGCCCTCAAAAGCACGGCTGCCTTAGCCTAGTTGGCTTAAGGGGCTGCAACACAGTTCAGTAGCCAGTTGGAGATCAGAGTTTGGGGAGTGTAAATACTTAAGAGTAGTTACAAAGAACCCTCTGCAGCACTGGGATAGAAAAGCCTTATAGAAGAGGAAGCCGGTTCTCTCCCCCTCAGCATGTCTGAGCTATCAGCTGTTGGGGTGAGTCCCAGCTGCCTCGTGTGTTGACTCTAGAGTGATAGCCATCAGCATTTGCCACATGAAAGGAGAGGAGACTGGTGTTCCTAAAAAAGCAGATGAGAAATAAAGATGAGGAGGCCATGTTGGGATGTTGGCTACATTTCAAATCGAGATAAAGGCATTGGTTTATCAGGTGTGTTTTTCTGACCATATCATGCAGTATATAAATCAGTTCCTTCCCTGGTAAGATATGAATAATGTTCTTGTTGGATAAGATCCTTTGAGGCAGTACAACTTTCTTGCATACTCAAGATAAGGCTCCCAGCCCCGGGGGAACATGTATTTACAATATCTCTCATCCTGTGCTTTCATAGAGACAAAACCCTCAATATGATTATGCATGCTTAGGAAGGGAGTAAACCTGTTTGGCTCACTGTCTAAAATTACCAGGCAGCGTGTGCATGCCAGGAGTCTGTGCAGGCAATGCTATCTGTGGTATGTACCCCAAGCTGGCCTCTATGCTTTTATTCAGTCCTCTCATGGCATTTAAAACGTCTCACTGCAGGTCAACGAACAGTTTATTGGGGAAAAGGGAACGGCTTATTGGGGTAAATGGCTGGTCCCAAACCATGTTGACCCGTTCTGTGGTCGCTCCGCGCAGAGGACACTGTCACTTAGAGCCCGTCATAAACTCTTGTGAATAGGCCGTTCGTACAGCCTGAGCTGTAATTGATATTCTTGTGTTTGTAAAGGGGCCGCAATTATATGTTCTTATGTATGAGACTAAGTCACAGCAAAAGTCGCCTTGCCATGTGTGAGAGGAGACTCGGGACAGAAAGACAGCTTTCACCAAAAAATAAAAGCAGAGCTTATATTCTGACTCGGGGAAGCCAGAGGAACAGTTCCTGAAAGGAGAAAATAGACTGCAGCACTGTCCTAAAAAAACTAAAGAAGTTGTTCACAGCTGCTGGCTGTTTTCAGCAGAAACTGCAAAATTCTTGTGCAGCTTTTTCAAAGCAAGCATTTTAAAATATTCCTTCATGCATTTATGTTGGAACGTGTGTTTGGCCAACCGGCAGCAGCAGGGCATTTTGGGAAAATAATATACACAAACCCTGATTTAATTACTCTCTTACCCACTTTCATTCATCCCCCAAGTTGCCTTTTGAAATCTTCTACAAATCTGTTCAGTTTTGATTGCCAGAAAACCTTTGGCGTTTTTTCTGTTTTCTCGACACATTTTGCGTTAGACAAACATGCAAATAAAGAGCAGCAGTGGGACATTGTTCAGCACTCCTACCACTCATTGTTGGGACAAGAGAAAAGAAATGACCTTACAGAGCTTTTTGTCATGTGAGTGTTCGAGAGATTAAGAAGGAGCCAAAATTGTATTATTGCTTATTGTATTTTGGGCTTTTGTATTTTGATAATATCAATGTGTGTAATAAGCTTTATTTATTTAAAAAAAATGACTTATGACTTATATGACTTCAAAGTAGACAGAGCATTTTCTACTTGTAATAGCATAACAAATCATGTAATGAAAAGCATAGATGGCTGTACATTATATATAGACTAAGCATGGTCTACTGTGTCCTCTGTTTATGAGTCTTTGGTTAAAAAAAAAAGAAGTCGGCCTATAATTACGGACCCTATAGGTGCATTACAAAAAGTGTTATGTCCCTACTACATTGACTTTACATTTGTTTTGATTCAGTGGATTTTCATTGGTCTGAAAGCCTTTTGTCCTTTCTCCAGCTAATGTCCGCTTCTTATGTTAAACAGCACTGTTTTGTTTACAAGGGCTCACCTCCCCATTTCGCCAAGCAGGTCAGCGCCCTGCAGCTCCTCTCGCCCCTCCCTCTCGGCTCTTCTTGTCCCGGGCCAGTTGATTCGGTGAAGTGGTTTAATTCACATGCAAATCCCCCCAGAACACCAGTCATTCACGCTGCTAATTACGCCAACGTTGGGACGCTGACTTGCTGACATCACACCAGGATAGTAGCATGCAGGGAGAAGGGTCTGTGCGTGTGTGCGCGTGTGTGTGTCAAGTCAACCAAAGAGTGCACGTAAAACCGGAAGTAAGCGACTCTGACTTGAAACAAAGGCTTCGAAATAAAAGGGGTTTCTTGATTTTCACTGTTGGCTGTCTGGAAAGTCAGAAAATCACATCTTCATTTAAACTAGGTTCATAAAGAATGACGGCTTCCATGGTAAGGTTAGATATTAAATAGGCTAAAGAAGTAATTTGGTTGAAAATAATCACCTGAAAACAAGGCCTTCTTAGCAGTGGATTTCTCAATAGATATAGTTAAAGATAAAGTTTCACGGCTATATTTACCTCGGAAAGGTCCACTTAGCTATTTTACCCAGAGCTTTCAAACATTTATCATTGTATTCATCAGCTGTGTGTTTTGTGTCACTGGGAAAGTCTTTTAATTTTGTTAAAAAACAATAACTTTTTTTCATATATGATTAAACTTACATACCATAAAAGTATATGTAGATATATAACCACAAAAATACAATTATGTCCTCCAATGGGTAAATTGAGTGGATTCAATTGTAGTGTTTAATTCAGGCAAATCTTATCCCAACCCATTTGAAATTATGCTTTTACTTTGGAAAATACAAGCCGGAAGTGTCCGTGTGATTTATGCGCTCTTGACACCGGTGAAGGATTAAAGCGGTGCAGTGAAACGGACAGCAGCGAGTGGAGCAGCTCCAGCGCTCCGTGCTTTTACGCAGCGAAAGTCCGCGCGGATCTTCACTCCGAGCCGGCAGCAGTAACTCCGCTTCCGAGGGAGATTCATCTCGGATTCCTTTTGGATTTTCAAATATCTCAGCGGAGTAGGCGCTCTTGTTTGGATCTGTAAACGGGGATTAGATTTTACGCACTTTGAGTTGGCTCCTCGTCTGCGCTTTCTCCTCATTTGCTGAACTCCCGAATGTGTTTGCGGAGAGCAGGGGGTTGACAAAAGGCTTTTAAACGGAGGGGGTAAATGTAGCAGAGGGGTGCAGACACCACGCAGCGGGTGAGAGTGGGGTGTTTTCGTGGCAAAGCTGTGGCGCTGGAGTTGTGTGACAAATTCTGCAATGAGGAAGACGCATTTTAACTCCCGCACCACCACAACCAGCACCGAGGTCAGGGCTATGGCTTCCCCCCGCCGCAGTTTGTAAGAAGGTAAGCAGCGGATTATTCATCATGTTTGTGTTGTATTTGGAGCATTTTTTTTTTTTGTTAGCGCGACGGACGATCCATGGTGCGTAATAGGAAAGATAATTGAGTCACAAATATAGACCTATGAACTATAACATCGAGTTTCTTTTAGATGTTTCCCCTTTACTCCCGCTATGAAATATGTGCGTAAAATAGTCACAGGAGTACATTTTAAAAACCCGTGCCCGATTTAAAGTCGGTGTACTTTTCAACTAAGATTCTCCTTAATTCTCTTCGTCAGTTTGCTCATTAATGGCGTGGAGCCGGGTGTTATTTTGATGTTAATAACCCCCAGAATGCACAGTTGTCGGACTCGCACTGTGGCGTCCTCTCCATAGACGTAGTCCCGGTTATATCCCCCACCCCACCCCCTGGGGCGCAATGGTCAAGCTACTGTGCGCTTTTTAGCAATAAAGTCTTTGTTGTTCGAACTCTGTGCCATATGGATTATAGCTTTCTTAGTAAATAAAGAGATACATTCATAAGCACCTGTAACATATGTAGTGTCTTCTTCCATATCACTGTGTTATTATGTTGTCATTATTTGAGTCGTTTTACTTAACGGGCTCTATTAATTTCCTGTTTGCTGCAAACTGCACTGGAAACAAGTGGCATTATCGCAGCTCCATGGCAGTTATTTGAAGGAGAGCATTTTGAGACTCAATGCAGGCTAATTGAGCCATTTATATGGCTACTTCTTTAGCAGTGTAAAGGGTCACTGGATTAGCACATGAATGGACTGACAGGGGGATAATGAATAATGTAGCTTCAGCAGCTGGCCGCAGTATCATTGGGCTACTTTTGTCTGAGAGCAGCCAAAACACCAATTGAGTTGACAGGAGCCTAAACGCAACATATTTCTGACATCCACAACTGCTTTATTTGCTGCTTTTCCCCACTGACAAAAAAGAAAAGTCAACATTATATTCCAATTAAATTACTAGAAGGACTGGTGGATTTCTTGAGACGGTTTCTCCTCAACTATATCATAGACCCACGCCTGGTGAACACATTCACTAATGACCTGGCAGTGTGTCACTAGTGTCTGAGGTTTGAAGTCTGTACTGAGGTTGTCTTGGAAGCTTTGACTCCCCCGGTTCCCATCCAAAGTAGTGTAATTTTATGGAACAAGTCAACACTGAATGAATAAGTAATGTCATCCTGTCTTGAGTATTGTGTATTTTTGGCTTCCTGCACAAGTCCTGTACCATTTACTTCTCTGTGTTGTCTCGTTGTATGTGGGTGTGCGTAAAAGCTATCTCCAGTCACAAGTTACTTTAAGTTACATTACACAGCTATAGTTAAATTAAGCTAAGTCCCCCCCCAATTCTTAAGGTTACGTTCCACTGGCTTTTGGCTTGCTACAAATAAAAACACATGTCAGATGACTATTTGAATTGGTCAGTGTGTCTATTTGTGTGTCTATTTGAATTGAAGCAGCAGTGGTTGAGACTTTTTTGTTTATTGTTCCATCTCCAAAAACACCAGCTCCTACTTTTCCAATAATACAACTCAATGCCATCTATGATTAGACCCTCCTAAATGCCCACTTCTGTGTAATGCAGGCTTTATGTTGAAAAATGGAAGTTTCAAGCCCAATTTGAGCTCATGTGCACCATTGGGGACGTGTCTCATGGAGCGGTCATTGTTGACCGCCATTAAAAACATGCAAAGATGCCTCTGTGTTGCTGTATATTACAGTTGAGAAAACCCATCATTAGGTTTCGGCTAGTTGGAAAAAGAGCAGGACTTTGGCTCTCCGTAATTTGCTGTGACAGGTGGATGCAGGCCATATCTCTGTCCTCGGCAACATGCTGCATCTGGTTCTTACTAATTGGCCGCTAATGGGAAACGTCTTTGTCGGTCCTGATTCTTGTCGGGAACACCTCCAGTCATGTTCAACTGTGATTAGCTCCTAATTGCTCTGAAGTCACCTCGCAGCCCGGTTAAGGTACAAAGACTTTGTTTGCATGTATGTTTTTCATTTGTGAAAAAGGGGCTCACCATTGAAGCTGCTGAGTTGTCCAACATCAGCTTCAAAACACTGAACTAAATTGTTGCATTCAACAAAAGGCCATTGAAGAGAAAAGAGCCAGTCCTCCTCTTCCCCCACTTCTTCCAGAGTAAACAAAAGCAGAGGCAGGAAAAAAAAGAAGATGGGACTTGGCGGCAGTGTGCACCCAGCTGTTCTCTCCTCTGTGCTCTCCACTCTCGTCATCCAACCTCCGCTTTTGCGCAGAACTGCCGTTTAAAAATGGGATTTTAATCTGGCCATCTAGAGTGATGCCATGGAAAAGATGCAGCGGTTTTGGAATGACAGAGGAGTGAGACTTCAGCTTCAAACCCGCCAAAGCTATACTTCCTCCACTGGCTCTCGGATGCAGTTGAATGATCAGATGGCTTTCAAAATGTTAGGCTGAATGCAGTCTCCTAACCCTAAGCCTGGGGTTATAGTGGCAACCCTAGTCCCATTTTCTGCCTGGCAACGATAATTCCCAGTCAACTGTATTTACTACAATGGTAAATTTGAGTTTTAAGTATGCTTGTTTAGCCAAAAGTAAGACCATGCTTGCTGACGATCTGGCAGTAGTAATCTAAAGCAATTGAACCGAGTCTATGCAACATGTCAGAGGGGCCGATCCGACTCCAGTTACATATTAAAACCACCCGTTGCCTGGGTTACAAGGCTAATCTGGAGGAGCAAGGCGATGATAATTAACCTGAAACGGTGAATCATTGTGCACTGACATCATGGTCACAGGGATCTCAATCCAACAACAATACCCCCCAGGTCTTGAACAAACCTCACACTCACACCGACCAATGCTACTTCAGCATTTACATCTCCCATGAGAGGAAAGCCCAGGCAGTCATGTTTGAATAAAGAACACACCTTTCAATTTACTTCTCTTCACCTCACAGGCATTTTATAAGGTGACAGTGATGCACTTGACTTGTATTACAAAAGTCCCCAAATCTCTCCTAATTGAAAATCATGTAGATTAGAAGGGGAAGTTCGGGGATTAGGTTTCAGTGGAGGGGAAATCCCAGGCATGTGCATGAAGTGTGCTGTAAATCATGAGGGTAGACGGAGAGGGAAGGAGCAACAGGCCCCTGTAGGTCCACAGGGTCTCTGCCAGCGCTGTATTTCTTTTGGGGGTGGGGGATCAGATGTTTTCGAGTTGAATCACTTCAGGAAGGTCTTCATCCCACATCCTCCTAACTGAACTCTACAGAGACTGTCGGCAGAGCGCGGGGCAGCGATGTGTAATGTGTCCTCTCAGAAGGAATGCGGTGTGAAATGCTTTCCTTCAGCTCTGGCTATTTGTATAGTCTTATCACCAAGAGTCCCTCCTCACACCAAGGCAGAAATAGCTGTTAACCAGCTGGCAGCATGTCCGAAGACTGGAAGAGGTGTTCATACGCGCTTAATCCTTTGTGTGTCCACCTTTTGGTGTCTTTTTCTTTCACTTGCAATCATCCCACTGTAGTGTGTGCTCTTATAGATGCAGGCATTTCTCTGCGTGTCAGCCAGTTAATCACCCTTAAATTAGTAATGGTGGTGAAGGTGCTGGGTTGTAATGAGGCAAGCTGCGTCGCCCCGGGCTATAGCATCATGCCGTCGGGACAGGGATGCGCCAAACAACCTTCTATCAGCCGGCCTGCTTGACAGCTGCTTGATGACTTTGTCTGCCTGAGCTGCATCGCGGCTCTGTTTATCATAACCATTAATATTCATGACTAATGAAATCTGGCCACTTCATGTGGAGTGGAGTTTCTGTAGCTTGTTGCTTGCCCTTCCACAATGACCGCAGAGGCCTGCCTCTCGGTTCAGGGCGGCATCGGAAAGCTGAAGCTGACAGTAATAGGCTGTCAGGCTATTCGTGAATGGCGAGGAATCTCAAGTGGCAATGGAGAATTTGTCCGACTTCAGACCTTTTATATTTTTGATGTTTTCCTTTTAAGGATGACGTGAAATGGCCAGTTGTGGCATGTCAATGGGATGTTTTACTTGGAGAGCTACGTATTCCCACTGTTCATTCTATCATCAAAATCCATCAGTGCTAAGCCTATAGACTGAAGTGCTTTGTTAACCAAGACTCGAGCCGTGGACAAGAAGTGCTCCTTTTGAACAACAGACGAGGTGAGACATGGCCAGCTCTCCACATGGTGCTGTCTGCGCTGCAGGCACTTTACACTAACAGATCCTCAGCCGATCGAGCTTTCAAACCGTGTCCTGAGTGTCTATAAGCTCCTCCATAGGGCTATCTGTCAGGTGTCCGTCTGGGACGGTAATGGGATTGTCTCCCAGATTTTGCTGCCTGAGTGGCAGCACGGGTTAGTGAGATGCAACCTTCTGGCCACCCCGAGTTCTCCTCTTCATGCAGAGGCTTATGGCTGTAAAGGACATGGGATTCTGTATGTATGCAGTGTCTCCAAGTGTAGACCTGATGAAGGTGACCTTTATTCTAATTTGAATCCATACACTCAGGTATTTAACCCACATCCTCCTCTGCTTTTTGTGGGATGTCTAACAAGCTCTGTGTCCCTCTATGACGAGTAATTCCTATCTGTTAATCACAATATTTTGTAAAACAACAGTGTGGAATAGTTGTTTGAGTCTATGACATATCGCAGTAGTCTTTATTACTCTCTGGACACCCTGGAGATGAAAGAGTAGCGAACAGGAGGAGTGTCCGTGTCAAACACTCCCAACTATCTTTTCTGTGGAAACTCACACATAGCGGGATACTTTACATTTTATAACTGGGTTGGTCTGCTTGACCAGTGAGAGTGGCGCACTCTCTTGGCTAAGCATCTGCTATTGTTTCTCGCTAACTTTGAGCATAGGGGAGTATGTGCGTGTTAGTGTGTTTGTGCAGTGCTGCTTTCCATCACTGTCGCTGTCTGTATTCTACTCACTTCTATCGCCTGTTTGTAATTATATACTTGTTCATGGTACTCCAAAGGATTGTTGAGCGTTGTAGTACCCACATTTTACTGTGAGAGCGGCAGTTGTTGTTTTTACAGATAGTCTGAGGTTACCCTTTGAAAAAAGCAATTTGGGTTATTTTTTATTTTTGGTGATTAATGGAAGGCTTCAGAGGCCCAAACAGCAACTGCAGCATGACGTCTTGTTTCTGTTGAAACTCGATCTCCCCAAATGTATTTCTGTTTACACAGTGATTTATTAAACTGAGGGTTTGTTTTCACCCTAATGGTGGTTTATTCTGCAGTCAAATAACTATTAACCTCATTTCTAATCCATCTTGTATTCCAGTAAATATGTTCCCGTTGAACACAAGTGTGTAGTCTCCATATGACATGGTCTTGAAAAGTGCTCTTTGTCCGTGTTTGTCCATGGTAGGAAGATCTGTGTGCACTGCAAGTGTCGCCGTGAGGAGCATGCTGTGACAGCCATGCCTGTAGAGATGGAGAAGACGGTCACCAAGCTGATGTACGACTTCCAGAGAAACTCCACCTCCGACGACGACTCGGGCTGCGCCCTGGAGGAGTACGCCTGGGTACCACCAGGACTCAAACCTGAACAGGTACACTTACATCTTACACTTATCTGGGCCTCGGCACATTCACACTGATGTCTACATCGATCATCTGTAAAATTGTGTAGTTCTGTCAGCTGTCACACTGGATTGTAGACGCCACATAGTGTCGTGTGAATAATTCTAAAGACCAGAAACGTTGACTGTCAACATTCAATTATAATAAGTATTGTCTGTTGTCCAACAGCAGGTTTTAACAACAGCATGGCACAACTCTGAAAAATGTATCTACTGTCTGTGTGACTCTATGGGGGTTCACATTTATACACAAAACGATCCATGTTTAGTGTTGCAATACCGATTAAGTGCAACCCTAATGAAAGTAGTCATGCCTATATTTTGGAAGTGTTTGGTTTGAGCTGCACTTCACCATATGATAGCTCACCAATCTTGCTGACTGCTCCTTCTGCAGGCTATTGAATAACAAAGATTTTGTGACTCCAGCAGTAAAATTAATCTCCCATTAATTCCACCCCCAAACATGTTAAGAGTCGGTTTCATTGCCGTCACAGCGACTAAGCTAAGTCTGAGCAACACACAAATGTGTCAAATGGTCCTATGCACGTTGAAGAAAATCCTCTTTTACAATACTCCATGTGACTGTGTGTATGCACATGTGGGAGGGGGTTCCAGTATTATAGGACAATAGAAGCGTTTATGGAGGCTGGTTTCATTTTGTTGATGAGCTGAAAGCAATGAACTGGTCAATACAATGTTGGCACAGTCCCCTGTTCTCACCTCAGAGGACTGAGCGCAGCTATTTTTCATCCCCGTCCAGGATCACATGTCTAACCCCAAAAGTCAATTAGGTTCTCGTCTAGTTTTGATAAGACCTCAGCAACAGTCGAGCCATAATGAAAACTGGACTGTGAGCACAGTACTGAATAACCTTGAAAAATAAAATGGTGACAATCAAGAGTGTTTTCTACAGTCTAGATGAAAAGTGTCCATAGCTATCGTGATTTCTATTTTCCCAACCTGACGTCCAAGTCATTCAAGCTGTGGAAACATGTTGCGTGACCTCTCGCTGAGGAGCGGATGTACGCCCGATGTGGAGCTTTTCAACACCCGGCATTCCTCTGCACGAGGCAAAGACAGAGGGAGAATAGAGGGAGATGGTAAACACAAAGCTAATCTCCAGGATCTAAACGGTGGGTTTTGGTTTCCCCGTAGGGAGGCTGGGCTGCGTATGAGTCTGCTATTCAGCCAGCGGTGGTGGAAAGTCGCCACTCTGTAACGAGAGATTTCGGACCAGTACTGCTATATTCAATCAGATGGATCTGAGAATTATGAGGGATATCTCAGAACTTACTTGGGACTGTTCAACAGTCGCTGAAATACAGACCGTTATCACCAAATACAGCCATTACTGAGTTGTTGGAGATGTTATTATAGTGGGGAGGAGGGCCTGCCAACATTCTCTCCCCTTGCTCTCTTCTCTCCATCCTTCTCAAATATATTTCTGCGATGTTGCCAAGTTACAGCTTGTCAAGGCCAAGAATGTTACTCAGCATTGGCCTGTATCTGGTATTAAATTAAAAAAATTACCGTCATGTAGCCAGAGCTGCAGTCTAATGTGCAGACTCTGCTCAGCACGTACCAGAATCTGATTTTAATTTCCATTCGAACATAAATGTTCACATGTGGGCTACTTGAAGAGGAATACAGTTCAAGACTATTCATGCAAACCAGAAGGGTTTCCAGTTTCTGAGAGAGACCAACAGCTCTGATGTGGATCAATGAACTAGCCCGTCTAAAAGGTACCCAAGGCTAGCTTGATCTGTTCCCAAATGGACCTGAGGACAATTAGGACTCATTCATTCCCATCAGAGTGCAAGTTAGCATGTGGCTAAATACAACCTTACAGAGCTGCTAGCTTGGCTGTGGACCTTTAGTACATTCTGTATTGCTTTTATTTCGTGCTTAATTAACAAATTTCAGGCCCTTTTTAACTTTTAAAGCGCATTGAATTTGTTTCCACAACTATGCCGACTGCAGCGTCGATGCGTGGGCATTTGTACATCTCAGCAAAAGACGTGAGAAGAGAAAGACAGCGAGTGAAAACACAGCCGTTAAATCTGCTCACTTTGCTGTGAAAACAACATCCTTCCCGTCGCGTTTAGCTGTAACTACCAGTGTTTTCTCAACAATATAACATCTATGTCCAATAACCGCTAGAAAGTGGCTTGTTGAGAGAATGTTAGGGCCGGTGCCTGGTGGTGTCTATTCCTCTGGCTGTCTGGCCATTAACGGCAATAGAAACCAGCTGTGTGAAGCGATCGCTCTTGTCACTCAGTTGCAAAGTCCTCTCGTTCAGCTTTTAAAAACACTCCTTTCAGTACAGTTCGAAAAAAATCTGCCCTGTATTTAGTTCTGTCTGCTTTCGATTACAGTTATTATCACAAGCTGCTCCTCCTGCATCTAGCTGCAACTGTGTCCATTATGTACTTGTGTGTGTGTGTGTGTGTGTGTGTGTGTGTGTGTGTGTGTGTGTATCTGTCTTTAGATCTTTTCCTCGGGGCAACGTGCCTTTCACCTCCAGATTGTAACTCTGTTGTTATTGTTACGTAATTTATCATTAGCCCTGTGTGTGTGTGCGTGTGTGTGCGTTCATTTGGAAGCATAGGCGCTGTGTGATTTATCAGTGCTTGACCACAGTCGGTCTTTCATGAATCATCCCCCGCCGGCGTCCCGAGCCGTGCTTCCTGGCCAAGGATCCTGCGTCCCGCTCCAACGCCGGTGGAAGCCAACGAAAGCAGAGCAGAAAGAATTAGGTTACACTTCTAACAAGAGGCTCCTGCTCTTAATGCATCCCAACAACAAGCATGCTTGTGCAATGCTTCGTGGAAATGCTCTTGATAAAGAATGTGTTTTGTTACATACAAAGTTTGATACAGAGTTTTTATAAGCAATAGGACTTTACATTTGGTCTCTGGTCTCTATGTACCAATGCTTTTCTGCATTATTGAAGTTAATCTGTTTTTGTGTGGTGCTCTCTATGTTGTGGTCAAGGTCAAAGCTGATGGCTTCCAGTCAGTAGATCCATGCAGGAGACAGATCAGGTCATTAGGTTTGGTCTGACTTAGTCAGCAGGTATCCATCATGGCCACGCCGTAGTTATGTGTTGTTTCTTTCATTTGATCAAACCATAACTTGTTCATTCTTCTACAATTATTCTCTCTTCCTGCATCTAACCTTTTCATTTTGTTTTATGATTTCCCTCTCGCCACCTCTTATTTTCCTCTTCTGTCCTTAACCTCTGTCCCCCAATCTCCATTTAAAACCCTCTGGCTTTTGTGGTTTGCACCCCCTCCAATCACATTCATGTACGACTGACTGCCTGACCTCTGTTATACCCCGGCCCCCTGTTACAGTGTAATAAAAAAGAATGCAATAAATAACACGCAGATGACAGTCATTGTCTGCCACTGTAATGTAAAGAATGTCCAAAGCAATTTCCAACATCCAGATTAGCATTTATCCTGCTGTCGCACACATTTGTGTGCACACGCTCTGCTAAATGTATCCATGTTAAGCATGGGTGTACATGAGTGTTTGCACACTTGACAGGTCAGCAATACATTCCCGTGTCAATGTGCAAAGATGGAGAGCTGAGGTTTCGTTAAGTCTCCGCTGGTGGGCCATAAATCTTAGAGTGTGTGTGTGTGTGTGTGTTGGTTGTAGATCTTGTTAATTTAGTCTCTGCACAGTGCTGTAATGATTGATAGACTACACTTTAATAATAATTTAACCGTTTTGTGTAATTTATCAAATAAATAGGTCAAACATTTGTCGGTTCCAAGTGAAAATTTGGAGCTTTTCTGTGTCTCATATTATTATCTTTATCCGTTAAGTTGTGTTATGACTGTTGTAAGGACAAAATAAGCCATTGGAAGAGTGAGAGTATGTATATGTATTCCTTATTGTGTGGCATCATAGACGACACAGAAAAACAATTAATCAAAAATAGTAATCAAGAGCGTAATTGACAATAAAATGATAACTGTCTGCAGCTGCAGCACTTGTGTAGTTTACATGTCTCGGGTATGTTGTTGTTCTTCATCACTCTCATCCTCTCTGTCTCTGTCTCTTGCTCAGGTTCATCAGTATTACAGCTCTCTGCCTGAGGACAAGGTGCCCTATGTAAACAGCCCAGGAGAGAAATACCGCATCAAACAGCTGCTCCATCAACTCCCGCCCCACGACAATGAGGTGAGGGTCCAAACTGACCCCATCCCCCACCACCTCATCCATCCCTTCCTCCCAACCCTCCTTCAGGGCAATACAGAGATAAGAGAAGAGAAGAAGAAAAAAATAGAGTCGATCCTCTGAATGGGCATAAATGAGATTGTGAGGTGTTTGTGAGCAAGCTTTCTTGTATAGTTTTTTTTTTTTTACATCAATAAATCATTACCATATAATGTTGAGATATCAGGGTGACTGCTATAAACAGCACCTTTACACCAGCCTAATAATAATAACTTCAAATTAATCAAATAATTGTCTTGATCATGAAATGCAAACAAATACTGTAGTATTGCCTTTGTTTGTGCCAGTGATGTATAGTTTGATGCTGCTTTATTGATTAAAAAAAATGCAAGCAACCACCTTAAACTTTCTGTGTCTGCGTGACAGACCACACTTAACGTATGTTGGCGTGATGTGTTTGTGTAGGTGCGCTACTGTAACGGCCTGGACGACGAGGAGAAGCGAGAACTGAAGCTCTTCAGCAACCAGCGGAAACGGGAGAACCTGGGCCGCGGCAACGTCCGCCCGTTCCCCGTGACGATGACGGGGGCGATCTGTGAACAGGTAGCTGGCAGAAATATCCAAAACTGAAATGTTTGCGTCGTTTGCTCCAGCAGTCGAGAGGCGGGACGAGATCAAAGACGAGCTAAACGCCGCCCAGCGTTACACTTCGAAAATGCCATTTCTGCGTGAAGTAAATGATCAAGTGTGGCGGGATCAAAGGTGTGTCATGTGGCCGATGGAATGAAAAGCGATGAGTCTTGTGACGGACATGCTGGCATTTCTGTTCTTTTGTAATGATGTACGAGAAATGCTGTCTGTTGACATAAAGGGCAGAGTCGCGTGGTTTTATCACAATGTTGTGACCTCGTCAGTCTCACCTCAACAAGTTGTTCTTCAGGAGGGTCCTGAGGCGTTGCATTTGTATGTTGCCTCTCATTTTCCCCTAGAAACCGTCTATTAATCACAGTACTTGTGCGTCTCATATAAAACTTTAGAGAACTAAGTTACAATTCAAACTGCTCTGAATCCTCTTGAACATATTTCATAGTAGTACCCGGAGTCCCATCAAATATTTAATGCGTTGTCTCCGTTTATTCTTGTAGTGGCCTTACGGGACCACAGAGTGCAATGGAGTGTTCTTTTAACAGCACACTGCAGCATCCGTTAGCCATTTGCTTTGGTGTGTGTACAACGGGCTCAAGCAAAGCTACTCCCGGGTACACACACACACACAAGCATGAGGGTTTAGGTTGTTAGGAGAGTGTGTATTGATTGAATTCCCCAACTTTCTGCCTCCTTGCAGCAGTCGGCTCTGTGCCAGTTAGATAACCTGATTGTAACTTTCGCTCCGTCCCCATCTTCCCACCCCTCTAAATCTACTTTGCCTCCCCGACCTTTCCCCCCTGTCTCTTTAGCGTTGCCTCTCGTTTATCTTTCTGGCTTCTCTACCTTTACACCTCCATGCCAATCTTGCTCTCCTTTTCAATCTACCATATATCACTAAATTTGTATTCTCCCCTTCGCCCCACCATCGTCCTCCAGCAGCCATTTAACTTCCTCTCTGCGTCTGTCTTTGCCTTCCCGGCCACACATGTAAACACTCCCATGTGCGTTCAGATTAGTCCAGGTTTCGTGCAAAGTTGTATTTAAAGAAAGAGATGGGCCAATCCGATACACTCAATCTGTATCAGCACCGATAATGACCACAAGAGATAAAATTGGCAATTTAACTTCTTGTTTACTTCTTGGAAACTGTACATCCTCAGTGGTGATTCACTGTAGCGTGGAAACCATTAACTGCCAAATTTTTCATTTAAACATTCTAAAGTTCCAGCTTCGTGAAGATGTGATAGTAAACTGAGTGTCTTTGGGATTTGGACTGTTGATTGGACAAAGGCAATGAAGACATAACCTTTGGCTTTACGATATTTTTTATATAGATTATAGACCGATTAAGTCCTCACAAATGGCTCAACATTCCCCCCACCCCTCATTCTGACATTCTTATCAAATCGCACTTCCTGTCTCTGGTAGCCCATCAACCTGTTAAGAACAGGAATTACTTCACATTAAGGAAGAAATGATACCATCCCACGTTTCAAGATGGCGCCCATCCTTTCATTTCAAAGGAGGGGAACCAAAAAGTTCCTTTTTGAGTTCCTCAGACCAATTTAAGCTCCTTGAGGATGTGCATTAGAGTCCATCTCTAGTTGACCCAGCTGACTTCATGTCTCCTCGCTCTTTTATTGATACTACTGTCGAGACTTCCATTAATCCTTTTCTTTTGCTGTCGAAATAGCTTTACAGACTTTTCTTTTGCAATTATTGTATAAAGGAAAAAAGTAATTCTGGATGAATGTCACGTAATTACTTAAACAAAGGGAGCATAAAAAGTCCACCACTTGGCCACTGGATGCAGGTGTACAGATGTCAAGTGGAACTACAAATAAGTAGCACAGTTATAGAATTTTAACTCGGTATCAGCCACTACTGTGTTTAAGACTTAGAATTGATACTGGAAAAGAAAGTGGGATCCAAGTATTCAAAAGTACTTGCTGCAGCCATTAACTTAAAAACTCTCTTCTTCTTCCTCCTCTACCCCTTTTCAGTGCGGAGGCCAGATAAATGGTGGCGACATTGCCGTGTTTGCGTCCCGGGCAGGTCACAGCGTGTGTTGGCATCCAGCCTGCTTTGTGTGCAGCATGTGCAACGAGCTCCTGGTAGACCTCATCTACTTCCACCAGGATGGGAAGATCTACTGCGGCCGGCACCACGCCGAGAGGCTGAAGCCGCGCTGCACCGCCTGCGATGAGGTAGACACTCGTCACACGCACACACACACACACACACACACACACACACACACACACACACACTCATCTGCACATGGATGATCATGTGTTAACAGATACACATATCAATTACTTGAACATACTGAGCCTGTAATGTGGGACGGTGTCGGTAGAGCTATTTATTAAATGTTATCGCACACACATTTTGCACATGCCTATATTAGGCCAAACTGCTGTCATATGATTCTCTCAGGCTCGCAACACGTACTGTCACAGTTTAATACATGCAAGGGTTTTTTCCAGTATAATGGGATCAGCTCTCAATATCTTGATCTCCAAACCATTAGCACTGACTTTCAGTCTCTGCAAATGGGGACAAGGATGCTGTTAGTACTTGAAAATCACCTTGGCTTTTTAACAGCAGCATAATTATAAGTAAATGCACCATCTATATTTGACTTAGATTTAAGTCCCCACACACATTAGCCTCTTCTACAAGTCATAGACAAAGAGGACGATCTAAGAGTACTAAAAGGAGAAAGCGATGCGTATGAAAAGGGAGGGCGAGTCGAGCCTTTGTCCTGTCATGCAGCGAGCAGTAATAACCCAACTGAGGTTTTACCTCCGGAGGACCGGTGATAAACGATGCTCTTTCTTATTTCTCCTTTCTTAGATCATCCTTGCGGATGAGTGCACTGAGGCAGAGGGGCGTCACTGGCACATGAAGCACTTCTGCTGTTTCGAGTGCGAGACCGTGCTGGGGGGGCAGCGCTACATCATGAAGGAGGGACGGCCCTACTGCTGCTCCTGCTTCGAGTCCCTCTACGCCGAGTACTGCGACTCCTGCGGGGAACATATTGGTATGCTGCCGGCATCTGTTAATACAAACTGCATTTATCACAAACAGGTCATGTAAAGGAACACGTGCAGAACCAAAAATGTAATGTTAATACATTAATACATGGGGAAATTAAGTGGACCATGATTGGGCTGACGTTTTAATTTAAAGGAGCATGAACGTGTGACCTAGCTTTTATTTGCAGTGTAACACCGAGTAGAAAAGAGCCAGAGTAGAAAGAATGTGGCCTGGTTTTCAGAAGTTTATGACTGAATGATGTCATGGCCAGGCATGTGAGGCAGGGTCACAGCAGAGCGCAGAGACCACAGCTTACAGAGCGCAGAGATATGTACAGTATATATCATGAAACCACCCTGGGGCAAAGGCATGACAGTATCGAGTGAGTTTTCACCCTCAGTGTCAGTGTCGGTTAAATACAAATATAAACATCAGATAACCTGTAGTGTCAGAGGCAAACCCACTGAGAGGAGAAACGGGGTCTTTTTCACTGGGAAACCTTCATAATGGCTCTTCTTGGCCCACTTCCACTTTCTGTTAAACCTCTGTGTGTGTATCCCCCAACAGGATGCCCAGGTGTGATTTAGCCACATATCTCTCAACAAATTTGCTCTGTAATTATCTGTTAGACAGGATATAGAAAAGTATTTGGCTAAAAAACACAACTGATTATAAATTGAAACCATCAGAAAACATGCTGCAACCAGATGGAAGCCATTAGTAAATAGCTGGTTTTCTCTCTCCCTGCAACAACTGCAGGCATAATCAAAATGCAATGTGTTTATACAATGCTGGGAAAGCTCCATAACGAGTTGGCCCCCAGAAACCGTTAAGTTCCAGCCTCTAGCTCTATTTTCTCTCCCCACAAGCGACTTTAAAGTGCCACTATTTTCACATAAAACAACATTTTAAATAACAAATTTCAAGCGCTTTGATATTCACATGGTGCTTTGTATTTTAATTGTGCATTTGTAGATGAGTCCCATGATGTTATTTTACATAAACCCATCTGTGTCTATCCTGCAGGCATTGACCAAGGCCAGATGACATATGATGGGCAGCACTGGCACGCCACAGAGGGCTGCTTTTGCTGCGCCCGCTGTAAACGCTCTCTGCTTGGTCGGCCCTTCCTGCCCAAGCAGGGCCAGATCTTCTGCTCGCGCTCCTGCAGTCTGGGGGAGGAGCCCAATGGCTCGGACTCCTCCGATTCGGCCTTCCAAAGCGCTCGATCCACCAGAGAGTCCAGACGCAGCTCCAAGGCGGGGAAGAGTGGAGGCGGAGGTGGTGGAGTTCAGACTGAAAGATTCTCAGGGGAGGTGGACCCACTGTCTTTACAAATGGATCTTTTGAGTCTCTCCAGCCAAACGCCCAGTTTGACCCGCGAGCCTCCCGCCTGGCAGAACCAAGAGCAAGCAGGGGATGGCTATAATTATGAATCCCAATCAGACCTAACTGGCAACCCCACTCCTCTCCAGCTCCTGAGCCAGTGCAATGTCAGGACAGCCTATAACCCCACCTGCTCCGTGCAGAATATTCAACAGCAGGATCACAGGATCAAGGAGACTGGAGGTCTAAAGAGGCCACCCATCTCAGCCATGAAGGGCCACTCTATGAATGAGATGTGGTTCCAACCGCCAGCTCCAGAGGAGTATTACCCCCCCAAACTGAGGACCCAAAAGAGCTTCACAGAGGTGTCCCATTGTTCTCAGCACCACGATGGCTTCTCCTCGGACAAGCGCTCAATCAGTTTGCACGGCTTTCAGAGGGACAGGGAAAGAGAGACGGGGCCTTCAGCAGCAAACCAGGTGGCGAGAAGCAGGAACCCCATCAATGCACTTAACTTCACAGAGCAACTGACCCCTCTGGAGCAGACTCCAAGAGGATCCATGGAGTCCCTGGCCCTGTCCAATGCAACCGGTGGGTAAAATAGTAGCCGTTAGACCTTGGCTTGGCCTTGTTTTCGGTTCTATTACTCTGTTAGTATTACACGGGAAGTTGTGTGTGTTTTAAAAATAATAGTTTGAGTATTGTTGGTGGTATACATCACAACTTGTGCTGACATTGCTGGCCATGTAATCTGAAATTCAGCTTGACAAAGGTACAACATTTTATGGAATGACATTGAATAAGCCGCCTACTGACACCAAATTCTACTCTATTTGCCCACAGGCCACTCAGCAGATGGAGGAGGAAAGCGGCAGGAGCACCTTTCTCGTTTCTCCATGCCAGACCTGAGCAAAGACTCTGGAATGAACGTGTCAGAGAAAAGCAACATGGGCACCCTCAACTCCTCAGTGCAGTTTCGTAGCTCGGAGTCTATTCACAGCCTCACCGCCGGTCAGCCCTACATGGAAATGGATCCTCCCAGGTCCTCCCAGTACCAGGTGCAGTACCGCGATCACCCTGGCATGGGTGTAGGTATGGGTATGACTAAGTTACCACCTGGCTTCACCTTCCAAGAGGAGGATAGGGTGAGTTTGGTGAGCAGCGCCAACGCTGCCCGCCTACCCCCCATCAGTGAGCGCAGGGTGGGGAGTGTCGGTGGTGGAGGAGGTGGAAGAGGAGCCAGTATACGGATAGAAGCTCCAGAAGAGACTCCCCAGAGGCGTCGGCACCACCACCATCGCTCCCGAAGATCCCGTCGATCCCGTTCAGAAAACGCTCTCAACTTGGTGGCAGAGCGAAGGGTGCGACCTCAAGAAAGACCCCAGTTACGTGTCAGTGAGGATTACGACCGTTTCCCGCCACCAAGGAGCGTCAGGGACCAGTTCGGAGGAGGAGGAGGAGGAGGAGGAGGGAGATACCAGTCCCAACCCTTCAGGCCGTGCCCCAGAACCACTTCAGACCTGACTCTTCAGAACCCTGGGGCCAGCCGACGCACTGGCTTGAACCAATACTCCTGGGATGATTACGATGACGATGGCTGGTGCTCCACTTGCTCTTCATCCTCCGAATCAGAGGATGAAGGTTACTTCTTGGGTGAGCCAATCCCCAGACCCATCCAGCTGCGCTACCTCAGCAACCAGGAGCTTGTCCATAAGTACAACGGGGTTGGAGGACCCAACCACAGCGGGCAGTTACACACCCGCAAACGCAGAAAAAGCAAGAACTGCATCATATCCTAACATCCTGTCATCTGGTAAAGGAGATGACTCTATGTCCAGCTGGTGTACACTAACATCTCCCATCTGGAACAAAAAAAATAATAAAAGTCACAGTCCATTTATTCAGTGTTGTTGAGTGTTGAATATCACGTAATTGAAAGTCAGTGATGAATTACAGTCGGTTAACAGTGAAAAAGCAAGTGTTTGCATGTTTGTTCATTTTAATGTTTCGGAATATCTCCTGAGTATTAAGGCTAACAGTTACAAGCGCAGTTCTATCAAGTCACAACGTTTATCAAAAGCTGATGTGCAATTCTTTTCATCATGACTTCATTTCCATGCAGCAGACAAGTGTGCAAGGTAGTCTGTTTGGGACAGCTTAGCTTTTTCACCAATGTGATTTAGATAGAGGATATACTGTACTATTGTATTCAGTTCATAGTATGTACATAGATAAATGAATTAATAATTTCACTTAAGTTAAGGAAGTCCATGTACATATGGTTGTAAATGAGGCCTCACATATTTTTATATTTTGTATGGATAGAATCATTTATGTATTAAATATCTATAATGTAGATATAGAATATGACAAAAACAACTTATGCATGTTTTATTTGGCTGACCTGGTCCTGCATTTGGAATAAAGGAGTATTTCAGTGAGTGTTTTGATTGACAGCTGGTGTTTCTCTCCAGAGAATGACAACACGTGTGTCTGGTGTTCACAAGAGAGCATAACAGTCACCTTCTCCATCTGTTTAATGCATAAATGAATGACAATGTGGTGTAGAGGTTGATTAGGAGCGTCACCCTCCACTGGGTCGCTATACTTGCTTGGTAATAGGTGTCGTCACAATTGAACAAACACAGCTCCATTGTCCTGGAAACAGATGCCACTGAAGTTCTGGTTTATTGCATCAGCCTAAGGAAGTTGAAAACTGCTGACAAAGGTCCAGGGATTTAGTTATTGAAATCTGGTGATGCCTTGTGTAAGTATGTTCGGCATGCTAACGGCGTGGCTCTAGGGATGGCAGTGCCCGTCTATGGGTCATCCCCGTTGTTCCAGACTGAAATATACAGTATCTATTGGATGGATTGCACAGGCATTCATGTTCCCCTCAGGATGAATTGTGATAACTTGCTGGATCATTTTCCTATTTAATGTAGCGTCATTATCATGTCATTGGGTAATGACCAAATACATTCAACTGACGGCTTCAGCTGCACTTAAAGTGGCAAATCCTAGCATGCTAACATGCTAAAATTAGATGTTGAACATAGTTAACGTTATACTTGCTGCTCGTTATGATCATGCCTTGCTGACATTACCATTTAGCTCAAAGCACCGCTGTTCTTAATTAAAGCAGAAGTTAGCCGCTGATGTAGCTATTAGCTTTGGCGAGAAACAAGTCCACCTCAGTTACAGCATAACAGGTTGTATCTGTAAGAGTTAAGCAATGTTATACAGTAAATTGGATTGCCTCTGACGTCCATGCTGTCCGGGGATTACTGTCGCTATAGCCCCCATAATCCAAACACACACACACACACACACACACACACACATATGTTTGGAAATGTGTGAACGCCAATCGCTTGATTAAAGGCGTTCAAGCACTAATGCTGTTGACATGATTGGCACATTAGTGCGTTTACTTCACCTAACCTCAACTTCCAAAGGCGTGTGTTTGATCCGGTATACACTCGGATGACTCCCAGACAGGGAGGAAAAGAGTCCTCATTTAGTCAGCCATGATACGACAAAACCAGCTGCACAAACATGCAAGATACATTATGTCAGATGGCTGAGGGCCTGGTACGTAAATGTGGACTTTCCCCTGCTTTTAGCACGTCTTCAAACTACAGCTGCAGACTGTTACTCACATCAGCTGCAAGTTTGGATGAGATTTACTGCAATCAGTGTCTCCAGACATACAATAAAACACACACAAAGTTCTGTCTTCATTAATGTGGATATTATTGTCCTTGACACAAGAACTTTCCCCACATCGTCATTAACTTTGCCCATAGTATTGTTTCTTCATTAGTTCCTTGCCTGGTCTTTACCCAAGCATGGGGTGTTTCCATGTGTTTAATTAAAAGCAAATGAAGGCCCAACAGTGAGGGGGGCACAGATTGCAGCCATATGCTTCCCGGGCTGTGCCATATTCAAAGTAGCGGATGGTGGGCAGATAATCCTTGAGTCGCATGGATGCTTCCAGTTGTGACAATCGTACTGTCGACCAGGCTTCATGTATTTCTGATCATGTGACCATCAATGAAACAAAGCTACTTCATTAACATTGTCCAGATTCTACAGCCAGTTTTGTATTTATCATCAAGTACAATGTTCAGGATCAGGACGTACAACGTCTGGGGCTACACATTTTGTTCAAATTCCAGTCTTTTTTTACTGCTTTTTCCTTCTCTACTCTTTATTCTTCAAAATCCATCAAAAAGAATGTTTACAGTGTGCTGATACCAAATGAAGCTGAATGAAGGTAAACCACAGAAGCTCAGCCTAATTAGAATAAATAATGCTGTGTTCTTAACCAAAGAAAATCAACTGCTGCATGGAAACACAGTTCTGTGTTATTGTGTACAGGTTAATTTAATTGATTGAATAGATGGATGGATGAAGCATTTTTGAGGGAATAATTCAGTAAAGTAAAACACAAGTGTTTCTTCTTAGTTTTTGTAAATTGGCTGCACTCTCATAACTTGTATGACATGTTCAAGTGACCACGCTGTACTGGGTAAGGTTGTATTGCATACAGCAGTTGAGGTATAGCTTCTTTCCTCTCGTGTTAATCGTCCATTGAATCACATTGACTCCACTCCGGTGTATTAAGGCCTTACAGAGTATGCAGTGTCTGCAGAACAGACAGCCATCCTTTCATTAACCCTGAGGTATGTGTCTGCACTGGATAAACAACAAGCAAATCAGGTGACGAAGTGGAAAGACCCAGAGGTCCTCTTTAAGGTTCAGACAAACCTCGTTCACTGGTGCAACAATGACGATCTCCCTATATATATATATCTGCTGACCAAGGCCCCCCTTTTTATCCTCCTATAGATTTTATGAGATTACCATAATGCTTTAAAGGACTATGAGTTAGCCATTCAAAAAGTTGGTCAGTTTATTTGAATTTTGTAAAATCTGACAATTATGAAATAATCTGAAATAATTTCACTGAAGACATGGGGGGACAAAATCATATATTTACTATTTTGTTAATGTGTGTGGCCTATTTCAAATCCACTGTGTATTAATTCAGTGGTTCTCAACCTTTTTTCGGTGATGTACCTGTGAAATATTCTTTGCAGCCAAGTACCCCCTAACCAGCGCAAAGCATTTTTGGTTGAAAAAAAATATGATTTATAGAATTTATACAATTAAGTTTCTGAACTTACACTTATATTTTATGGAATATGTATTAAATAGGATTAGATTTTTTAATGGATGCTAATTTAAAAATATATTTTAGTATCACGTACCCCCTGGAGTGCCTTCACGTACCCCCATTTGAGAACCACTGTATTTATGTACTATAATTGAAGACATCATAATTAATATTAGTTAGAAAATATACTTAAAAAAAACTGCTTTCATCCATAAACGCACTAGTTGTACCAGTTTAATTAACAGCCGTGTGTGTGTGTGTGTGTATGTGTGTATGTGTGTGTGTGTGTGTTACGGCCCAGATGCACAGCTGTCATGAGTTTAAGTCGTTTGAGTTGTTCTGGGAGACTCTAAAAGCCATAATTACTGGTCCTTAAGAGCAGAACGGCTGCAAATTACAGCTGCGCTCTGAGCAAACTAAAATAGCCTGATTCAATTATTTACAAATGAAGAATGCCAATGGTGTGTTATCGCACACACAAACATACACACACACACACACACACACACACACACACACACTGGGCTGAACGCGTGACAGAACTGACTGAGGTTTTACCAGCGGTCTCCCCTCCTTCTGCCTCATCATGTGTGTTCAATTACTGTGGCAAGAATGCTCCAGAACAATGTCAGTAGATCCACAAATAAAGATATCACAGTCTACTACGACTTAGATGGCTTTTTTTATTCATTATCATTGTTTGGGAGCCTTTTTCTCTTCCCTTGGGTGTGAAATCCCATAATCTGACGCTATATCTTCTCTTCTCTATCATCCATGCTGTCTTAACTTCCTACATTCTTTCTGCAAACCTGCACAGCAGACCCAAAATGTAATTATCTAGACCAACTTCCCTGCTGTTTACATTCAAGCAGCTCCCAATTGTCTGCACAAAAAAGGACAGCGAATGCCAGTTAAGTAGTCGAGCAGTATTAGACTTGAAGACCTTGCCTAAACCCGCTAATCTCGCAATACATTCTCACCCGCTTAAGCGTGACCTTTGCCCTTCCACTGGCCTCAACTGTGACCGGTCAACACTTTGCATCCCACTCAGCTTCACCCCAATAGGCCAACCGTGTTTCAATATACTTGACTTAAAGTTTTTGCAAAGTTTTTTGAAAGGCAATTAAATACTGTAAATAAGAATCACAAAACACACTCTGCACCATTAATTAGAGCTCATAATAAGTCTCAATGGGGCCCTCATTAGGCCTGATTGTTGTCTTTCAGCCACACTGAGAGAAAATAGTAACGATTAATTTCCAGTGTTTGCTCAGTCTGACACGTAGCGCGGCGAAACACTGCCAGGTTTGGGTTAATCCGCAGCTCCAACGCCCCGAGGGGCACCTCGCCATAATGAAGAATGGCATGCTGGGTACCTCGATGTTGGGTTGCCAGAGGGCTCCGTCTGGTTCATGATATCAGCCCGCTTCACCCCTCCTCTCTGTGACTCATTAACGAGCTCGGGTCCCAGGAGGGGTCCCATCTGTGTGCCACCTGTACGAGATCACCACCGATAGCAACTTTTTACCGTGTTTCACACCGTTCCCTCAATCAGTTATGCAGTTGTAGCTGTAATAAATTAATGCCGGAGTGATACAGCAATGCAGTAGCCTAGTTTTCCCGTTTACTTTACAAGATGAATCTTCTCAGCAGTGTCTTTGTCTGCACTATTAACAGGTTTACCTTTGCGTCGGTCAGGATCATTTTAAAAACTTGTACTTGTGACTTAACTGTAGACACAATCTTGAGTATTGCTACTTAGCGCCCTCCTGTTATAAGTCTTATTCCAATGCCAGCACCCATTTTACCAGAGTGACCTTTTTAATCCAAATCCAAATCTTACCTTGACTCTACTGTTGCCCAATCAACAAATACATTATCAGCGCTATGAAATGCTTTTTACATATTAAGAAAGTTTTCATGTGCAGAGATTGAAATTGAAATGGTCCTTCACTGAGGCCACTGAATGGCATCAATGTGACCTGCTAATTTCTCCGCCATCTGCTACTCATCCTCTTCCACTCAGGCAAAGTAGATAATCGGCCGACACAACGGACGATTTAATCAGGTGGATTTCTTTGTGCATCCTGTGCACTACCTGGCATTGTTTCATTTAATAATCATATTCACATGGCTTACACAGCAGCATGTGTCGCCCTATTTACTGGCGAAATCTGCACAGTTTCTTAGAATTACCAGAAAAAATAAACAAACTCGAGACTCGAAACAGGGACTTGTTTAATCTGTAATACATCCGACTCTGTTCACTCTTCTCTGATTTGCAGTGCTGCCAGTGAGCTCAGTGTTGCCAGGCAAAGAGACAGAAGAATAATAGCCCTCATTTAAACTTTTCTTTGCTATTCATGTGTTCACCACTGGAGGAAGATATTACTTTCCTTTGAAGTCCCTGTGAATGATAGACAGAAAAGAGACGAATATGCACTTTAAAAATTATGTTTTTAAAGTGTGACAGAGCAATGTCTTCTAACATTGGTCTATTTTTTATTCATCCATTAGATACATACTTTAAAATAACATAAAGACAATAAAACCACTACAGTGGTGTATAAACCTTCGACGCATTACATGTAACGCATTCTGAGATACCTCTTGAACTCTGATGATTCCTATGTGGGTAAAACATCATTTCCCTAGACAATGGTTGAAAGATGAAATTCCAGAACTTAATCAGATTGCTTTAATGATATCAAAAAAAAAGAAAGAAAACTAAGAATCAGATACAATGTGATGGAAATACATGTTAATAATAATAGTTTGTAACAGTCTACAACTACAAAGTTAGTTGAAAATGTGCTAAATGTTAAAAACACTCCCAGTAAATGCAACTATCAGCTTCATTCACCACCGTTGTTATATCAGTGTAAATACAATTATTTAAAAATCACCTGGGAAATCTGTCCAAATTAATTTGCCAAATAACTGATTGTTATGGGAGACAGTTATTATTGTAATCGTGCATTGGCATGGTCTTGATTAGTGCAGTGCATCTTTGCAGAAGATTAACATCCCCACCTGTTGACGTAACGGAGACATTACAGCTGGGACGTCATTCCACGAGACCCAGATACACAGTTAACTGAATTCGTATTTAGTTTCTCAAGATTGTAACTTTCTGCTTATCATCTGTGTAGTTTGCATTTAGCAACCAATACAAATGCAAAATGGATACAGGGATAAGACAGGTCTGCAGAAGTTTCTCCAATTAATCCTCGTGTTTATCCTCCTACATTGTTAACAAGGCACAGCAGGACATCACACAGGATGATCAGCCTAGACACCACCAATCACGGCTCCCGTCCCCAATGTGAAGAACTGTGGACAGAATGTGTTTGGCAGCTGATGGAGCCCCTGTGGCTGCTAGCAGCTGCTGCATAGTGATAAGGAAGGGGAGACCTTTAAAGACTCATATATATTAAAGGCCCACGGATGTTGGAGAAGAAATGTCCCAAAGAAGAAACTGTCCAGTATGCAATTCTGCTTTGAGTGTGTTGTTGTGGTAAGAGTGCAGCAAACGCTGACACAGTGCTATACATTAGCATAATGTGTACTTAAGCAAGCAAGACTATACATGTAGCACAATACCTGATGCCCTTAAAAGAGGTAAAAAAGCAACGCCATTTTAAATACTTCAGTCTGAGTCAGATTTGTTCCTTTAACAGTTAGGAAGTACTGCAATGTATACACAGACACTGTCTACTTTATAATGACACTATAACTCCTGAGAGGATGAATTATAGAAACATAATAATTAACCATGAAACATATCATTGCTCAATGTAATACACTCAACGATGTTGCTGCAACAGCCTTGCTTGGTCCGTTAAGACCAAACACTTCTGGTGGATAGTAATAGTAAACTTTAGGTGAAATTGTCCTGTTATATACTGGACATTACTCAGTGAGTTTGCTGACTTAATGACTATTCTCCTCTTGTGCTACTGTTGCAATACTTTGGCATTTCTGCTGAATGCTAAACAGGAGTAGTAGTTTCGCTTTATCCCATAACTTTCACCTGTAGCCACGGCGGCCGCTGTTCAGCAAGGGTTTCATATCTCACTTTTAAGAATACGGTGTAAGAGTGAAAGAAACCAGCTGAACTTCAGTGCCAGCGTGACGGTGATTAACACCAAGGTCGCCCCAAGTCATGCCTCTGGAATACAGACACACACTTTGAGCTCAGTCAAACGGCCCTGAGACAGACAAAAGGAATGAAAATAAAATGATTTCACAATGTTTTGGGACTTTGTGGGACAGTTTCCATTAATTTTCTTTCCTGCTGCGGTCACAGAACAGACAGCAGAACCAAAAGGGTCCAAAGGGAGCAGGGGATGATTTATTGTTTCGAGGAAGGAAATTTCTGACCTCTTGGTGACAAACATTTTGCAGGTGCAGTTTTATCAGGTGTGGGTCGCCCACACAACAGCAGAGCTGCAGCGATCTGAAACTGGTTGCTCTCTTACATAAAACATTACAGAAATATCAATAACATTGAGTATAACTAACTTGAACTCAGCTTGAGATAAAACAGTTGGCTTTTTCATTAGTACTGTTACAATGATATGCTGTGCCTGTTTATATTAGTTGTGTACTTGGATCATATGGAGGAGTAGGAATGAGGAAAGAACATAGAACAGACATCTGTGATGAAGCTTGTTTCAATAATCTTTGAAAGTCTTTCACATATTAAAATCCAAATGCGAGAGCAGTTAAGGTTGTTAGGACACAATTCATTCATCAGTGACAAAGTAAATCTAGCTTCCATGGAAGTCCATTGTTGATTTATTATTTTGTGTCTGAAGTCAACATTGCATTGAAAACACCAAATAAAAATAATCATATTGAATACTAAGAATATTTAAACATAAATTCATGAAACATCATGTATTTTCTCCTGAAATAATGATCTTGGCTTGCACCCTTACATGTCGTGGAGATCATGAGTGACCTGAACAAAGAGTGACAGAAATAACAGAATGACAATACATTGGCATGAGTAGTGACACCTGTTTATGGACAATGATAGAATAAAACACAAAAATGCAGCTAAGTCATTTAGCTGCAGTGCGACAGGGATTTCCCTCCGTTTATTTACTGACGCATTGGCAACTGATTCAACTACTTGACAAATTATAAATATTGTCCTTATGGTCACACACAACCATTCATCGTTACTGTATCTGGACTGCCTCATAACTTGGTCTCCACTCTCTTTTCCTCTGAGAAGGATTTCCCACAGACGGTGATGGCTTTAAACTCCTCAGTGATCTCCATTATGGTCTTCCCTTTTGTCTCAGGCAGGAGGAAGAAGGTGTAGAGACACGCCAGCAGGCACACGCAGGTGAACAGCACAAAGCAGTATGCGTCCAGGGCATCCTGGGACAGACGGATCACAGCAGAAAGCATCAGAAAGAGCTTCATGTTTGAAGGTTTCATGAAGGTGCTGATGTGATTTTTGTCTTTCGGTGGATTGTGACAGTTAAAGTAGGTAGCTACACACAAAGAAAAATATCTCATTCTGTAATTTATCTTAGTTATAATCAATGAATGGAGTGTTGTTGTACAACTAAATGTCAAAATATATTACAACAAATTATCCGTATTGTCAATGAATGGATCCGGTTCACCTTCAAAAGACAGATTTGCAGTTGCTTTTGCAGAGTAAACTTTTTTTTTTTCATGTTTGTTGTACTTACAATAAGGAATGGAAATGCTAGGCCCAGCAGAGCGAAGAGCGACCAGCGCTGCATTCCCATGAGTACAAATGATGTCAGCCGATCGGACTGGATGAAGATCTCACTTTGCAGAGTATTCATGGCTCCGCCTGGGAGAACCAGAGAGACGACTCAGGTGATGCGGTTCATTAATTGTGCAAAAATCTTTTCTATGTGAACCAAACTGCTGTAAAACACAAACCAGGTCCTCCGCAGAAGGAAATGATGAAGAGGAAGATCAAACTAGTGGAAATGTATGAAACCCAGTAGCTGGAATCCTAAATGAAGACAAATTTATGAAATGAGAATATGAATGTATTCTTCTATACAAACAGGAATCTAGAGTAATTATTCATTTTTGCTGACCTTTGTACACTGCAGCAATCAAAGTTTTTGCATTCAGCTTTCTTTATAAAACACATTTTCACGGTTCGCATTTCTCACACGGCTACTTCTGTGTGAATAATTCAAGGTTTACCTTCAAATTGAGCGTGACGGAGACCAACACCAAGCAGGCAGACATGAGGCCATAACCGCCCCAGATCAACGGCCTCCTCCCTATGTGCTCAATCAGCAGCCCCTGAGAGACGGACAAGCACAAGAACATACGTTACGACCTTTGAATGTGCTGAACACGTCGCCTAACTTCTGTTTTATACATCCTACATGCCAATTGTCAGCCATCTCACGTGATTTTGTAAACGTTGAATATGTACAGGGTTGATGTACTGTTGACTGAGAGGCTACAAATGGATTCTGAGATAGAGGCGGGGCTTTTGAAATGCTGTATGAGCAGCAGCAAGTGGCAGCATAGCTGTACGGTGAGTGCAGCAAGCAGGGCAGCACTATTTACTGTATATACTTGATGTTGCAGTGAGAAGTGTAGCAGCAGACTCAAGATAACCGTTTGCCTTATCTTGTATGCTATGCATTTGCCAAATAGCCATGACTAATACTCTCCCCATAGCTCTGTGTGTTTCTGGCGGTAAGAGTACGACATACAGAAAAAGGTATAGCGGTGGCAGCCATTTAAACTAACAGAGTCTGAGCTAAAGTTTCCCTCAGTGTCTCAATTCACAGCCCTGGAAGGAAAGTAGAACAAAAAGAACAACATTTCTGTGCAAAATCCAGAGACGGTGCAAAGAAAAGATGTCCGTAAGAGCTGAGGGAGTCACTCACGCAGAAAACGGAGGTGATGATTTGAGCTATTCCAATACCAAGAGTAACGTAGCGGATCATGTCTGTTGGTATGCCTGCCTTCAGGAAGATGTCGTAAGAGAAGATATTGATCTGGGAAAGACATAAGCATTGATTTGATTCTGAGAGGTTATAACCTGCATTGGTTGATGCTAAAATTAGCACAAAAAGAACAGCTTTAAGTGCCATGCTCACTGCAGGAATGCCCGACAGCTGGTTGCAGCAGTAGATGATGGACATGGTGAGAAGCTGCCATCGGACACTCCGGTCTTTCAGGAGTTGCAGAGTGCTTTTTTGTGGGACTTTCTCAATGGCAGCCTGCTCCGCCAGCATCTCGTCCATCTCCTGCTTGTAGTCACCTGGGCCCCACAAATTCTGGAGAGCTGGGACGCAGACAAGAGACACTCAAACTGAGAAAAGTGCTCCTCTGCTCACATGAAAAAAACAATAGATATATTGTGCGCTGGAATGAGTGTTTCTCATGAGGAGTGGTAAAAACAAGGAATGAATTAATAGTGTTAAGTCAGAAGCTAACAGTCTGACCAAGGCTCTTTAATCCAAGTGTTGTGAACCTAAACACACTTCACATAGAACTATAAACATTTAAACGTAATATACATACATTGCAAAACAACGCTCTTCAGCACTTAATTGTTTTTGTGGACAAACAGCTCATCCTCAAATATTTCTTGGCGAATGGCAAACAGAGCATTCTTTTGTGTTGAATGCTCAAACTGTGTTTTTTGGTTAGGTACTGCAGGATCATGGGGAAACATATACCAACCTTTTTTGCAAGCCTTATCGTAACCTTTCTCTATGAATAAGTATCTAGGAGCCTCGGGGAGGAAAGGCAACACTATAACCTGAACCACTGAGAACAATGCAGGGACACAGAGGACGATGTTCCACAGCTCCTCGCGTCCGAGGATCTCACTGAAAAAACAAAAGGAAGCTAAGTTTCAATGTTTGTTTCTTTTTTACTTTAGAAAATTGCATCTTTATTTGCACTTCTTGAAGCTCTTTTTTTGCACAGTTGTAAGTTGTCAAAGTGTCTCTCTTAATTGTCTGCTTCTCTTTATCGAAATCTCCTTTCCATTCAAATGAATAGGAGATGTAGCTTTTAAATGGGGGTGTTATTAATATTTTGCACATGCAATGAGCTTTCTTGTCCTCCAAAACAATCAAAACGTGCCTTCTCCTACGTATTTACAAGAAGTTCATACCTAAGTCCAAACAACTGTCCAGACAGTTTCCCAAGTGACAAAAAGATGGCTGAGGTCAGAGTCACGGCCCCTCTTATCTTTCTTGGTGAAATCTCCGCCAGGTATACCGCATGGGAGCTGGCCCCCAGACCTGCAGGTCATGAGAGCGTGCACATCAGTCAGGAGAAAACATGACGTGCTGCGTCCGACACGTCCGGTCCGAGGCCTTACCTGCGGAGAAGCCATACAGAACCCTCGCCACGATAATCATCTCATATGATTTGGCAGCTTTACTTGCCAGCATGAAACCTGCTGCAACAATGGTGATACAGCTGGAGCAGATCATCGCCTTTTTTCTGATAGAGGAGCACATCACTTCACATCTGTTTCAGGCGACAGGACTGAACGCTGCGTTGAGTCTCTCTTACTCACCTCCCCAGCGTGCCGGTGATCCATTTGACGCTGACAGCTCCACAGAGTCCCCCGACGGCATACAGGGAAACAATGAGGGCCCAGATGACCGTGATCGTCTGTGGAGGCGGAGGCTCTGCATATCTGTGGTGCCAGCTGCTGTTGATGAAGCGCTGAATGAACTGCAGGGAAAGTTTCAGAGGACATTTTGTAGCTTGGTTGAAAGAAGAAAGAAACAATTTTCACTTTTCACTTTTAAACACACACTCTCAGTGTCCACCAGTAACTGCAGCTGAACAACAGAATGAACAGAAATGCTGCAAGTGATGCATCTCACCGGTGATGGAGAACTCAATTCAGTGCTGTGGTAGCCAGCTTGAAAGCTTCCTCCAATTCCCAAAATGAAGATGAGGAGCAGAGCTTTACCACGGGTCTATGGAGCCAAATGAATCGGGACACAGATGGGTCTGATTGAAGGCATTCTAGCATCCTTTGGGCTTCTTATTGCTTTACTTCGAGATATTAGACTCTTTTAGAGATGGGCAAAATGTAACTTCACACCTCAACCCTTAATCCTGGGTATGAATCCACTTCCTGTTATAGATTAGGCTCCTGGAAACTCAACCTGAGGTGTGATGCTGAATCAACTAAATTAAATGGTGTTCTGTTATCACCTCCTTTAATGGAACCTCTATAAGAGTCATATTAGTTGTACATCAGATCACAAAACCTTATTCATGTTTTACAAAAATGGTAGGAAGTATAGTATATAGCCCAAACTACATTGTCTGAAAAAAAAGGTGGGATCTTTGTAAGGCAATATATATTTGTGTAAAATGACACAATGATAAAGTATAGCTTTTGAAATATGCTCTTATCCTAATAATCACCCTTAAATAAGGTCTGCGACTAATCTGATCATCAGAACGATGATCTGTGGTCCCAATATGAAGTAACAACGGCTTTCATGATCTCATGAAGGGATATTTAGAAACGATTGGTTTCTAGATGGTTATTTCATTATACTTGGTAAATGCCATATAACCTACTGTATATCGATGCATATTTTATTTTTATAGTTATTCTACACTCAATGAAACTAAAATTGTAACTCCTTTGGGGGAAACTCTGTTCCCAGATTAAAATCTTTCTCAACCAACTTCTATGTCCCCAAAAAAACATAATTAATTGTGTCTTTTGTTTAGCTCTAAATGTGTTGAGTGTCCGTGTAGTTTTTTGTTTGTTTGTTATGAATGACGAATAAAGAATAATTCAGAAACTGACAGAGGGCAATGACTCAGCTAAAACTGTGGCTTGGATGAGTTACTGAACTCGGACAAACTCAAAAACAACCCGCTTGCTTAAAACAACATGTTTTTTCCTTCCATTTCCCCAGTTAATACAAGCTTGTTCAGGCTAAATACAATATTAGATCTATACAGAAAAAAACAGCAAGGTTTATAAAAGATTTGGACAAACAAGGTTCTTCCTGCTTATAACATCATTGTGAACAATGATAGGCCTAAGTGTATACAAATTATTCAGTATATTCCGTAAAAGCCTACCAGCTGTTGTAGCAAAGTTTCCATCCTGTCTTTACTGGCGTGGACCTTAAAGTACAGCCTGACCGGACTCTATTAAGTTGTTCAGGCTGGTTATCATTAACCTTTCGGACCCTCTGACTTGAAATACAGTAACCAGCAATCATGCTGTACACCAAACAGTGACTTTGCTTGTGTGAGAAACTCCTCTGCCCGGTGCAGTGGACAGATGCTGCCAGACAATTGATCTGATTACGGACTATTACTGTACACTGGGTTGCAAATAAGTGCCAAAACATCAATCTCAATAATTTAATTTCATAATCATATCACAGCACGATTTCAGAATGTGTGGGTTTGTATCAGATCAAATGTCAAACTCACTGCTTTGACATATTTCAGACCCTTTATGACAAATTGTATATATAACAATACTGCGGCCCATTCTTCATAGCACACAATAGGGTTGTTGTATTTTCAATTTTGTTTTTATGTGTTTAAATTCTCTATGTTCTTCCATACCTGTTCATCCCATTGAGAGTGATATAAAGGTTTGAACCCTGTCTCAGCATACACTGGTCAAGAAATAGATATTCACACTGGCACTTGTGGAAATGTCTCATCTAGAGTTTAGTTTGACTTGGCCTATATGTCTTTGAACTGTGGAAGCATGTGGAGCAAGAGGAGAGGAAACAAACTCCAGACAAAAACAACTTGAAGCAAACAGTGCTAACCATTAATCATGATTAACACTAACGAATACTAAACATGCAAATGATGATACCAGGAAAATCATATGGTAAGCATATACACAGGAATACTGAATACACAATTTGTAATTTTAAAAACTATGGAGATGTTACATTTCCATACCACATTTTAATTATGAGCGGGATTTTGGGGTGTAGTGTGTTCACACTGGAAACGTGACATCATCAAGAGGTTTATATACATAAACAAATGTTCAGCTGCATAATTAAATACTTGACTGTGCTGTTGATGATGATTGACTCACAATGCAATGCACAAAGACACGGACTGGTTACATACATGGTTACATGGCTACACTGTTACATAACGGCGAGGCAACTCCAGTTCGACTTTCTAAAAAATATGCTCTTTGAACCAAGTTAAATACATTTTTGGAAAAACATTTCGAAAAACATATATACATATATAAAACACATATATATATATATATATATATATATATATATATATATATATATATATATATATATATATATATATAAGTCATTGGATTTATTGTATAGCGTTTGCAAAAACAGTATATAGCCTCGTACATAGGCAATAGTGTGCGGTACTGAATTTGGACACGGGTGTGCTCTCACTCGTGTCCAGCAGAGGGCAGTAGAGGATAACTCGCTTATTAAATGTCAGTTGGTGCTCCGCTCTTTCTTCCCCTCGTCGACTGGCGCTCTGGCGGAAACAACTCGTTCCAGTGTTTTCCGTAGTCATCGTTAACTGAAGGCTAGCTGAGTAGTGAACTGCCTCTGCACAAAGAGAAAACCCTTCCGTTTCGTGTCTTCGGAGTTGTCTTTCGAGCTAGAAAATGCCGCAAGAAAACCTGGAGGAAGAGGGTCTGCCCAAGAACCCCGACCTGAGGATAGCGCAGCTCAAGTTCCTGCTCACGATGGACGGGCACCGACAGGACGTCAAAGTGAAGACCGAGCTCATGGACGCTATCAAAGCTAACAGTGAGTTAGCATGTCACCGCATTTTAGCGACTCTGTCTCGGCAGCTTTAGTCGCACAAACACGGTGCTGAAGTTAATGTGTTCACGCACGTTTGTTGGTATATTTTGGGGTGCGTTGTCGTCTCGTAGACGCCGAAAGGTTCCCCCAAAAATGTATAATGATCATCTCAACCCGAGTAGCACACAAGCTAACGCTGTTAGCAGTCAGCTAACGTTAGTCGACAAAACAATCTGACGTCGAGTTGTTTGCGCCCGTACCTTTTTTACGTTCTCTCACATGTTTAAACTTTGTGTAATGTATTCAGTCCTTCACAGTGAATATAGTATATATCAAAAGTGGGCTGCTTATTTTTTTAGTTAAATCTGCATTGTGTTGAGGAAACATCAACACAGAAAGCTCCCTTCGCTCGTCGTTGATGAGATGTGGGTTTAGCTTTGAGACCGAGGTCTGTCACAGTCCGCAGGTTGAATTATGCGGGTTTCTGTCTGCTTCAGATATGGCACCATACTATGAAGGTCTGTGTAAGGATCTGAAGTGGCAGCTGGACGGCGATCTGCTGAGTAAAATGAAAAAGGCCAACGAGGACGAGCTGAAGCGCCTGGACGACGTGCTGGAGGACGCAGAGAAGAGCCTGGGAGAGAGCGAGATACGAGACGCCATGATGGCCAAAGCTGAATATCTGATCCGAATCGGAGACAAGGTAACTCCTCCTGAGGAGGAGCACAACACTGGCTTTGTGGGACATGATGTCCCCTAAAGGGTGAAAGTCAGATCTGGCATGTTCACTGTGGCAGATATTATGACAGGGACTCATAGAAGTTGGCCTCTGGGAATCATGTTTTATTTTTTGCAATGACTTGGTGTCGGGAACAAAAGGACTTTGTTTCTGCAGCATGCATTAGGTTGATTTGGAGTTGGTGTTGTCAGTCACTATATGCATCTACAGCTTTACCATTTGTCATATGCACTGCTGAAGCAATACTTGGACTGACCTATGAAAGAGGCACAGTTTGTACCCCTGGCACCATTGATGCTCATCTCCACATCCAGGCTAAATGTCATGTCCATATTGATAAGAGTATTATACAATGATATTCTTTTCTATATGGTGTCATTTGGGTTTTTGTTTTTTTCTCTACAATTTGCTGTGTGTTTGCATGCTGTCAATAACCATAAACCACGTTCTATACAATTGTGGGTATTTAATTGATTTTTAAGGCTCTTGCCTTTCCATACAAGTGGTAGTTGTAAAATAATCAAGTTTTTTTTTTTTATGCTTCAAATGAGCAAAAAAAAACATGATTGATAAACAAACCAGTTGTGTAACATAGTGTACATTCCTCTGTTTTTATGTACCTTCTTAAATCCTTAATAATAATGTTTCTGTGCAAATTTGATACGCCAGACGTAACAGCTTTGTGCCGTCCTCTTTGTTTACCTTTCTCTTACGCCTCAGAGCACAAGGCGCATGTCGCTTTTCCTTTTCAACACCGCTTTGTATTGGAGCCAAAATCCTAGGTACTATCCTTTCCAGCAAGTTTGCCTGTTGTTGACTAATTGGCTAGTTTCTCAATACCTATATGCTGTTGCTATTAGAGTTGCTGTGCGTCCCTCCTAACATGACCAGGCGTTATTGCAAGGTGGTTGGCAGTTTCCCTCTGAAATAGTATTCAACGTCTTTTTATTGTTTTTTTATTTTATTTTTCGTCTTCGGTAAAATGAGATGCATTTAGATGAACTGTTCAGATAGTAGGTGTATGTACACAGTAGGGCTGCAACTAACTATTATTTTAATAATCGATTAATCGGTTGATTATTTTTTCGATGAATCGGATAAAAAAATGTTTTTATCAAAAAAGCGTTCATTTCCAACCCTTTATTCAAAAACAGAAGTGACAGTGCAACACATCTTCAGAAAGTGCACAAACAGGTTGCTCCTTGAACATCCCTGAGCTGTTAATTAAAACAACAAAATGGACTAACACTAAAAACATACACATCTATGCTTTACATCTGCCAAATGTGAGCCCTTTTTACTGTAATTGATCCCTCCAGAGGCTGCATTTACATACCCTGCTTTATCAATATGTATGAAATACTGGGACAGAGGGAAGCTGTACTGCTCCATATAGAGCGTCCTCTTCCTTAACTCTTTCATTCTGGGTCTCTTATGACCACGACGTCACATTGTTGGCTAAGCCCAACTACGTGATTTGCTTCATTCTACTTTGAGTAAAAAAAAAAACAAACCTGCAGTCAGATCCGCCAGTGTCCCGGTTTAACGTTAACGAGTGACAGCGTGAACTGAACCAGACCGGGGGGTGACGGCATGTTTTATCACGTTACGTTTTTTTACAAGCAAGACTGAACTGTAACGGAACATAACGGAACTTTAACGACAATACACAACCAAACACGTTAGCTAAGGCGATAGCAAGCTGACTAGTAGCTTCCATTAAAAACAAGTTTGAGGAGCATGAAGACGCTGATTGGCCAAGACTCGACTTGTCAAAGATCTTCTATTTTTGAAACAATCACAACCTCAGCTTTTCTCGTGTCTCACTCCAATCTCAAACGCTGGCCGGCCAGTTGCTCTGCTCCGCTCTTTTTTTTTTCTTCTCCGCGACTTATTGCCCGGCGTAATAATCGCGCGACACAACGAATCAATAATGAAATTCGTTGCCAACACTTTTGATAATCGAATTTTATCGATTCGTTGTTGCAGCCCTAGTACACAGATTTGAATAGTCGATTAATTGACGATGTCTGTCTTTTGTCTTGTGCGTCCACAGGAGGGCGCCCTCACTGCCTTCAGGAAGACCTATGACAAGACAGTGGCTTTGGGACACAGACTAGATATTGTATTCTACCTGCTGAGGATTGGACTCTTCTACATGGACAGCGACCTCATCACACGCAACTCGGAGAAAGCCAAGAGGCAAACGCTTTGATATCTTTGTTCTCAAACATCTCTACCACCAGTCTCCGTAATCTTTTAAGTACTCACCTCTCTATCACCTATTTTCTATACAGCCTTATTGAAGAGGGGGGCGACTGGGACAGGAGGAATCGTCTGAAGGTCTACCAGGGCCTGTACTGTGTGGCCATCAGGGACTTCAAGCAAGCTGCTGAGCTCTTCCTTGACACGGTCTCCACCTTTACCTCTTATGAGCTCATGGACTACAAGACATTCGTCACCTACACAGTCTATGTGTGCATGATTGCCCTGAAAAGGCCTGACCTCCGTGAAAAGGTAGGAAACTGAGGTCATAGTGCTGGCATAACATGTTTTCAGGCACATGTTTAAAGTTGACAGTGTTACTGTAATGGCATGTGTTCCTGTTTAGGTAATAAAGGGAGCCGAGATCCTGGAGGTGCTGCACGGTCTACCGTCTATTCGCCAGTATCTTTTCTCCCTCTACGAGTGCCGTTACTCCGTCTTCTTCCAGTCTCTGGGTGAGGAAGCATTTTCTTTTCACATTATCTTGTCACTTGTAGCGTTATTTTGCTGTTCTTTCCTCTGTGTCATTTAATGAGTCACAGTAGCGTTTTAGTCACAGGCATTATGTGTGTGTGGCATGTTGCTGTCACATCGTGACGCTTCAATAATGACCGTCGCACTTTGTTCTTTGTGCCACAGCCACGGTGGAGCAAGAGATGAAGAAGGACTGGCTCTTTGCGCCACACTACCGTTACTATGTGAGGGAGATGAGGATCCAGGCCTACAGCCAGCTTCTAGAGTCCTACCGCTCCCTCACCCTGGGCTACATGGCTCAGGCCTTTGGTGTCAGCACAGAGTTCATTGACCAGTGAGTGCCTTTACACCATGTTCATACGCCTCATGGGGAGACATTCTTTATTTAAAAAAAAAAAAGTATTTTGTACACCAGCTTAGCCTCAATGCCGCTGCAGAAATCCTCACTGAAATTCTCTCCTCACAGCTTTGAGGGTGCTGAAGGTCTTATAGTGCGCATAATTGCTTGGGTTCTCCCAAAAAATGTATGAGAGAGATAGATATATTTTAATACTGTTTGAAAAAAATTAAAATAACTTATGTGCTTTTGATAACATGTCCAGAATGTGCCCACATGCTGTCCACACTTCACAGAGATCTGATTTCACCTCAGCATGTAGCCCGGCTTATCGGATCTCAATGCCAGCAATATCCAAACTGAGCTTACAGACTTGACAGCGAATTTCCTCTTTTACTCCTCAGGGAACTCTCCCGGTTCATAGCCGCTGGACGTCTCCACTGCAAAATTGATAAAGTGAATGAGATTGTGGAAACCAATAGGTAATGTGACCATTCTTCAAACTTCTGCAACCAACTGTATAAATATAGGCAGAACTCTAAATCTCATCCGTTTTCTTCTTTTCAGACCTGACAGCAAAAACTGGCAGTACCAAGAAACCATCAAGAAGGGCGACTTGCTGCTGAACAGAGTCCAGAAGTTGTCGAGGGTTATCAACATGTAGTCATATTTGTATGCAAGGGAAGCTTGCATCATTCTTCTTGGTAAACCCAAACCAGTAATTTGTCTGACAAACCGACTCTTATATTGTGTATATAATAAAATTTGTTTAACTGTTGACATTACATTTCTCCAGGCAGTTTTTTTTCTTCTATGCCTCCAAGTCGACGAAAGGCGTTGTGTTTTCCGGTTGTTTGTCCGTCTGTCTGTACAAACATCCGTCGATGTTAACTTTGCAGATCATTTCTTCCAATTTGTCCAACAAATGTCCACTTGAACTGATTTTAGTCACTGAGCGTACTTCCGTCTCTTTCCCTGGCAGAAGAGTTATTGTATCTCAATGGGACCTTTCTGGTTAAATAAAGAATGCGTATAAAAACTGTCTGACGTCTCTGGAATCCCGAAAGGAAATTTCATCACAGCTGGCACTGAGGAGGCGGAGCGACATCCTGTTATTACATTTTCACTGCTGCGAAATTATCTAAGATCATCGTGTTGAGTTTCTACATTATCTGTGCTTTTTAAAAATGTTTTGTTAATCACCGTGCAGCCTCTCCTGCTGTCTGTTTTTGGGACACACACACAGAGCAAAGTCAATGAACAGCAGCGCAGACGGTGAAGAATTGAGTGATTGCATCACAGCCTCCGTTCTAAATACAGGTTTTGATGTACTATTCTACAACTTGTTTGACATTTTACGGCATACAATATTTGTTGTCATGAAGTTTATTTTGGTCATATACTAGCACTTTTTTAAATGGCATTTTTGTGACTATTGGATTTAATGACAGGCTATACTTGCATTGCTATGGCATAATATACTATGTACCGTTTTTTTATAACTGACATCTTTGTTACACATTTACTAATTCATACTAAAAAAGTATGAATTTGTTTTTATGACCAGGCTATACTCTGGTACACTCAAAACATTAGGCATTTTAATAAACTAGACTATACTTTATATTTATGACATACTATACTGTCATTTGACATACTGCTACTCTTTGACTGACTTACTGTGTTAGTGTGACAACTAAGACTTTTTTTACATTTCATGACAAACTATTAAATCTAATGAGACTTTCATTACTTAATGAAATTCGACAACACTATACCAACATGTTTTATGACAAACATACTTTGTATTAAACTATGAATTTTATTTATAACATACTTTACACTGACTATTTTATTACATATATGACAGTACATACTTTATTGCTACTAAACTGATATTTTATCACATACTACTTTTTATAAGCTACTATTCTTAGCCCTTTTTATATTTAATGATGTACAACAATGACTTTTTATGACATACTATATTAGGATTTTTTATATTTTACCGGGCTGTATCAAAAACCACTAAACATTTAGTATGTCATAAAACAATCAAAGTATATGCCATAAATTGTCGTATAAAAGTATATCATGTAATTAAATCTAGTTTCTTGTAAAACATATCAGTATAATATGCTTACAATGTCTTAAACAAAGTGTTTGTTATAAAGAATATCATTAAGTCAGTCACTAAAAGGTCATTACTGAAAGTATGAAAGCATTTCATAAAACTCTCCAAGTAATTGCTTTTTATAAAAGACTACGCCATGGTATGTTTTTATGACATTCTATGACTGACATTTTCTTAGTTCAAACTCCCGTTCTTGTGAACGAGGTGCATCAAGAACGCCTCGAGGGTCTTCATCGCTTGTGCCCATGGATAAACTCACAAGACTCAAGCATTTATATGGTAATCATGACAAACACATTTCAAATGGGATAAAAATGAAGCGATGGTGTTTAGTACAGACATGGATGTAAACTGCAACTTGACGAGGGTAAGTCTGTGCTCTCATAAACTGCAACTAAACTAACTAAACTGCAACTCCGCCAACTTGACTGGTTGGCGGAGGCATATTTTAGGAAAGAGGCGGAGACATCATTTCATATAAATAGCAGTATAAATTATTTTATTTACAGAAACTTGTTACAAAACAAATATACTATACAATCTTTTTTCTTTAAATATTAATTCTAACCTATGTTTTGTTCATGAATTACATAGCAGCCAATACATAAGTCCAGCTGAAAATGATTTTGATAAGGTATACAAAAAAAAAAAAATCTATACACGCTTTTACATAGTATGAATGGTGGATTTATTGTTTCCTCCCAAACACGAGCTGTATTCTCTCTCACATTCACATTCCAAGTCTATGGTGCTATTAAAAAAAAACATCCTCGCAATGTTTCCATCTACTGGAAACAAAGCTGAGATGTCAGTGGAGTTTGAGGGTAAACAAAACACTTGATTGAAGGTTTTTACGTAAAAATCCCAGTAAACCAGAGAGGATTTGAGCCGCACACACTGAGGCTCTCAAAATCTTCACGTCTTGTCTGGAAAACCTTTGATCCCTCCCCCCCAGAAAAAACAACACCACAAGTGTTTCATACTGGGTGGCTGACAAGCTCAGGGTTTTACCATATTTAGGGTTCATAGGCAGATTTAAAAGCAAACGCCTAAATGCTTCCAACATTCAAGTAAGGTAAAACAACCCAAAGAATACTGTCCTCAAACAGTCAGGGTGAAACAAATTCAGGCACTTTCTTAATTTCATATTTCTTTTTAAAAGCTGCAAACTATTTCTTTAAAAGCTGTGATTGAAATTACTTGTTTGGCAACGATGACACAAGCAGTTTGTTTGTTCCTTCTCCTTGCAAAGATTGCTTCAGTCCCTCCAGTCTTTATAAAAGAATGCGAGTGTTTCAGTCGTGAAATGTGTTTAAGGTCTACAAAGTGAATGAGACTGGTGAGAGGACGGGCACAGCTTCAAGCCTGCAGGAAGTTTCAAAATCACAGGCTAATTGGGTCACGGAGTAACTTTTTGTTGTTGTGTTGATTCATAGGCAACGTAAAATATCTGGTAAAAGCACGTGTGATCGAGACCTTGAAAAGTGAATAACGGTATCCTGTCATACAGACGCATGCTACAGTGGCAACACTTCACCTTTGATACTCTCAGGATCTCAGTACATGATTCATGAGATGCTTCAGCTTCTACATATAGGCATATTGCATTTTATAGACTTGGCAGTGAACCACTTCAAATAATCAAACTCTTTGACTTGTTATCTTTTTTTATACTAAATAAATAATTTATTTTTCTTAATTTTGTATTAAAAAAAAAGAAAAAGACTGTACCAAAAATTATTTGTGTATGAAAAACACCTGTGCAAAAATACATATTTCACTATGTACAATTTAACAAAATATGTATTCTCAAATAGGGATACTCCAATACTTGTTTGATACATTAGGCAACGAAAAAAAATAGCTAAATTAGGAATAATCTTTAAAAAATTGTCTCCTACTTTTCCACACTGACATCACTGGAGGTTCCATAAATCAACAGGTGTTGCCTAAAGTTATAATGTCCGGTGAAGCCATCTCCATGAATCTCGCACCATAAAACCCACTCAAGACCACTAAAAATAAGCAAAACACCCCGACAAGTATTGCCTGATTTAAGACTCCATTTTTACAAAGGAATAGAGTAGAATGCCTGGTTATCCATTCTGCTGTGACAAATCTTTAGTCAACACACACCGCCGTCGTACCGGTGAGGCGTTGCAACTGTAACACCCAGTGCTCGGGTAGTGATTACACACAGGAGGGACAACCAAACCCACAGAAGACAGGTGACGTGCATAAAGTTTGCTCCAGTTAAGACGTACCATACCTGATTCCCTATGTAGGAAAAATAAACATTACAATTCACATCTTCCCACAACAGCTGTGGATTTCACGCAGCTGAATGGGTAAAAAGTAGGTAAGTTATGGCAATAATATTAAGGTTTGCACAGATTTTCTTCATATCCACACAGGCAATGCACCATGAATGCTTTAAGAGCAAGACTGCCCACCTTTTTTGTTTAAGAAAAAAAAAAAAAGAAGAAAAAAAAAAAGGTAGTTGGCAAAGCTGATAGCAGCTTTTGGCTAGCTTTGTGACAACTAGTGACAAGCAGTGCCTGTGGAGAAAGTAGTTATTTAGTTTTGTTCACAGTCGGGGGTAGGTCTACTGTGGCGATCATTTTGAACAACGAAAAGCTTCAGATAATCAACAGGTGTCCTCAAGACCAAGCTATGTCTCTGACAAAAGATTCAATCAAATGGGCACATCAGGCGTCCTTTTCACATTTGAAAGCACAACTGTCTTCACCACATCTACAAAGACTCTTTGTAGTTCAGTGTAAAAAGCTCATAAGAAATCATAAAAAGGTAACACTTGCATAATTATTCTGGGTAATAAAAGAATTGACCAGATCGTCCCTACGGGCTCCTCTCAGGCTGCTGACGCGTAACTCGAGGCTACTCAAACATGTCGCCAGAGAGCCAGACGGATGACAAGTGAAACAACAAGGTGATTGTGTGTCGTTTAAGGTGTTGCAAGTAACAGTTTGCTGCTCCTCCTGCTCTCCTTCCAAGGCTTCTGAGATCAGGCGCTGGGGGTGTAATTAAGTTTGAATTTCCAGTAGTCCAGCAGAATCTGACGTGAGAAAAATTCTCTTACACGCACGCACATTCGCACACTCATTCGTTAACGCACGCGGAAGAGATCGGCTTGCTATCTCCCCAGTTGCTCAGTGTCATGGTGGCTCGTTGCGGCAGCCCTTAACCTGAACCCAATGAGCTTTGAACCGCAGATCAAGAGACCCCTGGCTGTTGCTATTGTTCCTCCTACATCAAGACAGGAAGACCTCTCAGAATACTGGGACAACACATGCGTGGGGGGCCTTGGCTCGCTCATTAGACCCCTGGCGCTCCACACTATAAATACAGTGCCATTGCATCCCTCCTCCCAACACACACACACACACACACACACACACACACACATGGCTTTGGGAGAAATAGTAAGGACCACATTGACTTCACTGGGCAGTCCAGATCATCTCCACCCTGAGGATTGTGGGAAGCTGAGAGTAATGTGGGTTTGATTCTAGAAGGCCTTGAGAAGACCAGAGCGGTATGCGGACCGCTCCGGTCTTCTCCCCGTCCGCCTGCCGGTTTCATACACAGAGGCCGGACACCACTGTCAGGGACGAGCCTTTGGCTGGAGGAGAAGGGAGAAGAAGAAAAACACTATATTAAAATTAGTCTTTTTTTCTTTACATTAGAAACTTTTATCAAAGTTTTTGAATAAAGCTTAAAATGTCAGTCCCAATATTTGATGACGTTGTACCCTTAAAAACAAAAATCTTAATGTGTTCATTGGACTAATTTACTTTGAACTATTTTTTTATTTCATTAATTTAGCTTTCTTTAATGAATACAACTTGTCCACTGCATGCCTCCCTTTGTCGGCAGAAAGTAAGAGCAAACAGTTTTTTGACTGCAGTAAAAATGAAAGAAGAATTGTTTGTTAGATTAAAAACTTATGAATTTTTTTAATTATTACAGTTTTGTTTCTTTCTACAGTAAATTCGAACCTTTGGTAATGTTTGCATCACACGTGTCTGAAACAAACCTGTGCAGCAGCCACTCAAATCTAATTCTAGAAATAGTGTAATACTGACAATATTACTGTATCCCATCTGTACCTGTAAATGTGCAGAAATACTTGGTTCAAAGAAAGAAAGACATGCAGAAAAAAAGAAAATGCGCAGCATCCAGATTTAGAGCGTAACAACTGAAGGTTTGCAGCTTCCAACTATTCGGTACAGCCCTAGTTAAAATAGTTATAAAGTAATCTATTTAGTAGTTCTTTGCTAAAATATTGACTGCTTTAAAAGTAACACATTCTAGGTTAAAAGTTCAAAGGGTTGTAATTGTGCAATTCACCATTTTGTACGTCGATGTTACGTAGTGGTGGAAAACCCCTAAACTCATGAAACAAAAAGGTCCCAATGGTTTGAATGTCTGTAGTGGATGCGCATCGGTCTCATAATATGGAACGAAAACCCCTAGAACTGGCTCACTGCCACACTGTCATGGCTTACTGGAACACAAATGTAAAACAGAGCTGAGAGGAGACATTTATCTCCACTTTAAAACATTTTTAAAACCCACCTGATGTAGATGGGAGTTGTTTGGTAAACCTGGCGTCCCTGGAATACTTCGCCCATGTTTCCCATGGATGTTGTTAATGGCGGGTGACTTGGCCACTTTGGGTCTTCCTGGTCCAGGTCCCACACCACCACCTCCTCCTCCCCCACCACCACCACCACCACCACTACTATTAATGCCGCTGGAGGCAGGAGAGCTTTTGCGCTTCTTGCCCTCCAGGCGCCCGTCTGTGGAGTGGTGGCTGAAGTTGGTGTGGTGGTCAGATGAGGACAAGGACTGGTGGTGGACAAAGGGTCCCAGGGAAAGTGTCGAGTCACTGCTGTTCATCACTACGCTCATGCGCTTGATGGATTCTGCAGGGCTGCCCGAGGCAGGACCTCGTGCTGGCGGGCCTGAGGAGCCGCCTGCTGAACCTCCAGAAGGCTCCGCCTTGAGGCTGAGTGAGTTAGTCCGCACAGTGGGGCCACAGTTAAGCCCCACGCTGTGGACTCCGCTGTGGGAGGAAGATAACGATGATGACGACGAAGGACCTAATGAGCCATGGTGGTAGGTGCTCCCTGAGCTGCCAACATTCGTACAGTTCTTCTTGAAAGGGGAGGTGGAGGAAGAGTAGATGGCATTAGAAGAGGAGGATTCAGAGGGTCCATGGGATGAAGAGAGTATGGAGCTGTTCTTTCTCTTCTTCCCCGAGCTGAAGCTTGTGTTGCTACTGTTGGCTCCACCACTGACCCCACCAATGGAGTTGGGGATGAAGGGTGTAGAGGAGCCAGAGGAGATCTCCTTGGGCTTGAAGGATGACGACGACTTGGTAGTGCTGCTGCTGGAGGAACGGGACTTAAGTGCCCGGCCCGAGGCGAGGGAAGGAGCTGAAGAAGAGGAGGACGACAAGTGGACTGAAGGCATCTGCGGCGACGAAGACACTTGTCGGGCCTGCGTAATGCCGTAGGCCGGGTGCTCGGCCCCGCCCTGTGGGGAGCTGCGGGCATTTAAGGTGGTCCCATATGAGAGCACAGACTTACCCTCGTACGACTGGCTATAAGGAGTCTGGGGCAAGGTGGCAGGGGGGCCCAGGAAGCCTGAAGAGGGGGTGCTACCGTGGGAATTTGTGCTTGTCCTATGGGAAGGTGCAACGGAGGAGGAGTTCTCCAAGGCCAAGGGGATTTTCCTGCAACAAGGAACGATATCATTCATTTGCAACGACTTTTAACAGTTCAAGAATGCTTCCTGTAAAAAGGCGGCTAATTATTACGTGCTTCGGCCATAATTAAATCTGGACACACTTACTTCCACATCTGAGAGTTAACGTGTTTGTCCATCATTGTGGTTAGGGCACATCGCACTTTGTCCCATCGCCTGTCAAAGGAGTAGCAACCTCTCCCCAACAGGCGACTTCCAAATGTACAGTACTGGGAACAGAGAGCAGGTACCAACTATCAGGATATATACATCAATCATGAAAAGCAAATTCACATGTCTGTGAAATCTGAAACAAATGAGGAATTATCTTTTAAAAATCTTCAATCCTTCCTCAGAAAAAGTTGTTGCATGGCCAAACAGAGACCAGTATGGTTGGGTGCACTTACAGCTGCCGGTCGAGGGTGATAACCTGAATAGTGACAGTCCAGTTTGTCAGCGCTGTCCTCCCGCTCCTCATTCTCTCCCTCGTCGCTGGAGGGGCGAGAAAACCCATCGGGCGCCGTATGGGCATGGTGCGGTGACTCGTGGACGACTGCAGGGTCTCCGGGGGTACCACCTCCGTGACTGCTGTTTAGTCTGATGGACAGATAATGAGAGAATCAACCAAAATGTGTCAAATGCGTGATTGTAACTGTTTGTTTCACTTCTCAGTAATCGCAGTAGTTTGTCAGGTGTGACTACACGCTCTGTGTGTGTGTGTGTGTGTGTGTGTGTGTGTGTGTGTGTGTGTGTGTGTGTGTGTGTGTGTGTGTGTGTGTGTGTGTGTGTGTGTGTGTGTGTGTGTGTGTGTGTGTGTGTGTGTATATATATATATATATATATATATATATATATATATATATATATATATATATATAAAAACTAAATGAAATACAAGAACAGAACTGGTGCAGGACATACCGTGGAAGACCAGGGCTGTGAAATTTGGGTTTGCAGAGTGGCAAAGGCTTAGTGGCGTCTGGGGCAGGGCCGTTGCCATGAGCGACCTGGTGAGCGTCATGGGCAGCAGCGAGGTGGGAGGAGGGGTGAGGGTCCCTGAGAGAGGCGTTTTGCTGGGAATGGGGTTGGTGGAGCTCTCTCTCCTTCTCCTTCTCCCTTGTTCGGTTCTTGTGCTCTGCCAGCAATGTGTCAAAGCGCTTCCTCCGCCCTGGCACCGCCCTCCGCTGGCTTAAGGAATGTGTCTGGTGGGACATTAGAAAAGGTCAAAAGGTCAGAATCAATGTTTTGGGAGGTGGGTCTGTTTGGGTTTCAGTCTCATGATGGAATTCATTTATATTTAATCCAATGTTAATGTGTTGAGATTAAGGCATGTGTGGCACATCATCCTTTAAAAAAAACTGGTAATATTCTATGTGTTTATTATCATCAACAAATGCCATATAAAATGGTCAACATCAACAATGCCATAGAATGCTATCATTGTCCAAAATACATTAAAGGGCCACAACGTGATCACTGGCTTGTAAACTTCTCTGCTGTGAGTCAAAGCCAGAAGGACAGAGGACTGAAGGAATGATAGTATCTGATGTCCGTGGTCTTCATTTTTCATAAACGTCACTCAGAAATGTCATTAATTAATTTAATCTTTTAGATTTGTTTCCAGTGAGATATTAATTACTTTCTAAAGTGACTTTGCTGTGACACTGCTCACCTTGCATGTTAGGGATCTTGTGCATTGTTTCCGAGTGGTTATATCCACAACGCCACAGTGGACATCTGCATTGAACTCCCGTTCTGAAGGCATAGGAGAGGAGTGAGGGAGGAGAACATTGTTACTTGGATACATTGTGACAAATCAACTGTTCTAAAACTTGCTGAACTGCAAGCTGTGTTTGGTAAAATATTCATCTGAGATGAGTCATGGTCTTTTAAGCTGATGGTCGTGACGTTGTGAAGACAGGTAGCTGTTCTAATTGGTAACTTTCAGAGTTTTTTTCTTCTTTTCTTTACTTTAATCCCTGTAGTAAATATCCTGATATATTGTGAGTAAAACGTGCAATATGCTCTATAGATGTTTGTTGTCATCAACTAAATACATTACAGTTCTTTACACGATGGGATTTCATATAAAGAACAAGTCTTGTGCTGTGCAAGATTAAGAAAGATGAGAGAAAACAAAACATTTTAGGCAAGGACAGAAATATGTTGTATGAGACAGTATAAAAATACTGTACATCATAATCTAAACTGCATTCATAAATCCGACCTAACAATAACAAAACTGGAAGAGCAGCTTCACTTCATTTCCTCTCCAACTGACCTGTCACTTTCTTGTTAAGGTGGCGTCTGCTACTGGCACTGCTGCTGCTGTCCTGCTTCTTGTCTGAGAGGACTGAGAGGTGACCCTTGCCGTTGGGAATCGGACCCGGGGCCAGTAATGGAGGCTTTGGTATGGAGGGACAGTTAAGGCCTGGTTTAAGGGCTGAGGATGAGGAGGAGGTGGTGATGGTGGTAGTGTTGGAGCTCACAGTGGTGCTAGAGGAGGATGTAGAGGAGGATGAGGGGGCGGCTGGCGCAGATGGAGCCTGCACCAGCTTAGCTGACGAGTCCACCCTCAGATGCATCTTCTCCACCTTGACAGCCGGGGTGAGGCTGGAAGAGAAGGTTACAGAGATGAAGAGCGCAGCAAGGAGGAAGCTGAGAGTTAGAAACACGGAGCCAGTGAGAAATGTATGGTAAGAGACAGATGTGTACGTATGGAGGGGGCTGGGAGGACAAAACAAAAATCTATATGATCCATTAGGTATCACAGACTGTGGTAATAAAAAAAAAAGATTAAAAACAGGTGTCAAAATATATGACTTTTCTGACCTATCCGGAGCACAGACCCTGGACGAAATAAGAGATTTTAATAATAATGCCACCATACTGCACTTACAACTCTTCTTCATTTAGACTGCAGCCTGTTAAATAAGAAGGAACATTTTAAACACAGGTGGAGTTATCAAAGACTACGACTATAAAGATACAGAGTGGTGTTTCTTTGGCCGAGTGTAAATGTATAAAACACCAGGCAACAGCCAAGATGTTTTTTCCCCCCACCAAATTAACATTAATCAATTACAGCTGAGTAAATATTAAAGGCAACAGTTGTTATAACAGCAGGGAATTGAAAAATCGGTGGCTTCAACTTTTATATTGATACAAAGACGATTAACTGTTCAGCCCTAGTCTTAGTGTATACCGGAAAATTGCACACTTTACTGCAAATGTTACACAGAGGAACTTACATTTTATCCAGCTGGGGTGTCCTGAAGGGTGCAAAGGGGGTTCTTCGCGGAATGCCTGGCAGCTTCTCTTTGGCTGGTTTGAGGAGTTTGGGATTGGAGGAGGAGGACACTGAAGATCCAGCGGCGGAAGGTCGGCTCAGGATGCCTCCACTTGCCAGTCCAGCTACAGACCCCGAGCCCAGCCCAGGCCCGAGTCCACTTGCGCCGGTCCTGTTCCTGCCCGACACGGGGAAGGGGGCGGTGGAGGCTGGCTTGCTGACCGAACTGTGTCTTCTCTCTGGAGCGACAGTACAAACCAGGTTGGCATTAACACACAATAATTAACTAAATTAGATGATCAGGGTGAGGTAAAGCTTTGACCCAGCACTATAACCGAATCATGTAAATGGGAAAATGTAGCAATAATTGGGCCACAGGTCAGGAGAAAAAGGTAAGACACTTGGGAAGGTAGAAATCTTCCTTTGACAGTAGTTAGCAGGCTACCTTAACAACAAATAAGCAGCATTTGTGATTCATGCAGCCAACAGGTCAGAACTTCATTTCCTGCTTGAGCTTCGAACAACCTAGACCGTGCAAACTGATAAAAGGCAGTATGACAGCAGAAAAGGTTATGGTGATACTGAGATGTGGATGGAAAGCCAAAAATAGATGAACGGGACAATATTTTCATTACTAAGTGCTTGCATCCAAAACTAAATATATTTTTCCTCTGAAAAGAAATTGAAGTAGGAACCATGGTTTCCAAACATAATCGAACATGCTGCGAAGCGAGTTCACCCACAATAATCACAGCAGCGTTTGGGTTTTCAAAAGACGCTCTCGCTATTTTCAGTAACGGCATACAACAATGAAATAGCACACTCAAAATAACATTATTGACATTATCACTGCAGCTCCTAGAGACTAGACTTTCATTCAGAGAGAGTGAGCGAGAGCAACATGTCATATGCAGGAAACCATGGCCACTGGAGGAGAAAACAAAAGGCATCACATTATGCATTGCTATACCCGTAGCTAGCTAAAAACATCAGATTTTAGCACTCATATTTTCGCACCCTATGTTGTTAAGAGGTTCAATTGATGTTGGGACAAGTTAGCTGTTGGCAAGCTAATGTTCCCTATGCGTTAGTAAGCTAATGTGGTTTGCTCAGGCGCTGGCAAAGATTAAGCTGCAAAGCTTTCAGGTTTCTCCATATTCCACTATAAAACAAGGTGCATGCATACTGAAATATGGTTAGTCTAAAATTGACATTTGGACAAAATGCGTGCCTATTGAGCGCCAGGATCACCAGTTATCCTATTTTTTGATGCATCACATAATATTGCCTGTATCCTCTATTGTTTTCTGAGGCTAAGTCCACACTACTATGCTTCCATTTTAAAAAGCATATCTTTTGCTATATTTACGCCGAGCGTCCACACTACTCCGGAGTTTAAGAGCACCAAAAATAAAGGAATTGAGAAGCGCTACCAAATGCTGGGTACATTTGAAAACTCAACAGGCGGCACAGTTTTGGGGTTCTTTACCCTGTTGGTAGTGCATTCCAGCACAAAAGCAGGCACCTTCACACTATACAAAGTCAATGATAGTAATAAACTGTTTTCCCTCCAGTGTGAGCAGGACTTAATTGTGCTCTGTCTCTATACAGACAGACACAGAGAGACAGAGAGAGGCAAAGAGCGAGAGAGACAGAGACAGAGAAGAGCTAAGGAGAAATTAGCCACCGAAGGTCAACTTGACCTAGTTCGAGAGAGACGCATGGGCAAAATGATGAAGAACGACGAAAAACACGACCTTTGCGCAAACATACAGTGAATAAAAGAGGATTCAGCTTCAGGAGCACAGAAATGTTTTCATATAAATAATCTGTGTCAGCAGCTAGCTAGCGTGGCGAGTTGTGGACCTGGTTAGCTCAGCTTTTACTGGGCTATATCCATGGAGGGGCAGGGTACCGGGCCGTGGGCAAAAGCTCAGCAGGTTATCTGCAAACAAGTGTGTTGCTGCAGAAACTGTGTTTCAGGGATGCAAACACACATGCATGGGCACGGAGATGCCACTCCTCATTTACCTCAGCCTTCAAAACACACACACCTTCAAACTGAATAGCCTTCTTCCAATTTCCCTTTTCAAGCAGGGAAAAAAATGTCCTCTTATATAAAGGCCCGGCCCGTCTCTACACACCCATTCCCTCCCTCCAGCCCACTCGTCTTCCCCTGCCGTCTTGTCTCGGTCATAGTCAACACCGCACAAAATCACACCAGGAAACCACAGCGTGACACTCTGTGCTCTGTCGACAAATAACTACACTGGGAAGAAAAGCGAGACAACACCAGCGGAAGAATAGAAGCAGAGCGTGGAGTGGAGGAAAACAAAAACAGTAGACACAAGGAATAGGAAGAGCTGTAATATCCTCTTTCACACGGTTAGTTGGCTCAGTGCTAAGGGGAATCCCTGGCTGTTTGATGGCCTTACTACCATCTCAGCAAGCAACCATGTTCCAGCCGTTGCATGAGCCGACCTCTGTGTAACAATAACCCTGTTCTTCTGGTCAAAATAACAAACACTATGGTTAGTTTACTTGCCATCTCAGCTAAAAGGTGCATGATCCCATAATGTGCGTTTCAGCCAAGGCAATGTGTGTGTGTGTAAGCAGAGCTGTGAGGAGACAAGGCTTTGTTCCACTAGTTCATAAGCGAATGCATAAAACAGCAGTAGAGCTTGGTACTTCCCGTTCTGCGGTGAGCATCACCCCTGCTGGGATCAGCCTCAGCTGAGAGGCACAAACACCTCACGGAAGACAGATGGGCTCAAAGAAGCATGCTAACATCATATTGATACCATCTCAATGGTGCTGAGATCAGCGCCTTTGCCCCGTGTTAACGACTCATGAGGTCTTCCTATAATGACATTAGAGGGAGATAGACATTAGCATTGCCACATAGTTTTACTTATATTAATACCGTTCCTGTGTGGGACGGAAACAATTAGTCAATTGAAAGAAAATGACTCACCAATTATTAATGTTTAAGTAATCTATCAAACAAAAAACAGCAATCATTATCGGATTCTAGCCTTGCCATTTTGGAGATTTGCTACTTTACACAGTTATATATATATATATATATATATATATATATATATATATATATATATATATATATATATATATATATATATATATATATATAAAAATAAGACTTCTGAAGACTTCACATTAAATTATGGGAATCTGTGATTTTCTACTATTTTCTAGATTCATCTAAAATGAATAGTCACATTATTCGATAATAATAATAAAAAAGAATTAGCACCAGCTCTTTTGTGGTGCTTACAACTACTACTTGGATGGATTAAAAAGAGGCACCGATAGCCGTTTATTTAGCACTTTGCATAACTAGTGCAGTGCTCGTTGAAAACATGCCAACTCAGAGGGAGCCGAATGCTCGGCCTGTGTTGTTGCTGCCTGCAGCTTTCTTAATAAACGCTCATACAAACAACTTCACCCTCAACACTGCACTTCCTTGAGTCCTCAGCAGTACACCTTTCATGACATAGTTGCGTCACACACCCAAGTTGCCATGAAATACAAACTGGTTCACAGGAAAAGAAACACTGAGGGCTGCCTTTAGGCAAGGTAGGCCACTGCCTGGGGCCACCCCCCGACTAGGGCCTCAAACAGCTATCGATTTATTATAATGTTAAGATGTGGAAAATATTGAATGTTGTTAGTATCCAAAGAGAGAAAAAATTGTAATACTATATTCACCTAACATAATTGTTTTACTAGTTGCATTGCAGATTCAGATTTGACTCGCACAATATAATTAAAATATAATTAAAAACATAATGCATCATCATTCATAAATCTATCCAGCATCAACGAATTAACAGCTCCACCTTTAACAGACATAAAGTACATTTAAGTACATTGTGCTGATAATGTCTCTTTTTCACTTTTCACTTGACGTAAACATTTGATGCAGTATAATAGTAATAGTTTTACTTCAGGGAAAAAAGTTTGGAGTAGGCCTACTTCTACCACTGCCAACACCAACATTCCCAGTCAGAGAAAGAATGAAGACTAGAGAGAGACAGCGCTGTTAAGATATGCAAACAACATACCCACATACAGAGACTCCTTGCTTTACAGTTAGATTCAATCTATACATTAATTCAGGAGCATACAAGTGATGGTAAACAATTATAATGATTAGAGATGCATCAATCTACCAGATTGTGCATTCTGGATTCACAACACAACCCTGTTAAAGATGTGCGGCAGCCACCTGCTGGGATTTTGTCAGTACTGTTTTACTGCATAGGCACTTTAATGCCCTCCAATGTCTGTCTAGTTCTTATTTTTTTAAATCCCCATGCAGGTATGACAACTAAACTGCACCAGTCATGAGTAAAAGTCTGTTCTAGACAGGCTTGTTTCAGTCTATATCGTTTAGCAGTGTGGGAGGAACCGTCTCTTTAAATATTGTTATAGTGGCCAGGACAGTTCCAATGGGAGCCATGTGTCGTTATACCCCCCTCTGGTGGCTGACCTCGGCAACTGTAACTGCTGTCGCACTTTCATGGGGATTGCACACCGCTGACAGGAACAAAAACCCAACAATTTAGGACCAAAAAAAGAACCAAACCATAAGGAGAGAATGTTATCAGATGTGTGATTCAGATGCTGGCAGTCAGAATGTAGCGATGGGATAAAAACTGGTGCACATAAGGGTCGAAGCCATCACCTCACTCTCACATGAACAGACTTTAACACATCACGTGATCTTAAATTTACTTAATTTACAAAGATCAATAAACACTCTTACGTTAAAACTGCGAGCCTTACATGGCAGGACATGGTAGATGTCACTCTCACAAAGATCGTTTCAGGAAAATGAGATTGTGAGCGAACAGACAGCTTATTTATTTCAGCAACTGTGGGCGTTTGTGAACTTGCCGTTAACACCGTCAAGTTTAAAGAGATCCACAGTGATGCAGTCACTCTATTTACGGATCTATAATTCATCCACTTACTCTCGCATTTTATTCAAAGGATCCAGCTTAACTACCAAGTGTGCGCGCGCGAACACACACGTAGCAGCAGAACTAGAAATCTTATCCGGCCAATGTATGTTTAAAAAAAATACTGCGAAGACCGATAGAGCCGCATCAAATATTAACAGGGGAATTGTAAACACACACACACACACACACACACACACACACACACACACACACACACACACACACACACACACACACACACACACACGAGACAGTGAGTTAAATAAATTAATAAATTTAAAGTCTGCGCCTTCCGATCTCGGGTTACTGCGTGGAGAAGGAAAAGTGGTGGGGGAAAAACAAAGGCGGAGGGAGAAGTGATACCATAGAGTGTGCTGATGTGTGAAATATCACCACCAGCCATGAAGTGGTATATGGTTCTTACAGATGAAGACTACTTTGTCACATTTCTTCTTTCCACTACGGTGGACATTCACTCACTCTTCTTGTGTGTGGGTTATCGATACAATTCAGAGACTCTTAAAGCTAAATCTAAATGGTGTGAGCATAAAAAATTACTCTGAATATATGCATGCCTATTCATGCAAGTGTGTGCATGACTCTTACCGTAGTGTGCTTGGAAGGCCTGGGGCTTGACTACCTGGCCGCAGTGGTTGCACATCACCAGGTAGAAGTCATCCTGTGCGGGGCATTTGCCAAATATGGGCATGTCTGTACACAGGGGTAGAATGAAGCAGACAGGAGACAGGTCAAGGAGAGACAAATAAAATAGACTTACATTCACCTGGCGCTCCAGTTGGCACCAGCCTGACTCTTCATTGAAACATCCAGCATTTGTTGTCATAACACTGTAAGAGCTCAAGATAGGGTAACTTCGCATTAATAGCATACCATCAAAAATGAAACTTAGTCATGTCCTGGATATAATGAATGTTCACATCATTGCGTTGCACAATACACATGAAAATGCATACATTTAAAGATTTTGTAGAGTGTAGAGCAAACAAAGTCTGCACATGCCAATTCTCATCACGACAAAGTCCCCACGCCTTATAAAGAACGTCCCAATGATAAGGAGCAGGAAAGAAAGAAATCTAAAGGTTTCCCGCCGTCAAAGAATGAACGCCACAAACACAGCACATGCAAAATGTATGTAGTACAACGCGTGGATGATTTGTGACCATCAGAAAGGAATCAAATTGAATACGTTATCCTCCTCATGCTGCCTGTGTTGTTCATCTACTGAGTGACTTCTCCCATCTTTAATGTTAACGTTGGCAGTCTCGCAAAGGCAAAAGACCTTGTTTATACTGCAACTAAATAATATCAAAGAAAACAAACAATCTAAACAATCAAATAGAGCAGCAACACTTTGTCAATTAGTGAACAAACACAACAGAAATCTGCAACTTTTGAGAACAGACGATTAATTGTTGGACTCACTTTGTTGTATGTGCTAGTATACAGAGTATCGTTGGGTTTTGGACCATTAGTCAGACTAAACAAGGAATTTTAACTCATCACCTTGGGCTTTAAAATATTATGATGGACATTCCCATAAAAAAAAAATCTCACTGTAGTGAGAAAACCGATTAATTATAGAAATAATCATTATTTGAAGTCCAACGATCAAAACAGAGATATTTTGGTTTTCATATCAAAGTCTGTCAAGTTATAAAAGTTCCATTTCGCAGTGAGGTCTATATGTTTAAAATCCATTACAACAACATATTCCAAGCCACGAATGAGATCCCAATCTCATGAGCCAGGACTCATCTGAAACCGCCTCCCCTCAAACCAGCTCATGCTTAACACAAGACGGCATTATGGAGTAACAATTTAAATGTGGACGCACACAAAAGGGTCATAAACCTGAAAACCTTTTGACAACTCATAGCAGTGCCTCACGATCAAAAAACAAAAGCACAAGCAGCATGACTTCCAAAGTCTGCAGCTCCGGCATCTCGAGTCAACAGATTGTACAAACCAAGCATCGCACTTCACACGGCACTCGAGGGCCAACGGAGGGAAGTGCCACCACTCACCAGAATTTGATCAAAATGTACCCTGGCACACAGAACCAGAAACCACCTAATTAGGAGGCTGATTAAGAGATTTGCCTGTGGCGTTATGATGAGATGAGCAGAAGACGGGACACAAGAGGAGAGAAGTGGAGCCCCTGTTCAATATGTACTCCACCAGGGCCGTCAAGGGTTCTCCAAACATCGCTAGACGAGTCTGGAAGGGATGAGGGCCATTAAGCAAAGCCCATTTAAAAAAAAAAAAAAGGGCCAACCTGGTGGGATTCCCTGTCAGTGAGGTCAGTGGCAGTCTTGTGTGGATGAATTGACAAGCCTGATGCTACTTAATGCATGTCAATTGTCTGAAGCCACTCTGCTAAGTGTCTCCTTCAACAGCCGTGGAGCGAAAAGACTTATTTTCACAGCGGCGGATGTCTGCCAAGGAAAAAAGGCAAATGCCTTCACTTACTGGACAAAGGCATGTCAATTATATAGAGCTTGAGTTGGAAAGCACACTGCTGACACCCCTGTCCACAAGCAAGGGTCGGACTACTATTAACAGAGAACAAGTGCAGAAATGTGATGCGGAGGGCAGTACTCGCTGGTTGCCACTTGCATAAGCCATTTAAGCAGAAGTTGGAAGCTGGCCGGAGTTCTGTGAAACTTCTTGGTTCTACATATCTGTATTAATCCAACCCTCTCAATGAGCCAGTCTCCTGTACCAGCAGCAGATTTAAGTTATAATGAGAGAGCACGAGTGCGCCATGTATTCTCCATTAAAACTCTGTTTAAAACTTCTCTCGGATCCTTTATTGAAACAGGCCGAGAACTGTGGCGTCCAACAAGCTAACCACATTTCCTTGCTTGATCAATAGCAAGGTCAAACGAAACTCATTCTCAAACTGCTGTAGTTGTTCACTTGGAGCGTTCTCCAAACGAGTTGCTCGACTATAAAAAAAAAAGAAAAGAAAAGAAAAAACAGCCCGGCTAGATCGCCTGCCCACTCTGCATTCAACGCACTTGCAACGACTGAACTGTACCGCTGAAATGGCCCGACTTGAAAAGTGGTCCAACGCCACCGTGTCTGCCCCATTCTCAATCTCCATTTTCTTCTTGTGCAAGGAGGAGATGAAAAGGAGAGAGAGAGAAAGAGAGAGTGTGAGAGAGAGGGAGAAAAGAAAGGAAGTCACTATGGAGGAGAAAGAGACAAAAAAAAAAAAACGGCTGAGCAAACCCAGGAAAGGATATATAGCGTGGAGAGAAAAAAAACACAGAGAGAGAAAGAGAGCAGAGAAACAGGCCGAGGCGTCGGTAAGACAAAGCGAGAGAGAGCCGAGGAAGAGAAAGAGAGCCTGTGAGCACGAGACGGAGGAAGAGAATGAGAGTCCAGTTAATCTCAGCATCCTCCTCCGTGGCAGTGATGAATGATCTAGGTGGAATAGCAGCAGCTCTTGCTGCCTCTGAGCTGAACACACGCTGGCTGAATCTGACCTGTGGCTGACACTGGCACTACATTTCCCAGCTTCCCTGACTGGGAAATGCATTTTTTTTTAATGCAACGCAGAAGATGAGTTGATTCATCATTCATTAATTAATTCCCATACATTTTTTTTGTTTTTTTTACAATGTGTTAATCATCCATGTGTGTTAGAATGGCGGTTACACCACAGGAGGAATCTGGTGGTGAGTCATGGCGGAGAGGTGTAGTCATCCACTTGTAATACCCCAACTACACACACACACACACACACACACACACACACACACACACACACACACACACACACACACACACACACACACACACACACACTATAACATTCTATGAACTGTGAGCAGCATTTGTTGATCAGACTCATGACACAAACAAGAGACACCAACGGACGCCGTTACATGATAGAGACATTTTTTGAGCCACTCGCATGTCAAATTACCTCAACATGTCCCATTTTAGAAGACCATTAAGACTCTCTGCTTTCTTCTTTTGAACAAACAATCTCATCCACTTATTTTTTTTAAAAAGCAGACATGTCTTCAGGTGAATCGCCACCTTAATGCATCTCACACCATTTCGTATGAAATATGAAAGCTCTATTTTTCTTGCCATTGGGAGCCTCGAGGTAGTGTCATTGACCTTGTGCAGTGGTCTTAGGGTATGCACACAACGCACATTGTTGACCCATGCAACGTTAGACAAGTGCCCTGTCAAGTAGTCGGCAATTAACCCTTTACTATACAGCAACACATGGAGAGGGGAAAAGACTAAAGACGAAATCTAGACACACTGATGACATCAAAAGTGTGGGCCAAATCATGTTACAAAATGAAGTGTGGTATCTTTTGTTATGGTCATTCCTCATTAAGCTATAACTTCAGACAGATGCCCGGTTCCCGCAAATGCATTATTAGACAGCATAAAAGTGTGCCTCCAAAGTGTTGGACAAATCAGTCTCCAAACGGTGTTCTATATTAAGAGTCACCAAAGTCCAAAAACCGTCAAATTAAGTGAGAATTAATCACACCACAGTGATCGCCTTGTTGTTGCCTGTAGAATTAATGAAGGTGTTGAGTGCCATTGTATCTGCCAAATTGTACACACAAATAGATTTATAGAAGAAGAAGAAAAAAACAACGGAGAACAAATCTATTTTTAATCTACACTAAATTCTGAAATACAGCTCAAAGAAAAGGATGCATGTTAATCTTGTTGTCCGAATAGCTGATATGAGCGTCCCATGACAACAAGGTCACATTTGATGTGCCGTGTGTCTTTGAGCAATCGGTAAAAATCCCTTGCGATTAGAAGTAGCTTTGGATGTGGAAGACAGCTCATGACATTTAGCAAAGCAGGAAACCTTTCATTAAACTTTATTGAGCTTGGCTTCAAACTACAATCACTGCGTCACTGTAGTACCAACGTTTGTTCATCATTCATTTATTAAATGAACTGGCTTTTAACTCATAATGTCAACTTGCTCATTCTAATGTCAGCCTGAGAGCTTGGTGAGCCTGGAAAACAGTGCACGATTCCGGATGTATAATTAAACAAGGTGCCAGTTTATTGTTGGAACAATTTACCTTTGTAGTGAGGTTGCTCTAAATCCAGGCCTGATAGCAGGACAAATCAGCGAACGCTAAACAAGACGTTTCCAAAAATAAAATTGCAGTTCAAAATGCTCTGAAACATCAATCTGTGGCTCAGAAGCCAGATTATGAGTGTTTTTGATGTTGATGGTTTTATCATCACCTTTGTCAAATGATGTCCTTTCTCTTACTTCTGTCATGACTGCATCTTTCCCGGTACTGTAACCCAATATATATATATATATATATATATATATATATATATATATATATATATATATATATATATATATATATATATATATATATATATATATATATATTCATCAGCTAAAAGAGAAACGTCCTGGCATAACCTTAGATTATAGTTACTAGCAGGAACATATTCATGTTATCATATCAAAGCAGTCTGGTTGTTGTTGTTTTGTTTTTTTATCCAGCATGATGGCAGGCATAACGTTTACATTTATCTGGTCTGAATAATTCCAGAATTGAGATGACATGCTGGTTGGTGGGCACGTGCTTAAAGAGACATTAAGAAGATATCTTAAATTCAGCATTTTGTTCAAATTTCTTACAATATTTCTCTAAATATGTGCGAACAAAACATTAATGTTTGTCACATGTTGTGTGTAAGCAGCTTGTGAAATAGGAGCAAGCCATATTGTAACTTCATACCATTCAAATCCCAGCTATGGCTAAGAGGGGCTTTTACAACAACAACAACAAATAATAACCACAAATGCTGTTTTAACAGACATTTTCATTTGGGGTTCTTGCTTTGAGAAACCATCAAGTTGTACTCGAATTATTATCTTTAAAAAGGATTACTACCCTTTAAGTTGTGAACGCAACACACCCTGCTGTTGTTTTTAAGAGACACGTGAAATGCGTTCGTATATACACACACACACACACAACTGGTAGAAATGTGGATGATGAACAATGAAGTCTATTAAATGCATTCTCCAATCGTTATATGAAACTGTTGTCACTATGTTTGGGCCTATACCCAAGAACAGCGAGTCTAAGTTGTTAACCGTGAAGTTATTTCAGGGGCAGATGTAAATGCCAACAACCACACGAATAATAGACACGTTTCACTTATTGTATCCGGTTGTCCAGTCAATTCATGCCGCGCATTGATTTACAGTAGGTTTACGTTTTGGCTGAACGACGCGTGTTAAGTGTTTGAATCCATGTGCATGTGCAACCCTCCAGAACCAAAATACACCTTTGGCCCTAGAGAGAGAGAAAAAGAAACACTCACCTTCTCTGCACAAACGCATGGCTTCACGATTTTTCCCGAAGTCTTTGAAACTTTCCTCCGATTCGGCACCTGAAAAATGAGACGACCAGACAGACAAATAAATAGTTGCACTTGCTTGCCTGTTCGTGCTGTTGCTACCAGTAGCGTTTCTTCGTATTCCACCAAAAAAAACTGCATGCAATCGGCCAAAAAAAAAAAAAAAAAAAGGACAGGACTGGCAACTGTCGCGCTCTACCTCGTTTCCTCGCGCACATTCGGGACGCTGGGGGACTCACCGTCGTTGCCGTTGAGTTTGGCGGCGTCGACCCAGTTGCTCCACGGCTGTCCCAGCATTATTTCTGGACTAGGCAAGGATCTCCGCTCCGCAACAGTCGCCATTGCTGTGGAGCCTTCTCCCCGCTGGATCTGCTGCTGCTGCTTCAGCTGCTGCCTGGCCGCTCGGCGCTGCTCCCCCCTGACGTCATCCTCGGCCCTTTCCGACATTCTTTCCGCTACAATGTAACGACACGAGAGTCAGCATTGGTAGCGCTCGGGATAGGAGGACTTTTTCACTGATTGACACGGGCACACGCGTGTTGTTTCACCGCACCCGCCCTTAAAAAACATTTTTTTTTTTTTTTAAACGAACCTCTACGTGTAGACACTTAACAAGCAACAATTACAAAGCTTATACAGCATATGCCATACAGTGTACTGAATTAACTGGCAGTTTATATAAAAGGGGTGTCTGGGTTCCTGACTTGTTAGCTTCAATTCCTTTTACATGCAATGCATCTCAACTATTTCGCTTGGTAGTTAAAGCTAAACCGTGATTAATAAATACGATATGCACATAGTTAGGGTGGCTACACAGCGATACACAGTAGCATTACATGATTTATATGAATATATATATATATATATATATATATATATATATATATATATATATATATATATATATATATATAAATATAAATAAATATGATACAGTGTAACATAGTACAGCGGCATACAGCCCAGTATCCAGCTGCTTTGGATATTTATTACAATGCTGGGACACCAGTGTATGCCTGTTTACAGTCTACCATACATATGTAACATCACATCTTGCAATGACACTTTTATGGGGCCAAATATAAAATGTCTCACTTTTTGTTAAGAAAAAGAAAGCATGTAGAAATCTAAAACATATCAGCATATTAATGCACAACGAAAATTCAATCTTCACATTTTTCACCAACATTAACCAACAAATATGTCTAACAACATTTTGAAGATGTGCTGTTCAATACATAAACTTACCATCAGTGTAAACCTATGATGTGTAGCATGCTTCACATGTAGATATTAACAATTAAAACCACACACAAGAATATAATAGTAGAAACATATTTACAGATAAGTTGATTTGATCTTCATGGACGATGGATCCGTAACTCTTATTTTGTCATTGAAGTCAAATCCGACTCAAATTATATTGCTTAAAAAAATCTATGAAAGTGTTTGGTTGAACAGATTCCCTTGTAGCTGCTAAACTTTAAAGAAACCGAAGTCAGTTAACCACAGCCAAGTAGTCTTGACTTTCACTTTCAAAATGATACCTGTGCGACCTACCCCAATGATGCATATACAATATACACACAACAGACAAAAGCTGACAAGCAAGAAAACAAGAAATGGAGGAACTTTCTTTGCCTTGACACTGATAACATTTAGTATAGCGACGGATTCATATAAAATATGAATGACGTAGTGGTTGATTCTATGCAACTACTTATTTTCCATCTAAAATCATCAGAAATGCTGAAGACACAGACACCAATTTGACATTAAAAAACAAAGCCAATTTGAAAAATCTGAAAAAAAAATCCTCCAAATAAATGATAGCAAAGTACAATAAATTCCCATTTGGCATGCTCCCTGAAGAGCCTTGAGCAGCAATGACCTTAGCCAGTTACTCATTATAGGTGTACAGTTCAGAAACTTGTCTTTGCCTTTGGGCAAACACAAAATATAGGAATTCAAATTAAGACGCATGTCCTGAACATGTTGCCATTATCTCATAGAAAAAAAAAGTTTAAACTTTATTACCTTAAGTCTCTGTCTTTATTGTATGCCTATACACCAGTCTCAAATCATCCCATTGTATCAAAGTGCTTCAAACTATATAAACACTCCAGACTCGACTATTGACTCGAGCCAAATATGTTCATACTACGAGGATGTTGAGTTTCAGAATGCAGATACAGGAACACATTCCTGCCCACGACAATAACACTTTACAATAAGTCACCTCTTGCCAGATCCTCTGTAGATTGATTAATCACTTCACACAATTCATATACTTACACATACATACTTTGCATTTTTGCACTTCTCTATTGTTTAAGTTGAATTTAATTTCCTATATTAATACATATATTAATACATACATACATACATACACATATATATATATATATATATATATATATATATATATATATATATATATATATATATATATATATATATATATATATACACATATATATATATATATATATATATATATATATATATATATATATATATTCATTCGCCATTCATTCGCCAACAACAGTGCCAGAGGTTCCCAGTCGCATACCTTTTCTCTTTACTTTTAGTACGTACTGAAGCTGACCTTACACAGTATGTACTTTTGCATGCAGTATGCATACAACTGGGACATACTATTGTCATAACATTTAGCCTTGAACCTGTCTTCTTGCTATATTTATCGTAGTTAGTAGCTCAAAATGTAAAGGGAAAAGGTTGTACGTCGTAGGCGACGTATCCTCCGCTGCACTTTAGATTGTGGTTCAGAACAGCCATGAAAGCAAGCATACTGCACTTGCATACTGAAAAATTACACAGAATGCTGTAGGTCTGGTGTATTTTTTGGCATACTGCATTTGACATACTATGTATTGGGTCATTCTAAATCTTTTTCAGGGATACTAAATAATATTGTATTATAGGTAATTGAACACACTCGTATTTTAATTGTCCACACAGTCTGAACATTTTGAAAAGCCCATGGAGATACATTACGAGTGCATCAAACATCTTGGGCGAGTTGGTCTGTCTGGAAAACCGCAAGGAATAGTTTGTATTGTTTTGATACTATACTATACAGTATACCAATACTATACAGATATAATTTGCAATACGTTAGAAAACAATGTCAACAGACGATACAGGGATTTGAAAGGGTTCTTCTCTATATAAATCAGTGGTATAAACAACTGTGCAAAATTTCCCACAATGACTCAAAACAACAATATTTTTACGAGGCATGCATTGAACATCTTTTTTCGCTGAATTGTGAAAATGACTCGTTTATACACAGCAAAAATTTAAGAAACCTTGTGGATGACATTTTTGGTATGTCATCTATTAATAACCAGCACTTAAGTTATGACAAAATGATGCGTTTGTACTAGTCCGTTACGATGAGTGGAAGTGGCTATGTCCGGGATTGGACCAGAAGTACATCTGTTTTTTTGTTTTTTAAAGCATTGCACATTTTTTCTTCATCTTTAACTTATACAAATAACAGGGTTTCCACTGTAGCCCCTTTTAGACAAGCACTGTAATCGCAGAAGGAATTTTTGTGTCCAGTGTATGATCCAGCACTCATTTTTATCATGACTACATGTATAGCTCTTAGTTTCTGATATCCACAAACAAGCCAACAATGTTTGGTTTGTTTGTGTTTTATTTTATTTTTTTAAGTAAGTGGGTTCTCTGGAAAACAAGTACTATACAATTGTTTAACTCCCGATACATTTTTAATTAACAACTGTAAACACCTGTAAACAGTATATAACTACTTGAGATTGTTGTATAGCTAAAGAAAACAGTAACTGTCAAAAGAAGTCATGAGAAGCTGTGAAATCTTACCTTGGCAAAATAAGAAAAAAGGAAGATAATTTTAACTCAATCAACCGATCCTCATCAGCTTTGGTGATCGTTGGCCGCCACACACACACTGGAGAGGAAGTCTGGAGAAAGACACACACCCACACCCACGCACACCCACGCACACACACCCCCACACACACACACACACACACACACACACACACCAGTATCAGGTTATTTGTTTGTTTTCCTGTTCCTTGATAAGAGTTATTCTTATTAAAGTTATGTTTAATCCTAAGGAAGGTAACGCTATCCTCCACGGGCCTCGTCGTGGAGTTCTTCGCCACTATGCAGTAAACAAAACCAGTAGGCGCAAGCCCTAACCACCCTGTCCAGCCCCGGAGCAATCCTTTTTAAACACTAAGATAGAAGAGACAGCTTCTGATTGTTTGTGTTGTCTTAACTGATGAAAGACAGTCATATTTTCATAGAGGTAGCAAATGACTTGCTAAAGGAAAACACAAAGCCACACAATGATAACTGGTCTATATGAATTACAACCGCTTACTTTACATTTGTTTTCATTTGCATGATACTTCAAAAGCTACTGATGAAGACAATGTCTGGGTTGTGTCCTGCATTTCCTTACCTTTAAATTATAAAGGATGCGCGATGTGGTTGAAAACAATGTCACAATAATAATATGAACTGATAAAGATTGTTTTTCTTCCAAAAATAAGCATAATCACATCATATAATTGACTGAGCTTAATTGCAATAAACTGGTCTGCTCATATCAAACAAAATTCATTGAGAATCAGCGGAAATTTGTATTTTGGACGACAGAATTGTGTACAACAAAAACATGCTATGATTGTTATCCCTACATAATTCCACTGAGAGTCAACACAAGATCACATTGGACTGGCACCCTGATACGTTTCTACATACACTGGCTATTACTAAGCCATTATAATGAATGCATTACACACTGTAACAGGGGTTCTTCCTAATAGCCTGCTGTATTACAATATATTCATGTCAACACGCGTGGCTTAGGCTGAATGCAATCGAGGTTGGGGCTCCAAAAAGAAAGTTTATCAACAAAAAAGTTCTGGCATAATTTCTTTAGTATCGAATAAGTTGTCGTTTCTAACTCTGCGAGCTAGCTGACATTAGCCCACCTCTACACATTACCACACTAACGGACGTTGGCCATTTGTGTCAGTAAAAGGAGAAGACTAAGCTAAACGTCGGTCGTAAATTCAACACGTGAAAAAAACAGACACAGGGTCTAGCGTGAGTTGTGTGATGAAAGCAGGCTCCGTCCAGTGTGGGTCTGTGACTGGCACAAACGTTACCAGGGAGCAGCGGTGGCTACATTAGCCTGCTAGCTGCAGCCTGTAGCCAGCCATGACTAGCGTTAGCGAGGAAGCTGGCAGGAGCCTGACAGCACAGCAGAAGTCATGAGGAGTCGTCACGGATCGACAACAAGTTCACTCTTACCGAGACTCTGGACGCTGGAGGCGCTGACGTGACACCAGGCAGATATATATCAACTGGATGAACTGGGCGAAGGAGACAGAAGACGGTGGGAAAGAGCGAGTGCAGTGCTCAGCCTCTGTGGAGGTCTTCACCTGGCGCTTCCATGTCTGTTTACCAGACTGCATTCTGGGACAGAGACGTCACTGCGCCCGACACGGCCGGCACGCACGCACACTGACGAGTTAAAGCGGGTCCTCCACCATCAAAGTATTTTTGCTATTATTTTCAATGGGAAATAACGGCATAAAGGTCCTGAGGTCAAGGAGGAGTCATATAAATCACTACACAGAATGAATTATGTTTGTTATTATTATTATTTTTTGCCATTTTATTCCTCAACTTAAACGTTTGATTTTGTAACTGAACTTTCTCCATGTTTTGTTTTATTTTGAGAACAACATAACATTTCAGCTGACTATATGATTGCCATTAAATACACCTGACACTAGTTAATTATGTTGCCAAGGCCTCAAATGTCAATTAAGTTGTTCTTTCGACTGTTGAAGAATTTAAATTAATGTATGTCTGCAGATCCATTGTATACTGTACATTTATGTGAAATAAAGGAAATGAAGGAGCTGCACACAACTAGAAATGGAAACTAAGTGTGGTTAAAAACAGCTCTGGAACACAAAAAACACAAAATAACTAATAATAGTAATAGTAAATGCTCATCAGTTGTACCACACATGTAATGTGCATTTTTAAGTTAAATGTTAATATTTCTAGGTGAAGTCGTGCTTCAAACTTTCACGTTATTTGGTCCTGTTCTACAAAAAAGGCTCACATAAAGATAACAAATACAGACCTTTTTTTAACAAAAGGTTTCACTTTGACCCTCCACAGTTTACATTTTGTGTGTATGTGTTTTTTGTAGCCATCATGTCCAGTTTTGCAGCTTTGTGTTATATCTTGATTTAGGCAATATTCTTATTTTTGAATGGGAGGATGACTTAAAGTATGTATAATGGCAGGGACACATGTTATCGAACTGTCAGAAGTGTGAAACACATAGAGAAAAGCAAAAACAAATAAAGAAGTGTGGGGTGGTAGTATTACGTTTTAAGATATAGTTTAACATTGAGGAATGAAAACAGAAAGCTTTGTTTGAGTTTTTAAAAGATTAATGAAGGTAATCCAGTTCAATTTTTTTTTCTGTGTTGCTTGTTTTTTTTTCCTGTGGCGGCACGGGGCAGTGTTTGCTTCCTCAAGCATAGTAGTTGGCAGAAATGTAACACCTGCCATTAAATATAACGAAGAAGAAGAAGAAGAAGAAGAAGAAGAAGAAGAAGAAGAAGAAGAAGAATTAGAAGAAGAAGAAGAAGTGTTTGCTTCCTCAAGCATAGTAGTTGGCAGAAATGTAACACCTGCCATTAAATATAAAGAAGAAGAAGAAGAAGAAGAAGAAGAAGAAGAAGAAGAAGAAGAAGAAGAAGAAGAAGAAGAAGAAGAAGAAGAAATCTGTGGCCAATCACTGCCGTCTGTCCTCGGAGGCGGGGCGAGCTTCTTTGTTCACTTCCTGTTGTTCAATAAAGTTTGACTAGCTACGGACATGGGAGCTGTTACAGATGGTAAGTAAGGCTTTAATCATTTGATTTCAGCTCTCAGGTAAAATCCACGAGTATAACTCCTAAAGCACACATGTGTACTCAAATGAACCGACTTTACACGTCGAAACAGCTTCCTTTCAAAACGACTCAATATAGAGCAGCCATGTTAGCTAACGTTGGCTAACAGTTAGCTCAGCGGCTTCTGCATTTACCGGATGTATCTGAACGGTTGCTTTCGCTCTTTTTTTAGACGAGGTTATTCGGAAACGTCTTCTCATCGACGGGGACGGAGCTGGAGATGATCGCCGGATCAACGTGTTGCTAAAGAGTTTCACCAAATGGTGTAACTCGCCCGGGACCCCAGAGGAAGGGTACGTAAGCTCTGCAGGGCACGTCCTTAGACTTGAATGTAAATACAAGTCTGTTGAAGAACTTTCTTTGAGTCTAAACTGTTTTGTAATTCTGTTCAGGTTCACGCAGTATCAGAGGATGATGGGGATACTGGGCCAGTGTGAATTCTCCATGGGGAAGACATTGATGGTTTATGACATGAATCTTCGCGAAATGGAGAATTATGAGAAAATCTACACTAATATAGGTAAGAAAAACGGATTTTTCAAGACACTGACCACATTGTTTAAGTGTGCACACAACTGGTTGGCAACTGCATATTATGTTGTATAACATGCTTGTGTTCCTGTTTTTCATATATTCTATCTTTGTGATATCTGGCAAAAATGGGCCACAATGTCACCACAAAACTATGTATGTTTATTGTGTTATGATAATCTTATCACCACCATGTCTACATTGTAGAACAAAACATCACGTCGGCACACGACAAGATAGCAGAATGCAAAAAAGAAATCCAGAGGGCAAAGAGAATACGGAAAAATCGCCAAGGTACGAAAGTTTGTATTGCTCCAGATTGATTTTTATACACACAGATAAGATATGTACTACTTTTGTTGTGACTGAGAAAGACCAAATTCAATATTGGCGGTGTGTAAAAGCAGCTTAACTTTCAGTTTAAAAAATGTAACAAAAACACTCGTCATCAATTACTTTAGAAGAAATGGTGGCAATATATGCTGTTAAAATGTATAATATATTAATATCTACGGTTATTTGAATTGGTTTGTTTTTCCGCTTGTCTCACATTTACATTTATTTTCTCCCCTTGTCATTGCAGAGTACGATGCCTTAGCTAAGGTTATCCAGCAACACCCAGACCGACATGAAACATTAAAGTAAGCCAGCCTCTCATTAGTTTAATTCATATATTGAGTTATTCAGATTTTTGTAGTAGAGCAGTCATGGCTTCCATGATAATCAGATGATGTGCTTAATGTTTGTTTGATCACTTGCAGGCAGTTGGAGGCGCTTGACAAAGAACTCCAGCAATTGTCTCGTATCAAGGAGAACGTAGATGCAAAGGTATGGCCAATTACATTTATAATTTATTCTATTCTAACCTCTGTCTTCAATCATTAAGAACATTTTAATTGTTCTTTCCCGTTTGTCCCACACAGCTGGAGTTAAGGAAGAAGCAGTTCCATGTGCTCCTCAGTACCATACAGGAACTACAGCAGACCCTTGAGAGTGAGTAAAACATGGACATGCAATTGTTTGTGCTTTTTAATGTCCCTGTGCCATCTTCTTTATTCTCAATAGCTGTTGATCGGTGGGCCCAATGTTTAAATAAAATGTTGATCCTTTTCATCTTCTGTCAAGTTTAGAAAAAGTAGAGGTACCTACTTATAATATGTTTTATTGTTCCAAGATGATGAGAAATCGGACAATGACGAGAACAATCAGGAGAGCCCAGCACAGAATGGTGAATGATGCTGACTGAAGTGAACCACTTTGAAATAATTTTGTTTTTGGCTTTGAATCCTTTTTGTATGTATTTTTGAATAAAGTAAGCTTGTCCACATCTGTCTTGTTCAGTTTTCTTTTTTTACCAAAATGGTGATTTGTCTGTCCCTAAATGGGTTTTTCTAGTCTTTTCATCACTAAAAGAGCTGTAGCACTTTGTCATTTATCCATTCACACCCATTCATACTCTGATGACACGGGCTACCATCTGTCCATCAGAACTATCCAACCCATTCATACACTGCATGCACAGCCTACGGGAGCCATTTGGGGCTCGTGGAATGTACTGTATGCAAGATAGATACATCAAAGCTATAAAACAGGAGTCTAAGTTATTGACGAAGAGAAAAGCATTCACCAATGGTTATCAGAAAAAAAGTATATAACCATCACAGGGTGGCAGTAGTTAGACTGAATCAGCTTTTTATTTCCATCGCTGATGCAGACACATCATTGCACAAAGCGGAAAGCCATATATGCTTCTTGATGACTTGGTTAGGTTATCTGTCCTATAAATAATAAGGCTTACATTGCAACTTGTGCTTTGCTGTCAAACTTTGTATTTGCTATTTTCTCTAAAGCCACAAGGGGGACATGAGTTGTGAGCAAGTTTGATCAACGAAGTTAACCACATCCAGCAAGAACCAAAAGTCGGTATGCATGAGAAGACAAATGAAATGGTGTATTTAAGTTCTAATTAATCAGGTCCCAGGTCAGCCTATCTTAACATGAAGCTGCAGATGCTGCACACGCTCTGCTGCCATACTGTCCTGTATAAAGACAGATCAGGACTGTCGTAATTGTCATTTTGATCATTGTAATATTATTTGTAGTAGTAGTAGATCCATTTATGTTGCAGAATCTTTTTAAGTCACTAATTGCTCATGTCAAGATTGTGTAACACCTAAATAAAAAATAATGCTTATTTTAAGAGAACAGATTGTTGGATTCACGAGTAAGAGCAAGATGGAATAGCCAAATTAAAGTCAAATTGTTTCTTTATTTAAACCAATATATTTGCACAGTATGAAAAAGATGCCGTTGAAGAAACAATAACTACCTGTTTGATTAAAGTGGTTCAGCCATTAATAGGAAACCACTACAAAGCATCTGAACTGGACATATCTCAGAAACATGGTTTAAAGTACAATGTGATCCTATGATCTATTTTTACCGTATGAAATAACAGGCATTGGATTTGTCTTTCTCTTGGAATGACAGCAGAAGTACATATTACAGTACATTTAAAGCAACTCAGCACTTGCTGATATATAACTGTTCTGACATAAATGTAACATTGAAAGCAAACGTGTCCATTTTACACGGGACACAATAAAAACATTAAATACCATAGCAATACTTTCACCACGTGTACTGTATTTGACAAATAAAGGGAGGTACAGAGGACTCATGTTGTTTTGCTTTGACCCTGGAGGTGCAGTTTGTGTTGGTTCAGGAGCCCACTGAACCCATTACTGGCCTTAGCCCAAAATACATGTAGAAATGTATATTTTCATATAACTAAAGGACTAATAATGTTATTGTAATGCCTTGATCTATAATATAAATTAAAATAAACAAATTGTGTGACTGAATATGTTAATTAAACATTGGTTATGGTGGGTTCATACAGGACCCAGAAACCGGGAATGGCCTGGAAGCAATAAAGTTCTGCACGCATGACATATTTTTGGAGGTCATCCCTGAAAGTTAGCGTTGCACTGGTTTCCTCTTAATAAAAAAAAGATGATGGGATTTTTCCATTGGATTATTCATATCGTAGAACAAACCAATACAATCTCATAAACTATGTTTGTGTTAGCCCCAGACCTTTGGTCAGGCATCTAACAACCCATTTAAAATACTTACAACAATGAACTTGAATTTTGTAAACCCCCAACAATACAGTTCAAAGTGTGACTATGCCTGATCTCTGCTAGAACTCCACCAGGAATGTGCGAGCCTTCATGAGTCGTTTAAGGCGACTCTGCAAACCAGCCCTTTTGGTGCCCATGTCAAAATCCTCCTTCAGCAGGAACTCAAAATTCTCCTTGTCCTGAATCATCTGCAGCATCTCCCTCTGCAACTGGACAGCAGACTCCTGCAACATCAGGTAGCGGATCACAAGCGGGATCTGGTCAGCCAGACGCTGGCTGGCAATCTGAAGGAGGAAAAAGAAAGAAAACTTTGACAAAGGACGGCAGAACAAGGGTCAAAACATTTCTGTCATTGTTTTTGTTCAGGAAACATACTTTGTAATATGATTGAAGGTGCAACATCAGCTCCTGAATTGTTGCACTGTTATCCATGCAGTACACAATACTCCTTTCTTCTTCCTCATCATCCTCTTCCTTCTTTCTGTCACTCAAACTGCAGCTGTAGGTCCTGTCTTGAGAGTAAACAAGCAGCTCCATCTTGAACTGGGTTCTCAGCATGGATTCAGCAGTGGACTCTTTTTCTTGCTTGATTGCTTCAATCTTTGTCTAGAAAATAAGATTCTGGTCAGTCTGAACTCTGCCAGAAAAATTACGCATATTAAATTCATAGAAGATGGATACCTTGGCTGTTTTAATAAGGTTAGGAAATCCAACGAAGCTACTTTGGGCCAGCTGAATGAACAACTTCCTAACCGCGTCTGGAAGAAACAAAGATAAAACAAGATAAGGCAGTTTGATCTCTTCACCGAGCACCTCACTGGTGGCTGTACAGTATCAAGAGAAAACTTGAATATTAAAGAAAAACACATCACTGGATGAATCTGTCATATATTCAATCATACACCACCTATCCTCACCGCTTATATCCTTGAGTTTCTTGACAGCCGGTTCTTCCAGCTGTTTGATCTGCTCCTTGACCATAACCTCAAAGGTCTTGTAGTTGATGAAGCCCGGCAGTTCTCTTCCACGGTACTTCTCTTCATATCCCTCCACCTCTCTCTCAATCTTCTTGTTAACTGAAACACACACAACATATTTCAGAGTCCTGCAGGTGGACAGTTGTAGGCCAGATCAAACTGATACATACAATAATTTCCAGAGTGCTCCAGGTGGGCATTCCACTTCCCAAACTCTGTTCTGAGAGTAGAAAAGACATTGAGCTTGTCTCCACACTTGAGCTCCTCTCCTGTAGTCAGACTGATGGCATCGTGTGTGAATGCAGTCACTTTCTGCAGCATACACATAAAAAAAGACAAATTCATACATGGTGGTGAGCATTTGTCTTTGTAGCCATGTGAACGTTATGAAGAGTGAGGGAGCTCACGTCAATGAGGAAGAAGAGTCTCTCCGCTGCGTCAGCTGGAGGTCCAACGCCATATCTGTCCAGCTCTGCATGAGTCTGTGCAAGTTTCTCCTCTATCTGCTCTTCCAGTCGAGGCAGAGATCTCTGCAAATTAAACATGGGTAAAAAATATAACAACTGAAGTAAGCAAGTTAATGGACAGCATATTGTTCACTTATCCGTGCAAATACTCACCTCAATATGATGCACCAGCTCAAGGGTGAGTTTCTCCGCCAGTTTAGGAACAGTAGCATGGCCTTCATCGTAGAGAATCCTACAACAAAAATAAAACATGACCGAGTAGAAAGTACACAACCAGTCAAACTGCAAATCGTTGTTTGCATAATTACCCAAAAATAATGAACTCACTTAAAATTCACATGATCGTTGAAGAAGGCTTTTTCTCTTTCTGTTGCTTCAGTAAGAGACACCCTCTCTGTGATCTCCTTCTGGCCCCTGCACCTGACGATCATGTAGCCCTTCTTCAGGTGGATGACCTCATTATGGACAATTTCAACCACCGCCTCTTCTGTGCCTTTGTCCACCAGGTCAGGCTTGGTCAAGATACCTAAGGGAGAGAGAGAGAGAGAGAGAGAGAGAGAGAGAAAGAGAGAGAGAGAGAGAGAGAGAGAGAGAGAGAGAGAGAGAGAGAAGCACTTCTTTTTTTAAAATCTAATTTAGAGTGCTTTATTTGGTAGACAATGCTATTGACAATTATTTTAGTTTCCTGCCATATAAACTAGATGTTGATTGCAACTTTGATCCCAACCACAGCACAGGACACCAGAAGATGCTGAAATGTTGAGTTTAATCTGATCCATTCATTTATTATGCATACAGGTACACATGTATATCGACATCGGTCTCTCTGTACCATAATAACAATGTCTTTACCATGTTGTGTAATTGTTTAAGTAATTCTGTCTTTAATTCATCAGGTTTTGTTTAATGATTTATATCAAACTGTTTGGAAAAATTATGCAGCTGAGATAGCTCCAAAAGATATCAAAGAAAGCCAAATCCACTGCCACATTGAGAGATGGGAGAATATGATTCCCATGCTGCATACCATCAGAACTGTCAGGTGAAAACAAGATTATTTCCAGATGTAAATGAGTTTGATGTTCATATGCCAAATATGTTTAAACCAGAGAACAAAATAATCAGATAGAAATATTTTAGTCCTAAAAATCTAAATTGAATTGATATTGGAACGAATATAACATTTCTTCACAATTATTTGATGTTTAGTCAAATACATATCTAATTTATTAAGAACTTGACCATTTGATTTGTGTGGAAAAGAAAAAATAGGTCCCTGTACATCATGAAAAGAACTCCGTAGCAACACTGAGATTAGCATTTAATTTATTAAATATCCCATCTTTTTTTCCCAAAATTTGGTTAAATTCTGTTAGTAAAACTAATGGTATTTTATGGCGTAAGCTGAATACCATCGTTATTGTATACTAATGTATGGATTTATAAATAGTAATTTAATTAATTTATAATCATTAACTATCCTAGTGTAATGTTATTTATTAAATCTGCAGCCAGCAACAACGCTACAACAAACAGACAGTGAACTATTTAAAGTCAAGTAACTGGTCCAAGTGGTCCTCTTCTAATCAGCCCCATTCACCCAAAGTCCTGTCTCCATCAGGATCCACCTCCTGTGCCATCTTCAGAGCCTCTGTGGTCGCAATGTCCACATTGCATGGAACAACCACCAAGCTGATGGTCTCTTGTTTTTTTATAAACTTCTGGATCAGTCTTTTTATCTGAAAGTATTAATTACAGTAGTTATAAAGTTATAAATCATAGAACTACAAAATCACTACAACAGATCTCACTGTCTTTACCTTTCTACTTTCTACTAAATAAATTGTCCTTATGAAACGGTTGACAGTGTGTTTTGGGGACACTGAACTAGAATACCTGCTCTCCAATGTTTTCAGGTTGTCCCTTTACAGCCACCCTGGTGATGCCGGGCAGGTCAATGAGCGTCAGGTCTGGAACATCAGGAGAGGCGATCTCTAGACTGATGAGGTCATCACTGATCCCCACCCCGATCCCGGCCAATTTTTCCTGAGCTGGAGAGAGAGGACACGATGTTTGACAATTACAGGCCGGAAGTGTTGATCACTGAAACCTAAAAAAATCCATAGCTCCTCCAATACTTATCTTTTATAGTAGTGTTAAAGAACTGTGTATACTGTACCTTCTCTAATCATTTTATCCACATCTGCAGGGTCTTCTATCTCTTCTTCATGGTCCTGGTAGCTTATCTTCCCGTACCACTCCTCTCCTTCTCTCCTTCTCTTCATCTTCAGTTCGAGAGGACATCTTGTCACAATGCCTAAATTAGTGAAGAGTAAATGATGATGAGGGGGAAAATAAATAAATCCAGTGTGCTTGATGAAATCATAACAATGAAACTGTCTTAATAAAAGTGGGAATGTATATCTACTGACTGAAAATATAAGCCGTTATTCTGTATGATTTGTTTCATATAGATTTTGATTCACAGAGGCACTGGGATGCAGCTAGGAGGGGCTACGACACCAGATTGCACTCCGCCCATAAATGGGCCGATTCACCAGGATGTGGTTGGGTAATATTTTCCACAAGTTGGTTCTTTTCAAGCATACAGAACCCTTAACAGAACTTTCTCTCTCTCATGAAACAAGGGAAAGAAAGATGTCCCAGCTAAACTCAAACCAGGGAGGTTGCGGTCTCAGGTCAGCCAAACCCTGCTCTCTTTTCTTTCTAAAGCAAATAACACAATTTGATATTTCCATCTCCCGTTAACAATGGAAACATGCTCACAGTTGTTTTGTGGCATTCTTGATGCCTTGCTTTTTTTTGTTGTTGTAGTGTTGGCATGGTGCCTTCATTTAAACCTGCTGTACCAGACATGCAGGTTTTGATATTTCCATCTCCCAGTTGACAATGGAGACATGCACACAGTAATTATATATAATATAAAAACAGAAATTATATTTTTTTCTTTTATTCAACCAATTGCACTTTGTGTAACGTAAGGCAACACGCAACCTAGATTCAAACTTGTGCATCCGTTCTTTTGCGTTATTACACAACTACCCAAAACAAAGGGGGAAACTAACCAGACAACTGCTAAAGGTTCACGCTTTATTTTGCTGTAAATGGGTTCATTTAGATCAGCGATAACGGAGCGAAACAGATATATTCAATTGTGTGTATTTTGGAATGTAAATGTTGAGAAATGCACATAATATGATTGTTTTTCAGAGAGTTGAACTCACCACTGCCTCTTGGCAGAGCCACGCCTGACAGCGCCTCCAACACGGAGCTCTTCCCCGAGCTCTGGTCTCCAATCACGGCGATAGCAGGCAGCGCCAAGTCCTTCTCTACACCCAGAGAGCGGAGAGAGTCAATGAGGTCAATGCAGGGACGCACCTTCTCCTCGTACTGTTGGTTCAGAGTGTTCATGAGGACGACTGCTTGAATCCTGGGAAGAAACTGTGTTAAGAAAATGAATGAAATAGCAGCTGCTCGGATGCGAAACGTAAGTGCGACTGAGTTCCACCGCGGAGACTCAGGGACGCAGGAGACAAAGGAAATGAAAGTTACTAGGTTTCGTTTCCTTGACTTTCGTTTCTTTTTCTGGTGAATAGAGATTCATCCCCACCTGGGTCCTAAGTCCCTACATGTACTATTTCGTATGAACATCAATTAAAATAAGCATAGGCTACGTGAACATCAATGTACCAACATACATTTATAACAAAAACCACATCCATGAGAACACAAGTCCCGACACATACATTTATGACTGCACCAGAGCTTAATATCTTTAGTCACTCTATGTTGTGTGAATATTTTCACCCTGATGGAGATGAATCTCCGTTCACCGGAAACGAATGTTCACGAAACGAAACGAAACTTAATTTTCATTTCCTTTTTCTCATGCGTCACTGAAGGGTCTCCAAAGTGGAAGTCTGTCGCACTTACTTTTCGGCATCGCTGCTATTTCATTCATTTTCTTAACACAGTTTCTTCCCAGGATTCAAGCAGTCGTCCTCATGAACACTCTGAACCAACAGTACGAGGAGAAGGTGCGTCCCTGCATTGACCTCATTGACTCTCTCCGCTCTCTGGGTGTAGAGAAGGACTTGGCGCTGCCTGCTATCGCCGTGATTGGAGACCAGAGCTCGGGGAAGAGCTCCGTGTTGGAGGCGCTACTTTTGTATTTCCTTTAGATTAAGATTGAAGCCATCAGAAAGGAGAAGGAAACTGCAGCAGAGTCCATGCTGAGGACTCAGTTTAAGATGGAATTGATTGTTTACACTCAGGACAGCACATACAGCAAGAAGTTAGGGAAGCGGAAGAGGGAAGAGGAGCAGCCTTCTACGGGTTTCAATTTTGCCCAAGCATTGAAGACAAGCAGCAATGACAGTGGGGCCACCCTGACAGAGATGATTAAGCACCTGAAGTCGTATTACAAAGTAAGTGTAATCTATATGCTGGACATTTAATTTCTCTGCCTCGCAGCATTTATTACATCACACATTTTATATAATGTAAAAATGTTAGAAAGAAAATGCTTATTTTTTTCTGCACCTCCACCTACTGCATTAACAATCTCCTTTTTTCTAGTTTTGAAGGTGCCGCTTACATATATTTTATTACCGGACTAAGTTAGCTACATGGCTAACATACAATTTTTTTGGCAGCCAAATATATATATATACGGTCGGTATAAACGGTATAAACCAAATACAGGTATGTTTGTCACATTGACGGATACAGCGTGACACCCCAACTTTCTCTTTTCCAAACCACAGATAGCTGGCCAGCGTCTGGCTGACCAGATCCCGCTGGTAGAAGCAGCAAGAAGTTAGGGAAGCAGAAGAGGGAAGAGGAGCAGCCTTCTCTGGGTTTCGACCAACCAGTGAAGACAAGCAGCAATGACAGTGGGGCCACCCTGACAGAGATGATTAAACACCTGAAGTCCTATTACAAAGTAAGTGTAATCTACATGCTGGACATTTTATTTCTCTGCCTCACAGCATTTAACCTTTCTAGCCCCAAGCCTCGCGGCGCCCATTATCAGACAAGAAAAGATACGAATAAGTCAAGTGACGTTTCCTAAAGGATCTCCGGAACCACAACATCGATTAACTTCATTTAAATTGCTGAAATACACTAAAGCCTTGTGGGAAGAGTCTATCGGCTCAGAACAGATTTAACTTACCGTTACGTTTATGTAATTACATATATCCCGTAGCTTCGGCGTCACTTCCGGGCGGCGGCCGTAACGTTTCACTAAATCGTTACTAAGTACACTTTCCTTTTTTCAGATTTCAATAAAAGACACCTCTTCGTAACCCTACGAGCTTGTAGGAGTCCAATAAAGTATGATACATCCTTGTGTGTAATATATTAGTACCTGAAAAATCAAACTGCGGCCGGATTGTTTTTTTCTTCCCGACTCTCCTTCGGCATTTTCGACTGCGCAGGCTTCCGTGATCCGTTTCTTAGAACGCATCACACGTCTTAAGCGAAAATGTGTGGACAGTTAGATACCCAGCATGCACCAATCCGACCATGTTTAGGCATAAAGGTTATAACTTTTTAATTTTTTAACCGAACGACACCGTTTTTTGACTGAAACCCCTTCGTAACACCCCATGGCTTTGTTTTATTGTGATTTTGCAGATTCCGATTCTTTAGGTCATTGTCTTTATAAAGAGGGGTCTTACAACTCTGTAGGTTGTTGTTTAGGCCTTGATCCCTGGAGTCGGTTCAAGAAGGCCTTTTTGGGGAATCTTGATCAAATTATGCTCAGATCATGCTAGCTGTTTATAGTTATGATTAAAATATGGTATAAAAGTTACATTTTTAGAAATATACATTTTATTCAAGATGAAATTCTGAAAAATTCAATATAAATGAACACAAGTGTTATAACTCATTTGGGGTTCATACGACTACTTGAACAGACCTCACTAAGGCCGCTAGAAGGGCTTTTCCCCCCTAGGAGGCGACTTGGGGCTCAAAAGGTTTTAATACATCACACATTTCATATAATGTAAAGATTCAGAAAGAAAACGCTTATTTTTATTTGCACCTCCTACTGCATTAACAATCTCCTTTTTTCTAGTTTTGAAGGTGCCGTTTAAATATATTTTGTTACCGGACTAAGCTAGCTACATGGTTAAATAGTATTTTGTTGACAGCCAAATATATATATATATATATATATATATATATATATATATATATATATATATATATATATATATATATACCGACTCATCCAGGAACTGCATCTGGATGACTGCCATTCCCAGCGCTACTTCAGGCTAACCAGTAGCCAGTTTGATTCAACAACAGCAGGACGTCGGTGATGACGGGCGGCGCATCTCAACACTGATTGGCTTTCGCAACACAGCGGCACCCACATTTTTTGCATCGCGCCATTCGCGCCACCCGGTGGAATTTTGCATTATTTGCATCAATTCGCGTCTATGCATTGACTTTGCATATGATCTACTCGCACGAAAAATGTGTGAACGCAGCACAACAGTATAAATCAAATACAGGTATGTTTGTCACATTGACAGATACAGTGTGACACCCCAACTTTCTCCTTTCCAAACCACAGATTGCTGGCCAGCGTCTGGCTGACCAGATCCCGCTGGTAATCCGCTACCAGATGTTGCAGGAGTCTGTCATCCAGCTCCGGAGGGAGATGCTGCGATATTTCAAGACAAGGAGATAACAGAGTTGCTCCTTCAAGAGGACGCTGACATAAAAACCAGGAGAATCCACCTTCAGAATCGCCTCAAGCGATTGTCACAGGCACGCGATCTGTTGACTGACTTCAGTATGAACACATACAACTTCAACCCAGGCCGTAGGTTCGATCTCAACATTGGAAAGAACACAGCAACCCATCCCCCCACACACAGCCCTGTGTGGACGGCCGCAAGAAAACAACAGAGGAGACAAAAAACATAGAACAATATTTCTCTTTTTTGCCTTCTACTTTCAGGAGGTTTATTGAGTATATGAACTTATTACCTTTTTCTATTCTTAGTATTAGTATTCCTTCTTATCTTTGGCAGCAAGAGGGCTGTAAACACCTTCATGAAGGCCTGCACATACCTGGTAGAGTTCTAGAGGCAGTTTTGCACATATATTCATGGTTGTGTTAAGGGTTTATTATTTGTCGCATTGGGTTTTGAGTTTAGAATCAATATGTACCATTTATCTATTTGATACAACCAGAATTATGTGAACATGTCATTGTAACATAAAATCCTCTTAAAAACGGACGTCACCATCAAAAAACTGTTTAAGCCCATAATAAGTCAACATATCAAGAATGAATCGAAAACATTGAACCAACATGGTGATGCGAATGAGAACCAGGCTTGGACTATTATTTGGGCATTAATTCATGGCTTTTGGCAGTTTGTTTATGTATATGTTATATTGCATATTCAGCACATTTAAACAGATGTACATCATTTCATGATTTGGCCTGAACATGTTACTTAACAATTAGACAATCAAAGCATTGTGTCTAGGAGTGAGGGCATTGTGATGATTTTTGTAGAGTCAGTTAACATTCCCTCTGTTGTTGTGATGCATCAAATCCATTGTGTAAAAAGGCACCAAGAATTAGAGAAAGAGTTGTAAATACTAGTTCAACAAGCAATGTTTCAGAAGAGCCCCATTATTTTGATGAAGAAATGCACAAGAAATGTATGGTCATAGTCCTTCACTATTTACTGTTATCTTGCAAAAGAATAATAAATACAACTCCTATTTCCCATTGTCATCAATTCATGTGTGAATGTATTACAATATTCATGAATTAAAATGTCTTTTGTGATTTTCAGAATGTTTTATTCCAAAAGGCATATCATGCTGGTGCAGATTAACTGTACTAAGGCCCACATCAGAGACATCAGAGTAAAATTACCTCGAAATTTAGAACGTGAGTAAATGTACAGTAACTTTCAACTATTGATCATTGGTCAAAAGAGCATCTGGTAACCCTTTAAAAGCTCTCACCAAACACCACCAATAGTGAAATCCGCTTGTGTTCATCGCCCCACCTGGAGGAAAACACTGTTCCCGAGGGAACCGACTTTGACATTACACTGGGGGGGAGATGATCTGCCAGTTGTAAAGTGAGACAAAAGGAGAACAAAAATATAATATTTCTGCTATTCAGTTTTGTCTTCTTTTCCATAACTCTCCTGTGATAGAAGACGTTGGCTCTATTCAATAGAAAAAGAAGAATACAAATAGCTTTTCATCTTTGTTTCTGGTAAAATAATGGATTAAACAGTAATCATGTTACTTCCCTAACGCCTTTTCCACCTGGCCATCCTCTCACCACCCCTCTGGGCGAGGCGCCCCTAGGACCCCAGAGGTCAGAAGAGTCTGCACCCTCCACGTCAGGCCCGGATCCTTCAGAAGATACTGGCAGTGGGATGAGGACAACGACTCGGACTGAGACCGACAGCCTGTTTGCTGCAGGATTGTAAAACCTTTATGTCCGGCAGGACTGATAAAGCACCAGACAGCCTTCCCTCATGTCTGGTGGCGTTGGCAATAGGTAGCAGAGGGTATAATGCGGATCGTCCTGAAGAAGCTCCGCCCCGAGTTGTGTACTTTTGCAGTTTGGACTTGGGAGTCACCACTTAAAAAAATCCTAAAGTCTTTCAAAAACGTCAACTTTCAGTTGTGTGTTGTCTCCTCCGCCATTGTTCCCTGTTGCTGGTGCGAAATGCATTCTGGGATATTTGGCTGACCCAAGTACGAACAAGTCATTTACGATGTATCTCCAACTTGGAGAAGTCCGGGTTCCTCTGGGGTTTTTATGGGGGGTTCTGCGGGAGATGGGGTGCCGGACCCGTTGCAACGGGCCATCTGGTCTCTGTAGGCCTGCAGGAGCTGTGTTCGTATTCTCTGCATTAAGTCAGATACGTTTCCGGTGGGAACTTAACAGTTAACAGTTATTCAAATATAGTTAATTTTACTCTCTGTGTTTATGTTTATAGTTAAGTGAAGGTGGCTGAACCAGACAGATGTGTGGTAAAAATTACTAACATTAAGAAAAGTCTCCTAGTGTCTTTTACTCAGGTATTGAAGGCCGTGACACAAGAAGCAACATCCAGGGTATCATTGACTACGGAGCAGATGAGAAGGAAGGAGGACCACAGGACCAGATGCAGAGCGGCGGTCGCCTTTCTTCCAGTAGGCTGAGTAAGTAATCCCTCTTCAAGACGATTCCATCATTGGAGGCCAGATTCAACACAACAATGTAAAGGTTGTGTAGTTGAGTTCAAAGGTGTTCATCTCTTGTGTTTGTGTCTCACAGGGCAGGACTCCTCTGGGCTCTTGTCTCACTCTTGGGGCAGCTGAGGGTGGACGTCAACGAACCCGTCGTCCCTGGACGACCCAGACCCAAAGCAGACCTGAACCCCTCTCAGCACCCCAGAGAGTCCGAGATCCAGAGAGTGCGATCCTCCCTGCCCCGAGACCCCGACACTACCCGCTCCACCCACCAGCCGAGAGGACGAGGAGCGTCCCATCCCCACCAGCACAGAGGACGTAATGTGTCTCCATCTGCTTCTTCTGTGCTGGTGGGTTCAGGAAGCTCCTAACACACACAGGAAGCTGTCAGCAGCTGTTTCATCTGCCCAGAAATCAAGGAGGAGACAGACGGTTCAGGCTGAAGGAGAAATAATCATTCTGAAAGCTTTAAAGTATTTAATTTGTCACATAGAATACAGGATGGTCATGTAAACTGTATGTTCAGTATTTATACCGTTATAGTAGTAGCACAATTAAATAAATGTTTAATCACCCTTCTAAATATGTCTTTATATTATAAACAATATCGTAATATTTCTGATGTAATAAACAAATCTGACAATGTAGGACACTTTATATACAATAAATATTGTGCAAATTATAATTTAATATATTTTTTATTACCATTTGACTCAAATGTATTACTGCTATTACTGTTAAGTATTGATACTCGTAATATTACATGTTGATATAAATAAAATGGAGAAACGGCCAGCGACGTGCAGTATAATTCTTCCCAATTTCATTTAAATAAACTCATAAACAATTGTAATCTGTACTACTCCATTTGATTGTGTACCAGAACAGAAGGTAATGATACATACATGTAGGTGCAAGGGAACAAGATGTGATGTTAATATGTAAGCAATATAATGTGGGAAGTTAATTAATTAATATAATTATTATCATTTATATAACACTGCTGTAGTATTTAAAAATGATCATATAGAATTTACCAACACTGGAGAGTCACAGATGATAACTAAATAAATAAATACATAGAAAATAACTACAAGGTACATTTGTGTTTTTACTTTGCAACAAACAGAGGTCCGTCTCAAAGATTATTGTCAGGTACAGATTTACTCATTTCAGGTAACATGTAGCCGTGTAAATAAAGAGGGCTGGGTCAGATTACTTTGAAATGTGGTCAGTTACTGAAAACACATTACATGGCAATTCATAAAATGAGCAACGTCCAAATGTCCAAATGTAAAAAGGGTCTGCACTAAATGTTTTGTGATACATGACACAAGATGGCCTCAAGATGGCCTCATATCACAGTTTGTTTTCTCTTATGATATTTTGTAAGCCCCCATTAACACTAATAAGAATGACAATACACAATTTGTAAATGTATTGTGAGATCTGCACTGCCTAAAAACTACAAATTAATTATACACATGGGAAACATTATTTATCTGCACACAACATGCGTCAAATGTGCAGTACAGCTCAGTTGATCTGAGTGGCAGTGAAGAGTGACGAGTGCAGTGTGCACATAAGATGAAGTCGTGCACGTATAGTCTCGTCTTTAAAATCACTGTTTTGACGGCCAAAAGAAAGAGCCACAGACACAGCTTGGCATTATGGGGTTTCTACCGGGCAGATTCTCATGAGACAAGAAGCATCCTACAAAGACTATCTCTGTTTCTGTGGAAACCAAGGCAACAGGTCAGAGGTCAGGGGTCAACTGCAAAACATCTGGTGTACAGTCTGATGCAACAACTCAGAGAAACTAACTCCTTCTTCACAGTTAGACGTACACTAAAATATCCACATTAGTGCCAGTAAATGGACCAGTACACATGTATCATGGATGTCAGACTGTTAAACATATGTGGATGTTCAATGCGCTTTATTACACATGCAAGTCACATGCTGAGGAAGTCAAGAAACAGGGTTGCACAAGTCACATTAATGTAAACAAACAGCAACCGGGCATTATCCATTCAATATTACAATACATGAATTGCACAGATTAATTAAAATTTCTACAAAACTGAAGGGATTTTAAAGCTCAATATTAGTTATGTACAAATGAGCCCACCATTCACTATGCATCGACTATCACTATGGTGCTGATGTGCTTTTTTGCTCGGCTTTAGCAGTGTCAATGGATACTCTGGACATGCTTTAGAGAGGTATACCATATATAATGAGGGGGACAATCTCCCTCTTTACATGATTCAAATGAAATGAGTGATATGGAAGTGAAACCCCTGGAAAGAAACATGCTGCAATGGTTGCACACTGTACTTTTGTCCTGAACAATACTTGTATCGTGTATTTTGCAGAGTACAGTTATTGCTTAAAGTGTTTCAAATTGTTGACATGATCAATGTCAGACATGAGTTGAATGTATTTGTAATAACAAATATAACACCTAGATTAAAGTGGATTAGAAATACTCATTATCAAAATATAGTTCCAGTTAGATTAGAAAAACACAATATCCTGATACAACATCATGCACTGAGTCAACACCATTTCAGGAACTTGAAGAATGTTATGAACACAGAGCACGTTTTCCTTCCACAACAGTGCAAATCCAGTCAAAACCGTGAATGTCAATCACCAAGCACAGAGATAGAGACCATCACTTATGAGTTTCAAACTACACAAAATACAACATTCAGCAAACAACACCTCTGACAAAGAATGAGTAAAAGGCTAAATCTAATAATGTTGTACAATACTTCAAAAGGCTGTACCTTTACACCTTTGATGCCTTTTTATGACCATCTGTCATCTTGCCCCACCGCCCCAAATGTAGAAGTGCCACTCAATAATCAAAAAGGCACGGCTACATTTGATTGGAGTATGAGGTGGACCCTCCCACCTGGCTGTACTCAGACGGCTGGCTGAGGTTTCCCTGGGCGCTGTAGCTCCCTGACTGGTCAAAGCTTTCTTGGTTGTAGGGCTGCTGGTTAAAGGTGCCGGACTGCTTCTCAGATGCTCCGCCTGCTAACCTTGAAGCACCCTTGTGCCAACTGGTCTCCTTAAAGACAAACCAGATGTTCCCAGCCCATAGAACAAAGTTGAGAAACCCAAAAACCTAAAGGGAAAGAGAATAAAACAAAGCAATATTGGGCAAATTAAAAATTCTTGACAGTTATACACGCTCAAATCCTTGTATTTTTATATCTATTAATATTCTTCCACTACTCCATATATACTTACATATAAATAGTTTTCAACATTTGTTTGAAACAATGTTCACCGTCTTTCTTAATGGTCTGCCTCTAATTAAATTGAGGCAGAAATTATGATTTATTTTTAATTCAAAGGAATCTGTGTATCTTTTCAACACCTCTTTCGCATCCCTCAATTTCAACGTCACCTGACAGTTCAACTGCCTTCATCGCTTACACACACCACGCCATTTTAACTGCATTCAACTGACACACGTGCTGGGAACCTACCACTGAGGTGTTGAGTCCGGACCAGCGTGGTCCCTGAAGAGAGCCACACTTGTTGCTCTGGATTTTGCAGGCAGAGATGAGGAGCTGCACCTCATCGGGATCAGTGGCCATTTTCACATCAGACAGAGCCTTGGCCCAAGCAGAGGAGCTGACAAGCCACATGAAGGAGAACACCACCGTGACTATAAAGTCCTGATGGCGTGTAGGAGAGAAGAGGCAGGATATGGAAAGAATTAAGCTGAAGAAGCCAGAACATTACTTTGTTACTTTGTGAAAGTAGTGGACGCATGATGGGGTTTGCTTTGCATAGCTACGTCTAGCATCATGATTCTTTTGGCAGAGTCTGTATAAGCTGGAGGAATAGAGTTTATTGAGAATTTAAGGGTAGGTTTATATAATGTTGGGTAACCGCCAACTAAAGATCGGAAATGTCCCCAGTCGAAGTCCACTGTACTCACAATGAGTGGTCCTCGGTTGTTTTCACGGTACTTGTTCTGAAAGAAGACGTAGACGATGGTGGCCACGAGGGAATACAGGAAGGCGAAGACCGCAATGGTGACGAAGAACTCTGCAGAGGATGAATAGTCTCCAATGAGAAACACGTGTTCCCTCCTAATGCCCTCACACACGGGCGCGTCAAAGGACACCTGGTGCAACCTGACACACACAGAGGGAGGTACAGGGGTCAAACCAATTCAACAAATGGTGTAAATCGCACTATTTTGCCAGGATACGTTTCACCCAAGGAGGTCCTAGTAAATGATCAGTGCTCAATTCCTCTTCCCTTTCTATAACCTATCTGACATGGTCTGACTTTTAGCACAATACCTCTAATAACTGAAGCTATCCTTATTACAGTACGCTTGATGATACCAGGAAGTTAAACATTACATCTATTTCGTTGCAGATTGCAGCTCAACTTTTGGGAACTGAAGTCCTCGTAATGTTGAATGGGAGTCAGAAAAAACACATTATCTTATTCACCCAGTCTTGAGTGAATAAGAGTCTTGCAAAACAGATAGTTCCAGTTGTATCTGCTGTGTCCACCTACACGCGTTATTTTTTAATTCACTAACATCCTACATTATGTCACAGAGAACTGCAGATATCAGGTCGCAGTGTGTTTTCTGCAAGTAACCACATTGCTTCCAAATATATTGACTATGTTGGCTAAATCATCTGTTTTTACATCAAAGAAAACATGTTTTGCAGATTTGGCCCTTAACATGAATGCCCATTAAGTCCCACAAATGTGGATTCTATACCTTAGATGAGGGATCCCACTAGACCGCAATGAGCTGTAAAAACTAATCCTATTCAGTTCAGATTGTCTGGATGTATGTGTGTTTAGAAAGGCAGAAGCAAAGACTTGCTGTGTAAGTGAAAAGACACTGAGAGCGTTCATTCAAGTCCCATTGTGGCTCCATCATTCAACGTATCAGTGTGTCAGAGTAAACACAGATTCATATTCCTGCCATTAAAGTTTGAGACAACAAATAAAGCCCTCTCACTTACTCACCTGAAAGGATAAGCAAAGTCAATGCCGATGCTGAGGTTGCTCCTGGCCTTCTCCATGCAGTCCACACTAACCCGCAGCTGCCCAGAGTAGCCCCCGCATGTGGCAAATGCAAAAATGGCAAAGAGCTGCACAAAGAAAGACAAAAAGAAAAATCAGATTTAAGACAGAGAACAGAGCCCATATGATCAAAACATGTGTTGGAAGACACAACATGCTTCATAGATCTGTGAGGAACTGAGTCACTATGAGCAACATATCTCATTTTACACATAATAATTTCACCCAGTGTTAATATAAAGAAAAATTGATTAGTGCAGCTTTATCAACATATCAATTGAGTTTGAGACTCTTCAAAACTGAGCCACAGGAAAAGGTTAAAACTGCGACTGGAATTAATTTCTAGTAACAAGCCCAAGCAGCGAATCGTGAGTATCAGCAGCAACATTTTGTTTACGGACATCTCAACAATTTCTCCGCCGTGAAGCCAATTTTGCATTTTGGCAACATCAGCACATTGACTACAATAGCTGCAGTGAGTGCGTGGGCTGAGCTGAATTAGGACAGAGACAGGGTCTCTGAGTCTGGAGGAAGAGATCACTGTTTGTGCTCACTCCACTTCACCTGATGAGGACTTCTCCACCACACTCGACTGACGCTCACGTTCTTTAGGCATTTTTCTTGTTTCAATACAATACATGATTTCCCTTGGACTATAAAGACAAAGGATCATCTGAACTCTGAACACAGCAGCGATAGAAGAAAACCTAAGAATAAAGTATATTTCTGCATACAGAAATTAAAGTGTAAGCAAAATCCAATCTGACAGATATAACTGAATTAGCCATGCGTGGAGAAAAATGTAGCTGATTACAATTTAAGAAAAACAGAACCACCAAACTTAGCTGGCATTAAAAGCTGTAAAACTCTAATGTTTTGTCACAATTTGCCAATACTGCCAATATAACAACAGCTTGATGAGACAAAGAGCAGGCAGAATGATCACTTATTTAAATACTATATCCACAGTAAAGAAAAATGCAAATGAACTTACCGTAGCAAATATAACCATGCACATTGAGCACGTAAATATCTAATCCAGTTGTGCTCCCAGAAGCCTTCTGAGACTGAAACAGAAGCTGGAAGAGGCTTTCCGAGGAAACCACGGCCATGTAGTGGGTTGTGTCTGTGCGTGTGTTGTGGATGAATGTCGACTACGACACTTTGACCTGTCTAATACTGCCTCATTCTTCCACAAGTCTGCCCTCTACCACGTCACAAAAACATTCATTTTCCAAAACCACGTGTCCTTCTAAAATGCGGTGAAAGACTAATAAGGTGTCTGTTTGCTCAAGTTGAAACTGTAGGGATATTCAAACTTTAATTATAAAACTATTTAGACTATGGCTCCATATTTTTTGTCAGTCATTAGGCCAATTTCTGAAGGTGATACTGGACTCTGCATTGCTGTTTACTCTGTTAATCTCTCTGTAAGTACACCTCTTCTGCTAATGCTATACTAATATGCTAGTGCAATGTCAGTCTGCTTGTTGAAACAACATGATTGATTAAGCAACCTCTCAGCTGATCGATAAACATGGCTGAGAAACCTGATTTCCAAAACAGAAAGTGGTGAGTAGATTATTTACAGACGCATTAAACAAAATGCAGCAAATAAACCTAAAAGCAAATGACAATGAGAAGGTTGTTCAGCCTGTAAATGGATGGTGAATAGGTAGAAATGAATAAACATTGCTGCTTTTATGTGTATAAAGCCAACAACTTTGTTCCTTATTATTATGATGATGGTGATGATGATGCAATGAATCAGAGTGCAAAGCAGTGTGTAAAACAAGCTTTAATAACTGTCTGTGTGGCTAAGGTTGTGCTGTGTGTATTAAGGGCCCAAACACATGCTGCGTCTTTTGCAATCACAAATATGTTGCCGTCTTTTACTCAGAAGGCACGCTGAAAAATGTGTCACATAGCCGAATAAAACACATGAAAGACTGAGACTCTTTACTGTTACTCTTCACTGGAAACCACGCCTTGTGGATTGTTTTCATTAGTTTGCTTTGTATTGTAATCAAAACATCTCGTGTCCACACACTCATATCTTAATCTCCAATAGCACAAACATTCTCATGAAACTCACAGATTGTACTGTGTCCAGTCATTGCACTCTTCTCTAAACAGTACAGTTGAGAAAATACATTATATTCACTCTCTCACTTCCTTCACATTCTGTCCCTGACCACTGTGATTAAATTAAGCTGTTGCCTCTGCGGAACGCTGCAACAATAGTGCGGCCCAAAGAGACAGAACTGTGGACTTTGCCTCCCTCGTTTGACAAAGGAGAGATAATGAGCTCTTCTCTCACGACTTTGCTCTCAAAGTGAGGAGTAGTTTTAACGACATCTAGTATGGCAGTTGTGTGTGAGTGATTGGTAAAACTGACACAAAAGGCAAGAGGCAAGACAACCCCAGTCTGTTTAATTAGTCAACCTTGAAGCTGGAGAGGAAATGTGAAAAGGCATTAAGAGCATTTGCTAAAGATGTGTGGGAATGTATTTTTTTGAAAACAACAATTCTTACTAGTTTAGTGAAAATGCAATTGATTAAATGACTCAATTTCATTTCAGCTACTACACGAACTGCGGCGCGGCGAGATTTACAATATTTCTTTAAACTGATGCATGCAATTGTAAACTCATGGGTACGACTCAATTGCATTTAGGGGCGACCACAATTTGATGCCCTTACTATGGCAAACCCACCACACAAAGGCACACGTGGAGGCAGACGAGATATGAAGGTGTAGCAAGTAGAATAAACAACACAGTTAGCTGTACGTGCAACGTAAAATTGCAATGTAACTGCTAAACCATAATCCATACGGAGAGTTTGTTGGATCTATGGTACGAATATCGAAATCACTGAGATGTGCACTTGAGTAAAATTATGCTTTCACTTTTGGAACATTTCAACTTCAGGTGAACCTTTCACTGGATTATGTTTCCCTATTGCTATGCTATGTCTATACCATCCATTGCTGAGGCTATAGGGCTACGGTTGAGTTATGGTTCAAGTTAGCGCAAACGCTAATTGATGAGGAAACAGAAGTAGACACAACAACAGCTTTTCGGGAATAGACCTTTTAAAAAAAATTGAGAATCATTCCAAACAGGTAAATTCACAAAGGGTCCAATATCTGTTACAACATTGTTTGAGGTAGAAATAATAAAGACTGGTCAAGCCAGGTAGAAGATATGAAACTAAAGAAAGAGCCAATTGACTGATGGGAAGACATCAGCTGCCAGTTTGGTGTCTGATGACTTAAAACTGAAGGACTGGAACCAAAGTCAGGATTAGAAAGATAAACAGGCTTCTGGTTATAATCAGCAAACATGAACATGCAGCAAACACATACTCACAGTCACATTCAACCTTCTAACACACACACACACACACCCACACACACACACATACACACACACACACACACACGCACACACACATACACACCCTCTGCCCTTAATATGCTCTCTCTCGGCCCAGTTTTCCATATAAAGCTCCGATAGCCTCAAGAGTTCTCACAACCATGATCACCATAATCAGACCTGGCGCCTGGTGAGCACGAGCCTCCGCTCTCCCATATTACAGGCAGCTGGACGTGCAGCTTGCCAGCACCCGGGGACGAGAGATCTCTTTAGTTTGAATGCCCCTCGGCCTTTGGAGGGCGCTATTTAATAAGCATCAGCATTATTAGATCATTCAGCTACATTTCCCACTCTCATCCTGGCAATATCTGTGAGCACGTAGACATTGTGTGCATGTTTGTCTCAAGCGTGTGTTTGCACCCACAATGTATAAATCAGAACAGTGTTTATCAATCAGTCCCACATCAAATTCAACCTACTAAACTTCAGGCACATCAGAAACAGCTTGACAGAGAACGCAGCCAGGACATTCCTACATTCAATGATCTTCTCCTTTTGTGGGGCGATTGTAGCTCAGGGGGATGAGTGGTCGTCCCGAAACCGCAAGGCACCCGATTCGATCCCCAGTCCCCCCACAGCTCACATGTCGAAGTGTCCCTGAGCAAAACTCGCAACCCCCGGGCGCCTCAAAGGGCTGCCCACTGCTCCCTAATCAGGGATGGGTCAAATGCAGAGAAGAATTTCCCCAAGGGGATTAATAAAGTGCATATTTTTTTTTTTTTTTTCTCACATTTAGTGTACTGTCTGACCAGCTGGTCACTCACGTGCACAGCAACACTCAAACCCATAGAATCTCTGTATAAGAGATCACTCAAAGTCTTTGACAAGAAACCGCAAACCCATCATCACTGCCACATCCTGAACAAACATACGTTTTTAAGTTTTAACAACCTTATCAGCCTTAAAGAAGCCAGCATCATTTACAAAGCCCTAAATGGTCTGGCACATCCTCCGCTGAACGAGTACATCAAACAGAGACCTGTATGCGGCCCTGCGACTAGTCACCAGTGTCATCCCACACAGGCGACCACCTTCAGCACTTTTAAAAAGCACACGAAGGGATGGCTGATGTCCACCTAAACTTGTTAGCAAGTGCTGTCATGAATATGTGATGTATTAATGTTATATGAATGAATGAATGAAACTTTAAATGTGCAAAATAATGAATGCCCTTATGTGCAATATATCTGTGTGCAATATGATGAATGTGAAATGTTTTCCTTACACTGTGATATTTTCTCTTGTTTCTTTTATATATGCGATTCCTTTTTATCCATTGTTAACTTTTTATCGAACTGTTGTGTATTGTCAGCTAGAAAAGAAAGAAACATGCACTTTTATTAATCCCCTTGGGGAAATTCTTCTCTGCATTTGACCCATCCCTGGATAGGGAGCAGTGGGCTCTAGCTATAGACGATGATTGATTGTATTTTATTACTACTGCACTTTGGCATGTCTTTTTCCTCTAGGACACTCAGCCTGTACATTCTGGCAGGGGGACAGGCAATGAAAATCAGCCTTGCGGCTGTAATTGGGTGCATTTACATTTTAATTTAAAGTGTTCATCAATGTACATAGTCCCTCTCGAACAAATAAAAAACTAAACTAAACTAAATATGTGTGAGCAATCTGGCAGATGTCAATAAACACACACACACACAATTAACACGTCACAAGAGAGTAATGTATCAGTACTTTACTGACATAGTTTTACTATAATTAAAATAATAATACCTGTTAAATAATAATAACTGTATGTTTTTTTTGTTATTATTTTATTTTTTATTTAAAATGTATTTAACAGGAAAAGCCTCGTTGAGATTAAACATCTCCTTTGCAAGAGTGTCCTGGCCAAGACAGCAGTAGCACATTAGACAAAGTTTCAGACAAACAACATAAAACAGTGACAGAAAATTTTTAGAAAATTTTTCGATCACAGCATGAGTAAAACCAAAACTAAGTCATTGCATCCTAGTTCACACAGGTGCACAAACCTCAGTCAAAAACATCTACAACCAGATGAACCTTCCTCCAACTCTTTCAATGTATTTTTAAAAACACCTAAAGAGACCGGCTCCCATAGACCCAAATCAGTCTGCAGCAAATTCCAAGCCGGAGGAGCAGCAAACCTAAAACCCCTTTTATTACTGTTTCATCTTGATTATAAAGCACCTTCTTCCCACTTACGTGTCATACAAATTATCAAATTATTATAAATCAAGAACATTCACACCAATTAGTCAGTGTAACCACCAGTGTAACCACCACATTGCCACGGACACATGTCCCCAGCTGAAACCCACATAGGTTTTAATTCCACGCCAATAAAAGTTTTACAGGCGTACAAAAATGACATGCTCACTTCCTGTGGCTTCAGGATTTGAATAACTGCGGTAAGAAAGACTTTTAACTTTGAATTTGGTTTGTGTTTCAAAAGAGAATATGTTTTCTTCTGCAATCACTTTTCTATACAAATGGCACAATGAGAGCTTTTTTGTTCGAAACCAGTGAAATCAAATAAAGAAATAAAGAGGAAATATAGTCTGTGATTGTGATGTGACCTATTTTGAGAAGGTACACATTTTAAATGGACTGTTATCAGTATTTATCTATTATACAAACTGGTGCAAATATGGTAAAATTTCAAAATAAAAGTATCAAAATACTAAAAGTTATAAAATAAAAACAAATAACCCCTATGGATATCTGGCTTCAGGCCTCAGGTGGAGGCTGATTGCTGCTTCACCGACTGTTATGGTGCACAGCTGTAACCTCTGCAGGGAATTCCTCTACTGGAGTGTTTTTAAGTGATTCCCTCTCTGTATTTTGGTTGGTTTTGAGGCAATTTGAGGCCACAAACAAACACGCAGAAATGTGCTCGATCGTCTTCACACATGCATGAAGTTAAAAAAATATGCAGCTACATCATGTGCAGCTGAAAGGACTGATAAATACTGTACGGGCAGACTGTGGCATGTGCGTATCCGAACAAACAAATGGTATAAGAAAAGTGACCAGAAGAGTGAGAGGATAAATACTCTCATTATCAACCCCCCCCCCCCCTCCCCCGATAAACATCTCTCTCTCTCTCTTTCTCTCACTCTCTCTCTCTCTCTCTCTCTCTCTCTCTCTTTCTCTCTCTCTTGCAGCTGCCTCCGTTCCCTGTGATTTCAGCTTGGGTTTAGCCCCTCTCATTTCTGGCTGGGGCTTTTGAACAGGCGTGGCATTGTGGAAGGAGGGTGCTAAGCCCTGCGCCCCCATGTGTTTATCTGCCTCTCCCAGCTGGGCTCCTCGGGGAACAAGAGATAGAGAAAGAGAGAGAGAGAGATAGAGAGAGAGAGAGAGAGAGAGAGAGAGAGAGAGAGAGAGAGAGAGAGAGAGAGAGAGAGAGAGAGAGGCCAGGGTACAGGAATGAAAACCGTCCGCATTGCAAACAAATGCTCTGAACAGCCCCGTTTGCCCTCTTCTCCATTGACCTACATGGCTTTGACGATCACAGTACGTATCTACCATTATTTGCTTTCAAACCAATGTGAGTACATTTGTACTTCAATCAAAGATAAAGAAAAACAAATACAACTTGAGATATAATCTACAGATTTAGGTGAGTGGATGTGGATAAGAGAACAATGAATTGGTCTCGGACTTAAATGCAGTTCGAGCAAGGGAGATGTAGGCTCAAATGAAGACATGAACGAACACTGTGGAAGAGCGAAGGCTGGCTGTGGATTATGAAACTGATGCACAGGCTTCAGGGTTTAACCATAGGCAATCAGACCTATACAATCCAATACAAACAGCCCTCCATTGTGAAAAACAGGAAGACAAATAGGGTGGATAAAAAAAACGAGACAAGCAAAATGGTAAATGAAGTGGGCAGTACATGGTAAATGAAGAACATTTGACTGTAAAATATATCATATAAAAGAGATGACAAGAGAAAATGGAGGAGCTGCTTGAACAAGAGGACGTGATACGAGTGGCAGAGGAAGCTACGGTGGTAGTGGCAAGCGGGGAGGTGAGGATCACGTTAAGTGGCAGGCGAGCTAAAAGGTGTATCAGCTGATGCACTTGACATTTTCACAAGCTAGACAAACACATGCACACACACACACACACACACACACACACACACACACACACACACACACACACACATCTTCCACCTGCTCTATTCAAGTCGATAGGAATAGTTGCGTTGTCAAGTGGCTGCCTCAGGAGGAGAAAACCGCCTCAGATGTTCAGCCCCTCTCCTTGTCTGACTGGTAGGAGAGAAAAAATCTCTTATTTATGAAGACATAATGAAGGAGAACGATGAAATAGAGATTGAGACCCGAGATTGAGAAAGATAGACATATCTCTAACTGAAAATAAAACTACTCTATGGAGCGGGTGGTTTGAATAGGAAGAAGAGGAGCAATATGCAGCCAAGCAAATTATTGTGTTGTGGGATATTTGAAAGGCACCTGTCTCAGCTCCAGGTCATGTTGACTTTGCACACAATAAAAAGCTCAAAAAGCTATCCAATCAAACCTTGAAATGAGCCCCCCGGGTAGGGATCTTCCTCTGAGGGAAACTTGCTGGCTAACCAAACTAGCCGCCTGCTCACCTGCACACGTAGGTCTGTTTACATGCTACAGGCTGTCTGTCACGGCCGAGCGTGTGTACATGCTCTCTGGATACATTTACCAATGGATTTATACGCCTGCCTTCTAATGAAAGTAAACGTGAACTTTGATCTTAAAGTTCAAGCTCGCTGTTATTTCTGAACATTTCCACCAAGCACAAAAGCAAGTGAGGTGATGAATTCCTTCATGTGCTTCATGTTATCATTTCTCTTCTGCTTTGATGCACTTGTGATTTTAATTTATGTAGAAGCCTGTGTTACGTGTTTCCATGCTTTTGTATTCATACAGCGTTTACATTCACTAACAGTATATGCCCATGCTCGTGTCTGCATGGCTGCATGTCCTCTCTGTGCATGTGTGTGTGCGTGTGTGTTTTTTAGTGTTTAAGGGCCTCGATGTAAGTATGCAATGTAGATGTGTGTGAATGTAGAGTAAAAATATCTCACTCTCTCCATTCAGTCGGAAGCATTAGACACAGTCCGCATACACACACACACACACACACACACACACACACACAGAGAGTCTCGCTTGCTTTCTGCGGTCCACCAGTGTGCAAACATGAGCAATTGTACGCCATCTAGTTGAGTACAAAACAAAAAGACAAACACAGATCAGGATGGAAGCACAGTGCAGCGAGCAGACAGGTGCACAATTAAATGAACCTTTGACATTACAGTGATGAAGAAAAGATATCACCCTCACTGACATACATTTGCTGAGCTATGGAAAATAACTAACTCTAATGTTTGCACTTAAAATGGGGGAAACAAAGAAACAAATACTCTTACATCGCTGAGACAAAAGGTTTTTCCCTGCTCATCGAACAGATGAGCTCATGCTCTGATGGTATTGATCTTGGCTGCTACATCAGTGTAAAAAAAAACAAATACTTCGCTGAGCTTTTATGTGGAAGCTGTCTGATCGTTGCTTCAGTGGCACATTTAGCAATAACTAATTCCCTCCTGCACAGGGAGAGCTTTGTGCCCTTCATAGCCAACATTCATCTTTCCCACTGTCTCATCCTCAGTGAGCTTGACTGACCACAAGTTGGCAGAAAATCTCCATTTATTTTTGTAACAGTGCCCCCTTCTTGGATCTCCTCTTCTCCCTATTGTTTCCATGGCGAGAGGAATGTCTTAACAAGAGCCTAAAGATGATCCAAGTTCATGTCAGTCCCTGTGTCTCACTTGTAAAAGGAATACCAGAGTTGCAGGACCAGGTTCGAATAGGGATAAATACAGTGTGTCTTTGTGGCATTTATATTCCTTCATACTGTCTGGTACACATGTACTGTGTGTGTGTGTGTGTGTGTGTGTGTGTGTGTGTGTGTGTGTGTGTGTGTGTGTGTGTGTGTGTGTGTGTATGTGTGTGTGTGTGTCTTGTTCGAGTAGAAATGTCCTCCTACAGGAGAGGACCATCACAACCTCTCGCTGTCTGGGTCACAGATGGCGGGCCGCCATCTCAGGGTTGAGAGGGACAGAGAGGTCCAGCTCTGACCTGATGGCCAATAAAGGCCATGCCACATCCAGGAGCACACCAGCAATCACGACCCTCAACCCAGACTTATGTTTGGATCACATTATTACTGGAATGTTACTCAGATTTGACTTCAAGTGGAGAAAATAAAACATAATGAGCATGAAGCTGAACAATAGACCACTGAATCATTCAAGAAATTCAGTTTTCTTTCCAACCAAAGAGGGTGAAGAGAGACCATCAGACATTGAGAATCTCAGACTGACAGATATCAGGTTGACAGATGCCACTAGTTGCAGAGCAATTTGTGATAGTTATTATGAAACATGAAAAACAGCACCCTCTATAGAAGCGTTTAAAATAATTGCCATTTTATTCCTCAGCCTCGTGTCCCCTTGTCAAAGAGAATTGAATGATTTCAGTGCTGAAAAACAGATCTTTGACCTGACAAGTCTCTTGTGATATCTGTCAGCAGCTGTGGCCAACCAATCAGCATCTCCCAGTTTTCCTCTGGTGTTAGTGTGTGTGTGTGTGTGTGTGTGTGTGTGTGTGTGTGTGTGTGTGTGTGTGTGTGTGTGTGTGTGTGTGTGTGTGCGCGTGTGTGTGTGTGTGTGTGCGTGTGTGTGCGCGCGCGTGTGTGTGTGTATGCGCGTGTGTGTGTGTGTGTGTGTGTTTGCTTATGCTCCTGCACAAACTGAAAATTTGCAGCAATCTGTCAAAGACTATAACACATCACCAAGATGAAAGGCCAATGAAGTAGTGACACAAGATGTGACAGAGAGAAAGACAAAAGACAGACAGAAAAATACATGCATCTAATTTTGCCAAATAATGTTCATCCAGTTGAGTGTTTGGAGATTAGGGTTCCAATCCCAATATGTAATTAATTTACAATAAATGAAGGCAAACCTAATAATAGGTAGCACATATCTACTTTTACAATGGCTACATATATGCATGACAACTTTGACTATATATATATATACAGTACATGGTACGAAATTCACATTTGATAAGATGGAAACTAGCATATGTTTGGTATTTTATTTGATAAATGACAAACAATCAATTATCAAAATTGTTGGCCGGATATTTTCTGTCACTAAACTAATCGATTAATCATTTACAGTTAATTGGCATTTGGTATTAAATGTCACGATGATTTTTGCTGATATAGTTTTTGTCAGGCGAACCAAAGTGAATTAGTGGTAAGTAAACTACTGAGGATGACATCATAGCACAATGGGTCAGTCCTGAGAGTTGGGAAAGAGAATGACCCTTACTCATAAATTAGACTCATGATGGACTCATCCTTTATGAATCACAAGTCTGAGTTGTGCTGTAGTACAGGAAGCCACTGAGTTGAGACATTACTTGTGAAATCCCCCCCTTGTGAGATGATACAACAGCCATGATGATGCACCAGTGCATACAAAAAGGCATGTATATCATTTGCATCATGTGCTCAATCAACTGAACATTTTTGCTCCCTTTCTTCTTCCATCCCTCACACACACGCACACACACACACACACACACACACACACACACACACACGCACACACACACGCACACACACACGCACACACACACGCACACACACACACACACACACACGCGCGCGCGCGCAGGGAAGAGTTTGGGCACATCTCAAAGGACAGCTTCTGCATGAGTTAGTTCATGGTGGAGAGGAGGGGGCCTTACAGCTGTTTGGAGCGGAATATGCCAGTAACTGACGGACTGCCAAACACACACACACACACACACACACACACACACACACACACACGTAAAACCATCCTCTAGAATCTCCTGCATACATGGCTGAGTATTAATTTAACTTCTCCTTGTGCAGAACCAGTACTGACTGATAATAACCTACTAGAATGCTGCAACTGACTAAAGTTAGCCACACAGTCAAGGGTTCATTATCATGAGCGAGGTAAATGCCAATGGCTGCCTTGGCTGCAGCCAATAATGCCTGAAGGCACGCTAACAAGCCAAACTGAAAGACATGTGTTTGTACTGGTGTCATAAGTGGGAAGACATTCGCTGCAAGCCTTTTGAAAACGAAGCACGGTCATAAGCACAGAAAATAAAGTGGCTGACGTTGTTTTTCAAAAGGGATTGGGATGTTTTATTTCTTGTTTTATCGTAATAATACACCTGCTCTGGATCATCTGCTTGTTCTTTGGCTCTGGCCCTCAAGTATCCCCGTGAATCTGCCCTGTGAAGCAACCGATTAGGACACGCTGGGGAACTGTGTGTCTGATGAAAGTGAGTGTGAGCGGGAGTCCCCCCCTTCAATGAAAAAAAAGCTATCTTTAATATATTTGTATGGACATTCTCTGCTGCTTGAGGATGCTCTGCACAGTTGATGGCATTAATTACAGTGGGACACACACACACACACACACACACACACACAAACGCACACACAAACGCACACACACACACACACACACACACACACACACACACACACACACACACAGAGAGAGAGGGAGAGAGAGGGGGGGGGAGAGAGAGAGAGGGAGGGAGAGAGAGAGAGAGGGAGGGAGAGAGGGAGGGAGAGAGAGAGAGAGAGAGAGAGAGAGAGAGAGAGAATTTCTTCATGGCTACAGTCATTTCTCTAAACTCACATCAAAGAAAGTCACTTATCTCTCTTTTGCCTTTAGGCTTCTCTGCACTGTACAATAAACATGAGAGACTATAAACGGCACCCAGACAGCAAGAGGCAGGAACGCTTTGATTCAGTCAGACCTCGGACACCCCGTTCTCATTGTTCATTCCTGTTATATCTTTTCACTTGGAGTAAAATGGGGCATTTTGTCGTGGACTGGTGCAAAACGCACGGTGTTGGCACAACGCATCCAAAATACGCATAGCCTAATCGAAAAGCTACACAGCGGTTTCCCCTGGCGGGGAGTTCTCACGGAGCTACACTTCCTTACATAAACTTGAGCCATTTGGTCACGCTGAAACGGATCACAGCCGAGGTGATTTCGGGTAAGGTCCTTCGCACAAACGCCACAATTCAGGCACCAAAAGCCAACAGATGTGATGAAGTTGAAGTTGTAGCAGAGAGAAGCAGGACAGTATCGAGTCAAACCCCGTGAATAACATCACCACATGCGGACCCTCGTTACACTCTACAGTTCATTATATAATTCGCTGATGTATTTACGCTGCATAATTAAGTTATTGCATGCACACAAAAAAGAGTCAAAGATCCAACTCACCCATTCCAAAACACGGATAAATCCCAGAGGTAATTTTAGCACTTGAAATATCCCCACAGATGCGAGCTGCAGGAGGACACAGAAGAGAACAGCGCTGGCATTTCTATCACCAATTAACGACACATTTGGCCAATTTAGCAAATAATCACACATCTCTGAGTCCAGATGATATCGCTATTCTCACCTGGTCGGCAGCGTCCATTTCCACAGAGCGATACTTTCTTTCTTACTTGTTAGATTGGATGCAAACAATCTCAAACCTCAAGCCAAGACCCGAGTGATGTTCTGTCGCGCGTAATAGTAAGGGGCTCGGGGCTCTCGGCTCACATTCCGACTCCAACCGGAGGAACCCGAGTCCACTTAGGGTTTTTTTTTCTTTTTGAGGACAAGCAGGGATTGGTCTTCCCAAAGAGGAGCGACAACTTAATTTTCTGTCATTGGAGGGATTTGTTATTTGATCAATCTGGGTTAGCCTGTTATTTCCATTATATTATGTCCACTCACATGATACATATAACAAAACAATATAGCCTTTACATTGTCTCCAAGTTAATTTTGTTTTAACTATCATTTGGAATATTTGATTGGGTTTTAAGGCTTAGCTCACATTTAAATCAGAAATAATTCAAAGGCAATTATTGCTGTAATGCCTTGTAGCTGCAGCTAGAGGGCAGCAATGTAAATTCATTCACATTGAATTATAAGTATTAAGTATAATAATAAGTAGCCTATATTATCCCGCTAACAACTCAATCAAACCAGACTCAACAAATGGACAGACCCTCAAGGTGTGCAAATCATGTTTGGGAAAAACCCGTATTTTCTTTTTGATGAGAAACCCCACTGGAAACATGACATGTATTTTGCAGTCTGTGACAGCCAGAAACAAGCCAGGCTTCATTCACACACACACACACACACACACACACACACACACACACACACACACACACACACACACACACACACACACACACACACTGTGAGATGATGATCCTTAACTGTCTGAATGCAGTTTTTCTCAGAGAAAGAGAGAGGGAGAGAGAGAGAGAGAGAGAGAGAGACTGGATCTCACTGTACTCGAGATGCTAGCGAGCGAGGGGGCCTGAGTCTGCTACACTGTTGACAATTCCTGTAAAGCTTTGACAGCGTGGCTAATTTCACATCTCTCTCTCTCTCGCTTTCTCTCTCTCTCTCTCTCTCGATCACACATACAACCACATAAAACACACGAACACACACATGACACAAGTCTACAGAGGAAATAGCACTTATATTTGGAAAAGCTCTGTGGAGGGAAGCTACTAATAAGGTGATT
>NC_136593.1:16400092-16642592 GCF_910589615.1 Taurulus bubalis | reverse complement strand
CCACTTACACTGTAATGTTTTGTTTTGTTTTTTTTAAATTTTTTTATCAATATAGATTGTTTTGTTCGGAGATGCAGATATCACCATTATAATGGGACTATATGGCACTCAGTTCGTGGTGCTCAAAACACTGAAATACCTTTGAAAAACACAAGAGCCACATCTCTTTCCAGAAATCATGTCCTGGATACTGAATGAAATCCAAAGACATCTTTGTTAGCAGTTTAAAGCAGGAACTATTGAAAGACAATACTTACCAAAACATTCTAGATTGAGAAATAGCACTATTGATATGAGGACATGTTTTGTTTTTGTATTTAACTGTCCCTTTAAAGACCAAAAATCCCTTTGGTGCTTTGTTAAATAAAGGCCTCATTTGACACAAAGAACCTATTGTTATATAGAATGCAATACTGGCAGTAGACCCACTAGGTGGCAGTGCTATGCAGCATTTCTCAGACAGGTCTGGTTGGCTGTGGTGGTTATTCAGGACTTGGTATAATCACTCTAAACTGATGAATAAATACCATTTGTGTATATACAATAACAATGCATGTCCAATCTGCATGATGAGGATGCTCCTGAATGGATATGTCATTTGTCATTGTAAATTTCCACACTGCGGGACTAATAAAGGAATATCTAATCTGATCTAATCTAATGCTGTCTGAGCCTGGAATATAATTACCTGAAAAAACATTTCTTGAAAATATTAGAGATGTAGATATGGTTTGACTAAAATCTCTGATCATGAATGCTTACTCAAGAGACTCCAGATATGCCACCATGTTCCCTACAGCCAAGATGTATCCTAAATGTATTTTAAAGTTTAAAATTACAGATGTATGTTAAAACTAACCAGGATAATGAGATGTGAAGACTCAATAGTAAAGGTTACTTTCAAATTATTTGGATTTGAGACAAATTCTAATTCCAAATAATATGATTTCATACCTGACATGAGATTGATCAATACAACTTTGACTTGTGACTTTAGCCTTGAATGGCTTGTTACTGTCCCAAAGCCCAGAGTATAAAATATATTGGACCAAAAGAATATTCAGAGGCTTTAAAGGCTCGAGGTCACTCCAATTACTTTGTTTGTATTTATATTTTAAAAGGGCATTTCCTTTGGAGAAAACACATCATGACATCTTTAAGACTCAAGGCTCATAATTGGGATGTGACTTGAAACTTCCATATTAAAAACATAACTAAAAACAATATAATACAGCTGGCGTATTCACTTCCACCATCTCCAGGATGATTTAAACCAATGTTCTTTCAGATGTAATGTTTATGATTATAGTCTTGTCACATAACATGTCAAAAGATTATACAACACAAGGATAAGCATCATAACATTTATAGGTGAAATAGGTTCTTCTCCCCAGAGTGCTCTTTGATCAAATAAAATGTGGACTTTTTATAAATTTGTGTTCTTCAAATCATCCATGAATTGCCAACTGTTACCTTGTTCTACCCTTTGCACACCAATGATTTCAGTATATTGCATGTCATCACTTCGCGCACTGAACTTTATTCTCTATAGTGCACCCTAAAGCAACAATAAGCTTGTACATGGTAATGTAAAGTGATGGTGAATCTATAATAATATCATTAGGACCTGGATGTGTATACAGACTCTTACCAGGAATCTTAACAGTGCACTGTAGCAAAATTAAGAGGATACAGAGTATTTCTGGAAATGTCTTTTGGGAGATTTGGTTAAGAGCCTAACCGTGTTCCAGAATATTTGACCAATTTTGAGAGCTGTTCAGAGCTATGGGTAAATGGGGTATGGGACGTAATGTTGGAGCTACTATTTTGTACAAACTAGAGCACCTCAGTATTTAAACTGTTCAGTTGGAAGTGTATGTACCTCATTATATTGTATATGTGTACTTGGCTGTCATCAGCATAGCAGTAGAGGTATCGCTGGCTTTTGTAGGTGGGAAGCCAGTGAGGGATCCTTGTGATTAGTTATTGCTGTACTGGTGACCCCAAGAGGTTTGTCACAGCACCTACACGGATGAGGGGCTATGGGAGGAGTTGCATGAACCTCTTGCTGGTATTGTTTTGCCATGTAGCAGGAGAACAGACACTGCTATCACTATGTCATGGAGGCAGCATGTTCATTTTGTCGTAATTCTTTCATAGCCTGCTTGATGCCTTTATGTCTTATGTAAAGCCTGCTTTGTCGCTGAAAGGTGTGACACAGATTAACTTGCATTGCCTTGTTTCTTTTCCTTTCTATGAACCCATTTGTATCTGGTACCTCTTGGCAGTGCGATCATTTTGTATTTTTGAGTAAATGACTAAATGAAGTAGCACTGGGTGATTTGGACTAAGTCAATATTCAATATCATTCAAGATAATAAACGTCATGACAGGGCTGCACGGGGGTGCAGTGGCTAGCACTGTCACCTCACACAGCAAGAGGGGACAGGGTTCGATACCCGATCTAGGGCGTTCCTTCTGTGGGGAGTTTGCATGCATGTTCTCCCTGTGGTAGTGTGGGTTTCCTCCGGGTTCTCCGGCTGTCACACAGTCCAAAGTCAATTGGAGACCCTGAATTCCCCGTAGGTGTGAATCTGAGTGTGAATGGTTGTCTGTCTCTATGTCTCTGTGTCCTGCGATAAACTGGCCACCTGTCCAGGGTGAACCCACGCTTTCGCCCAATGTCAGATGGGATCAGCTGCAGCTCACCCGCGACCTTAAAATAGGATAAGCGGTTTGGATAATGGAATGCATCATGATAGGTAAACAACGTTATTCCTAATGGATCTCTGAATATCATGTAACCGAGCCTTCTTTTGCCAGAATTTGAAAGACATTCCTTGTTATGGTCATCAATATCCAAAATGTAATTTTCATGGTGGTCACTAGTTTTGGTCTTCTTGAGACTGAGGGAGGAATTTTGTGATGCTGCGATGTGGAATCCTACTTCACCTCATTTGGGGCGAGACAGACCTTCACTGAGAATAATGTCCTCTGAGGCCAACATGAAGGCTGCATCCTCGGAAGGAGACAGTCCCTGGAATGGGAGCCAGATTGCTGCTTCACATTATAGTGGCCTTTCAAGAATTAATAAGTCATTCAAGCTTAATGGATCCAACACTACCTGCAATATTACGGCCAAATGTAAATGTAAATGGGGATCCAGGTGGTAAATGCATATTGAATGAAGTATGCACCTTTCACTTTCATTATTAAACGGTGTTGTTAAATTACTTTTGAATAAAGGAAATGGTTTCCTTATTTTTTAGATGAGATCAAGCCCTTTGGATGGTTTAGAATAAAATATGTCACTGTATCAATTCATATTCCTTTAATTCTTCTTTGCGTTGTATGTTTGGATTTATTTTATTATTCATACAGCAACTGTTAAATGCAATTTGATTAATTTTGCATTGATATATCTGATGAATAGCTAATTTGATTAGGCTACATGTTGTTGTTTTTTAATATATATCTTCAGTAATTTAATTATTCTCCCCTTCTAGTGCCTAATTACAAACTGGTTTTAGATGCTCTATAACAATTAGCACAGCTCTGGAGTAGAGAAGCAATCATCATGTATTATTATTGTCATTATTATTATTGTTTTTCAGTACTAATAGTAGTAGTTTTACATATAACCATGATCAACATTAGCACATCAAACACAGTTGTAAACTACTTACAAGTTAAATGAAAAAGAAAGAACAATAAACACATAGAAGCATCATTGCACACGCACTTAATAATGCAGCCTGGAGCATTGTTGCAGCAAGATTACAGGAAAGTGTGTGATGTGATGGAGGTGGAGGGGGTGTATGGAGGTGGAGGCGGTGGTTGAGGGTGTCGGGGTGTCGGGTGCTGGAGAGAGGGGAGGGCCAGTGGAGCTGCTGCTGTTGCGACGTCACTCAGACCGCTGACTGACTGAGCTCCGGCTTCAGCCTCAATCTGCGTCCAGCAGCAGCAGAGGTGGTGGGGAGGAGAGGAACGTTTGATCCGCTATACTTTATTTCCCCCTTTGGCTTCTTCCACTTGGGCACGGAGAACAAAAGACGGACCACTGCATGATTAGAGGCGCCAGCTCTCCTTCATCTCGACTGCAAGCCGGGCTAGCTTGATGTTCCGTTCAGCCCGCTAGCCTTTGTGGCAGGGCTGTCCATGCATCCAAGGAGCCCCTAAGCAACCCCGGGCTGGGAAGAAGCCTCGGCTTTTTTTTTTTGCCTTGACAGTCTGCAAAAAAAAATATATATATATATTTTTATCTGAGTGGGCAGACAGCAGCATCTCTGTCAGCTCCATTGCGCAACCAGAAAGCGGGTTTCCAGTGAGGAGCATCCCCGCCTGGGCACGGGTACACGTCGTCGCCTGTCTGCAACCTCCAGCTTGACAGGACCAAGAGGCGATTGATGACTGATATTCTTTTAAGATAAGCTACAATGTTGCGCATCACGGCCAACGTGTTGGCAACAGGATTGCTTTTCTTGGGATTGTTGCACAGTTTGGAAGTATTCGCTCCGACGAGGGCTATTGATGGTAAGCAAGGCTGATTTAAAGATAACCAGAATATTGTATAGAACCCTATAAGTGTGTGCATGCTGATTATTACAGGATGCGTTGTGTGTTTGTAAGTCTGCATGCGAGAGGAGGAGACTGTACCCTGAAGGAATGACTGCTCGGCTGAGTGAAGCAACGTGGAGGGGTTGAAACCGAGGCGAGACAATTAAAGCGATCTTTTGTTTCTGTCTCCAAGTGCCACATGTGAATATTGCGATGTCACAGCAGCGAACGCACCTTTCCTCCTGCCCTCCGCTCTTACACATTTACACTGACATGCAGTGATGATAATTGTGGCATAGGCCCCAGTACCTGCTTAGAGCACTTGTTTATAGATCGGTGCATTCATTTTCACAAGAAAAAAGCAGCAGCAGCAATCAGCTACGTTACTTTTAATTGCTTCAGTGAGAGAGAAGCAACTACGTAGTCGGTGTCGTGTCTTTTAAAAATGTCATCTGCTGGAGCTTCCTGCTGAGCTGTAGTGTAAATAATATGTCGTTTGTTTCAGTCAGTCCACGTCCAACAGATCTCACTGAGTGCTGTGCTGATGTGATGACAGCACTCCTCGTGCTATTCCTCCACAAAACAGCACTGTGATGTCTCCATCTATATATTTGGGGAAGTCAAAGGTGGTCTGTGGTTTTGCTATCTTGTTGGAAAGTGTATGTGACTGGCAGCTGTTGGGTCAACTGAATGAATGCTTTATTAGAACAATACACCCATCTATGTGGATTATATGTAAGTTAGTTCTCCTCTATGAGCTCAGATGTTTAGTGCTGCCAGCACTGTGTCATTGTTCTTTGTCAGTGTGATTGTTCAGCTTATCACCTAAAGGCCAATCCCCCCCACCACCCCCCCACCCATAGGCTATAGGACCCCCCTAAAAAAAAGAGAGCCAACATTCATACTGTGCTCTGCAGTCAGATAGTGAACCGTTCCAAACAGCTCCCCCCTACGACCCTGTGAACACATACCATCACAGACTGGAGCCACTTCTGGAAACTATTAAGCCTCACAGTCCCACTCACGCGCTCCTCTGTTTGTAAGAAAGGAAAAGGGCGTTATCAAAGGGGAGTTGGTGCAGACAGATTTGCTAAATTCTTTGCAGGTGAAAAAAGAATGTGAGTTTTTTTGCAGCGATATAATGCTTCTCATTCTTCTTGGGATAGTCTGACCTGGGAATGAATATTTTTAGATGACTTTTACGGCAAGCAAATGCATCCAATAAGGAGAACTAGTTGTAAGATAATCAGGGTTCTACATTTAAAATTTCCTTAGATTCAGGAGGACTTTAACATGTATGACTGACTTACATCACAAGCTGCATTTTGTGAGATTCATTGTAGAGCCATAAGGCTTCCCTCTGCCTTTGAAGTCATCTCTTTGCGCTTGGAAATCCAGTAATGTGAGGTTCTTAGGGAGCAAAATCCATATAAATTGCTAGCTTGAAGATAGACTTGGATAGCCTGCAATCACCTGTAGTTTCTCCCTCCTCCTAAGTCTACGGCAACTGCGTTAAAACAAACAGTTTGTGCCTTGAAATACTGTTATTGTTTTAGTGAAATTGTCCTCCCTCTCAGTCTTTAATGCCTTGATTTGATGAGTCAGCCTTGTGCAGTATACCAGAGGACATTGCCAAACCTTTACTTGAAAACCCAGTGGGATGCAGAGGCTGCTGTGCTTGTCAGAGCGTCTTGAGGAAACATACTGAAATGTGTATTAATCAGTTAGACTGAATGCAAAATGTACTCCATTGCTTAGATTTTTACTGGGTGCCTGCCTGTAATTGTAACACCCACACTTTGAAGCCAACCTCAGCAGACTATAACCAATATGTTACTTGTTGTGTAGGAAATTAGACGGCAAGTTACTCCCCTTCAAACACAGCTAAATTACTTTTTCAACCTCTTTGATTGCCCTTTTAATTGTTAAGGCCCTTTGAACCACATATGTTACTAGTAAAGTTGTTTTACAGACTTGCCTGGAACTTGTCTTTTTCCAGTTTCTAGACCTCTAAAGATTTTTCTCTCACTGTCTACTGTAGACAGAGCAAAGACCCTGGGCCACCGACAAACCCTGAGTTTAATTGGGTCTAAACTACTCTTTGTTTCCCAGAGGAGACCTCCATGAACAGTCTCAACTTGTTCAGAAGGCGCTGCTAATTGGGGGCCCAGTGGAAAAGGCCCTAATGAAAGAATTTGCATCGTTTCACTTCATGAAAGTACTGTAACGTCACAAAACTAGATCACCAGTCCTCAGAAAGGGACAGTGCTGTCCTAAGGCTTTATGTGGTGTGTTCGCAGAAAATATATATTTCTTTTATTCAAACATTAATTTAAATGTTTTTTTTTAAGTGAGCCATCTCGATCTGAAATCACTGGCTGATGTTTCCATATTTTTCCTGCCTTAAATGTTAAACTTATTCATTCACAGGCTGCTTTCTTCCTAATTAACTTGCCATCTAGTGCTTCTGCTGGCACTTTCCCCCTGTGACCATCTCTGCAGTAACATTTGGTGGAGGCCTTAGAACTGGCCAAGCATTTGGCTGTTATTGGGGGGATTCTGCTATCACAATGACATCCACATGGCCGAAAGGTTACCACTTTATTGTTTACTGACAACTGAGGGCAATATGGAACAGAGTACATTTGTTAGGTCCTCGTCACTGTTGACCTATAGCGAAAAACAGTTAATGCAAATAACAGAGGAAGAGTTTATTTAACACTGCTATACATTCATGGTTTAGATCAGTACATAACTAAAGGCCTTATGTGACACACTCAAAACCACTGCATAACTGAGCAGATATAAAATCCAGTACTTTGGTCAGCAGCTTTTCCTTGGGGAGAAACAACTCAGAGGCTAAGTACAGTTCAGTCACATTATTAAACCAATGGTTTATGTGGCTGAATAGCAATAATGCAATTCTCTGTAGCCATAGATTTCCAACTGGCAAACAAATGACAATAAAACTGCGTCACACCTGATGTGAAATCTTAGTGCCTTGAAGGTAGTTATTTGTAATGGTCTGTAAATACCCAAAGCACTGGTAAGTGCTCCTGTTATTCCTTTTTTTATTTCATGAAAGAAAATACCCTATTTTTATTCACTTTCTCGTCAAGAGATCTGTTTAATATGTAGCCTGCCAAAAAAACGAATCTTTGCATAAAGACCAGAAACAGCCTGAAGTTATCAAAATCCACATACCAGCACCTCTAAAGCAACCAGAGGAGAATCCAGGAAGTCACTGATCACAGACAAGGAATAGTCCCACACATAACACAGAGTAAACTACACACTTTAGTTTTTTGTACACATTAAACAATGATATCACATGTTAATCAGTGAGCCTAAGAGATGCTTTATGCTAAGCTAAGCTAACTGTCTCCTGGATCCAGCTTCACACTGAACGGAAAGATTTATTTATAGATGTACATAAGTACAGATTTTCTCATCTAACGTTGAACAAGAAAGAGATTGAACTGCGAGCATCTTACTGATGCCACTTGTTTTCTAAATACGCCGATCGTCTCATATCAGAAATGATATGTATAAAAACTATACTTTTTTTTCAATAAAAGCCTAAAAAAACGGCTGAAGTCTATAAAAGCTGACATATATTACAACTTTACCGCTCTGGGTACATGTTGCTCGGCTTGTCAGAACTGCCCTATAACCCACTTTAGAGTAGTGAGCCACTGATAGAGATACACTATCTAGATGGAGCTAATTTAGGATTGGAGATAGAAAATGGTCTGAGGATCGCCTCTGAAAGAACATGAGCTGAAATCTCATGAACATGCTCGCGCATATTCACTTTACATTAGCCAACAACTTTTGACATTGCAGCTATCAATACATGAAGGCAAAGACAGGGGGAATAATTACTCACGCAGGCTCAGAGAAATGCTAAGCCCTATCTGCCAGAAGACTTTGATTTAGCTAAGAACAAATACTGAGGTGGAGGCTGTATTAGCTGGAAAATCTGTCCTACTCAGTGGTTAATATCTCTCTTGGGACAAAATGACAGAAATCCATCCTGCATGATGACCTTATTACTCATTTAACACCAAGTAAGAGATGCCATTCTGTGGAGACTTGAAATAACTGCCTTCAAAATAGAGTAATGCCAAATACTTCAAATGCGAACGACAGTGTTTGCAACTTCCCACCTGCAAACACTCATACTTGTATTTGACAGGGCACATGGGCAAGCCCGGGATTAAACGCCAATCCCTGTGGGGGTGAGTTCACCCTTAAATCATCAGGTTGCACACCTTTTTAGTTTGACTTTATATATTTGTCTTGGTGGTACAGCGTGTTGAAACACTAATGATAGCTTTCCATACTCACCTGGTTATGTTTTAAAATTGGGGAGAAAACATTTGGGAGTTTGTCTAAATTTAGTATATTTCTACACCTCCTTAACTTTTGTATTAACCCTCCACTCCAATCCAAATATTACAATCATCAGGGCAATGCAAAATATGAATTGTCACATTACACTTAATAGAGCCGAGTGCCTCTTTGATTCGTCTCCTTTGCGAACGTCTCATCTCCACAGGCGTTTTTTCCCTGACCACTGAGCTAACATTAGGTGGGCCGGCTGGTATTGTTTGCTAACGCTGACTTGCTAATTGGTATTTCAACGACTTCACGATCCTACTTTTAGTTAAGTTAAAGTTTGGCTGGAGTCACTGGGTCGAGCAGGTTCCTTCAACATACTTCAGCCTATCTTTTCCTATGTTCCCTTTCCGTCCATGATTACAGTTAATCAAAAATGTTTCCACTATTATTAGTCTGGGAATGATCTATTTAGTAAGCTGTTATCACCAGGCAGCAGTCCTTCACATGTCTATGTTCTTCAGGTGGGAATGTGATCTAAGATAGCGTTGTCTTGACACTCTTTCAGCCTATTTTGACCATTCATAACAACTCAAAAGTCGTTATTAAAAACTGGGCACCGCCAATCACAGAAGGCTTTAGTTAGCTTCTGTATCACAGCTAAAACTCTGACAATGTGTAATTCTGCTTTGGTCAGTGTGGACATCAACAATTGTGCCACTTAATTGTATTTCTGTTACTTTTGACTGTATATAATATACCTAAAGTAACTCTATTATATATATTTAAGTATCAGGAACCCGTGTTCACCTCTAAAAGCTGAGGCCATGCAGTGTCAGGGTCCGGTTGCAGGATTTGCGTTCACACCAACAGCATACATACTTACTCCTGTTACTACTGTGTCAGTCGGAAACACCTGTTTGTGTTGTGAACTTCACAATGGAGGATATGCATTGTGTATTGTTGCTGCATTAGATTAAACTTCCATCCGAGTACCAGTTTTCATAAAATGTTTCCAAACTTGGTTCCTCCACCAGATAAAATACAGGCTATCACCATTAGCTGACACAACAAATACGTTCATTCACATCCATTTAAGCCATTGATACAGGCTTTTCTGGGACAAATGTGTGTCAGAGCAGACTCTGTGCGTACACTCGGTTCTGTACAGATTTAACAAACAAGATTTATATTAGTCAACTAGTGAGCTTTAGAGGTGCTGGTGTTAGCTAGCTGTTCCCCCTGTTTCCAGTCCTTATGCTAAGTTAAGCTAACCATCTGCAGATGAGAGTGCTATTGATCTTCTCATCTTTCACTCTGCCAGGAAGTGAAATGTTCAAAAAACTCTTTCATTGAAAGGGCTTCTAACTGTCATGTCAGCTTATTTGACAAGTAGAACTCCAAAAATTGCAAAAACGGCAGCAAACCTAAGGCTCAATAAAATCGGTATAACATTATGTACAAGATCCGTGATTAGTATTTACTGTGTGTACAAAATCCTGTTGAGGAGCCTGTTCCGTTAGCTGCATGTGTCTTTAGCAGCGCTCAGGTTACTTTAGCACATGCACTATATGTGAGAGAACGTTCCAAAGAATCACTTCTCCAGCTCATGCGTCACACTTGAAACTTGTACCGGTCTTATGAAAAGGCACCAAAGAATTTCACATAATCTTCTTTAATATGTTCCCTTCTGCAGCACACTAAGTTGGCTTAATTGTCATTTTTCTCCCCGTGCAGCTATACGTTCAGCGTGTGCTCTGGCAGTGGTGGGGCTAAGGGATTTGTCGAAACTGACTCACTTGATAATGGCAGATCACACCTGGTGGTTTTCTGCTTCATCCCCAACTCTGCTGCTGAATTTAGTGAATTCCTTCTGTGGAAGTGAAGGAGGTCGTAGCCCCCTCCCTCAGAGCTACCACACTCCCTCTTGTACAAATAGCAGTTGGTTGATTACCACTCTGGGCCTGAGACTTGGTGAAATCTCAGACATCCAAATAGCCCTTCATTAAATTCACATTTGATTACTCGGCGTGGCTTAATAGGTGCTGCGTCTCACTGCCACAAAGGCTCATGTAGATTGACTGTGTTTGTGCTCACATCTGACCGGCACTGTGTTATCCTGCATGACAGAGCCCCATTTTACTTGGCAACTTTCACCAGACATGAGCACATTCCTGATGTTAATTCTCCTCAGCTCTAAGTGCATGTACAACACACACTTCTTACAGAGACTTGCAAACACGCAGACTGTCTTAGAAACACACAAAATCTCTCATAAAAGCATGATTGAAGTAAACATTCATCCAGAGGCTGAGCAGTCGAGCGGCTGTACACGCAAACAGAAACATTCCCAAACTTGAGCTCTTGTTGCTATAATAATGGTGACTGCTACGTAAACACGGATACGCTTAGTCGTCCATTCTCTGTGGAAATCATGTCAAGATTCTGTCTGAACCATTATTTTATTTGTTCACTACCAACTGCCTCAGCTCCTCCAAACTCGTCCGGAAAGGTTTATTTAAGAGGCACAGCTGGGGCCATCTTTTCTCTGTTTTGTAAAAATGATAAATTGGAAAACTTTTTCCCGCTCCCTCATCCTTCTTCTCACTCTCCTGCATTACAAAATCCTGAAGGCAAAATCCTGAGCTGTGCAGGAGGATGACGAGGTGGCAGGCCACAGCCAAACAGGCCAATATAGACACGTCACTTGTTTCTTGGCCTTAGCAGAACCCCCTCAGGTCAGCCCAAAGGTCAGCAAAATAGTCCCCACGCCCCTCTCTCTTTCTGCTCGACATCAGTATCTACCTATAAGTCTTCCCTTTGGCTATGTTGTGGGAGTTTGCTGTCTGATTACTGGCCAAAAGTTTTTTTTATTTTTGATTTGAATCTTAAATGAAAGTTCATCAGGGCTATAGTACTGCTGAACACAAAATATTAAAAACATCTCTCACTTGATATTCTTTACGGACTGGTCTTAATTGTCTATTATTCATTTAAGCCTGCAGCATTTCCGATGTTTAACTCTTTTGCACTCTGAAGAAATGTATCTTGGAGTCGATGTTAAACTGCCTGTGTTGCTTTGGTAATCCAGCCTGTTGCCCTCTGAACAGATGAAGTGCGTATAAAGATTTGGCCAAGTGGCGAGATTGATTACACACCATTCTGGTTGTTTATCCTGCCCTCATAAATATCCCTTTCCTAAATATTTGAAAAGATAATGAAGCTTTATCATGTCTCACGGTGAAACGCATTTGGGAGAGAGGGATCATCTTCTCCCCTTGAGAAAAAGTGTTTTGTTAGTGCGAGTACACGCTATCTTTAGTAGACTAAACTACACGCTTTTCCCCCCAAGAGACATTGCAACAGTCCCTGAAAGCATCTTAAAATACTTCGCAATGCACTTACTTTACCCAACACACCCACCTGGTGCTTTTGTTTGGCCTGCCATCCTAATTATTCTCAATAGTTTTGGATGAATCAGTGACAGTTACAAAGGATCACCTCCTCACATCTGAGCAGATGTATCCTGAGGAGGTTTGTTAGTGAAGGAAAGCAGCTGCTGTCATGTAAAAGCATTAACTCTATGCATGCACAATTAAAATTCCATGTCTGCATTGTATTTCTCCACCTCTCAGTCTCTAACAGTTAGACTGACATATAAAAGGTGTGCGTGTGAGTGACTTAAGTTCATTCACCAAAGCACAGGGCAAACCCTGAGTCAGGTCCTGTAGATTCCAGGGTTATGAAATGAGGCTTTTGTAATATATTTTAAATGAAGATAATCTTAACCGAGGACAATCTAAACTAAAGACAATCATTCATTGCACAGTATTCTGCTAAAGAGTATTAGATTAGCCTTTTTAGCCGTGCTGGTAGTGTGACTCTATGGATAGCAATGTCTGTCAGTCGGTTCATCCACCACTTTGGTGCAAATATCTCGACTATTGGTTGGATTTTGTACATACATTCATGGTTTCCAGTGGATGCGTCCTGATGACTTTATTAATGCTCTGACTTCACCATGAAGATGAGCTCTGTGAAGAGCCTTGTCAACTATTTAATGGGCTACCATGAAATGTTGTACAGACGTTCATGTTCCCCTCAGAATTAATTAATTGGATTGTAGTTGACTTTTCATCTTGTTCCATCATCAGGTTTATATTTTACTGCTTTACTTTGCGTTTAGTTCTCATGAGCAAATGTTAGCATCAGAGCTGCCAACTTTTCAAAAAACCATTGAGTGAGATTTTGTCGCGGGTGACCAAAATTTTGCCGCGCACGCAGCGACACGTGTTGGTGGCTCAAATATCAGGAAATTTGAATTAGTTTGGCGTTGTACCCATGTTGTACCTATGTTGTACCCTGCATTTTGGTGGTTTGTGGGGTCTAAAGTCGTTGATAGGGGCGGCCTACTGGAGATGGACAACATTGGTTACATTCTGTGAAGCAAAGACATAGCTGATGGTCCACCCCCAGGACATGTTGGTTTAAGTAGATGTTATTTCATCCATTCTAGTGGATTTTTGGATGGTATGCTAAAGATGTAGCCTGGTACCAGCCGAACTTAGCCCAGCCCACAACATTTGAGGTCTGGAAGTTCGGTCTGGCACTGCTCCGTTGGGGAGAAATGATCCAAAATCAAAAATTGTTCGGACCAATCAAATTGTCAGGGCGGGCTTTATACGATGATGGACAGATGACAGTAACGTAATCAATCACGTCACCAAAGAGCGCTTGGGAACCACATGTCATTGACATACCTTAGTCCAGGAGTGGGCAATTCATTTTCCCAAGGGGCCGCATGAGAAATTTGGACTGTTGTGAAGGGCCGAACCAATAGTCTGAACTTAATTCAATTAACTCAATATGAATGTTATTACTTTATTAAAAAACTGTAAATTATATTGTTTTGAGCTGCTACTGGTAAGAATACGTGTTACAATAAGGCTATGAAAATAAGTTAAAAAAAATGTAAACCTTACCTTAAATATGTATGTTAAAGACCAGCAATTTATTAACTTTAAACAAAAGCAATAAGTGCTTTTGATGTTTTCCAGTTCAGTTGTTCTTACTTAGTCCAGTCTGTGTTGCTTGAACAAGAGCATGAAGTCTGGTTGAATGAGGTGGAGATGAAGGACAGCTGACAGGTATCAGAGAGAGAGGATCTTATCTGTTGAACTTCATCACTAGAATGTTTGTTCTCATGTAGGTAGATCCAAAGAGAACCAACATCTTCTGAGCATCTTTCCTCATGTGAGGAACATTCTCCTCTTTGAGAGAAGAGTGAAGATCCTGACTTAAAGTGCTCTGCCATAGTGGATCAGACCGCACTTCAGTCTCCAAGTCGGCAACACTGCCCGTAGTGCGACTGCATAAGCGCGCGTGCACACATAAATAAATCGCCTTCAAAGTAAAAGCAGTGCCGTTTGTATTGCATTCATGGCGTGTACCTTATTTATTTATTTTTCATTTTTGATTGACCTCACGTGGGCCAGACTGGGAGAGCCGCGGGCCGTAAGATGCCCAGGTCTGCCTTAGTCTCTGCTCCTCCTGAGTTTTTCCCACAGTTGTTTGAAAATCTTCTTCTGTTGCTAACTTCGGGACTCTTTGGGGTAAATAGGATGTCTATGCAGCGAATAGGTTTACAGATGCGCTCCTTAACTCCATCTATTGTCGGGGAGTTTGAAAAGGAATGAACGCGCCTCGGCCCAAAATTAGAATTTTTTTTTGCCGTGAGAAATTGGTGGTGTGGCGTGAGTGCGTGTGAAAACATGCAAAAGCGTGTGTCACATGGCGAAACCGTGAGAGTTGGTTGCTCTGTAGCATGCTAATATGCTTCATTTAGATGCTGCACATGATGTTAGCATTAAGCTCAAAGCACCGTTGTACCTATTTTCAGTCTCACAGAGCTGCTAGAATGGCTTTGTTTTGTTATACTGGGACTAATTGATGAACAGGGTTTGGAAGTTCAAAGACACTTGACTGATCCCTGATATTCTGGTTTCTACTGTGAGTAAAAAGTACGGAACAAGCAGTCATGGAGCTGGTGCAGATTGTTTTGCTCAAAGGCACGTGCATAGTGGCTGTCCAGTTGAAGGTGCGATACCTTATGCAGCTGTCTTTGAAGAACGGATTCCATAGTACTCAAGCTCCCTTTCAGCACCACTGTTGACAGCACTTTAAGTCCACCTTCACCTCAACCGCTGTTGAGTGGTGCGTGATGAGGCACTAGTCTCAGTGTCTGCTGGAGCTTTGTCGTGCCCTGGTTGATCTCAGAGGGCAGACCTCCAACTTATTTATAGCACTGCCGTGGGTGTCGGAGGAAATGGGCCTTTGGCTGGGGGGCACGGCTTGTGTTTGCCTTAGAAGAGGACTCTCCCTCCCAACCAGACTGAGCTCATCTTGGAGGATCATCAGACAGCGGCGAGGGCAGAGGGCAGTGATTTGTAATCCGGCCCAAATGGCGATGACCCAAAGCATTTTCACTTAGCCACCACTTTGGTAAACACACAGGCAGTTCATTGATAGCATGTGTGACATTCCTCCATCCCATCCCAGGATCCCAGCCCAGCTCAGTCTGCTCTCAGATCTTCAGGCCTGCCCCCAGCTGTGAGAGCCCTGCCCCCTTCACCCGGCCGCCTCTCTCCATTTGCTCTTATAACTTGTCTCTTATGTCATCTTGTGTGATATCCATCTGTTTATAATCTTGTTTGCTGTATCCTCCAGCAGCCTCCCTGCATCATTTTATTTTAAAGCAAAAGACAAACTTGTTGAGACTTGTTGTATTATGCACACAGTTCACAAAACTGTGAGAACTAAAGCCTTATTTATATATGTTTAACCAGACAAATCCTGATTGAGTCAAGCACAGATTTTGAAGTGGCATTAAAATGTTTGCCAACCTCTGTTTACTAATATATACAATATATACATTTTAACTATCTAATAGGTGTATTTCAGTCAGTCACAGAAGTTTATCATTATAAAGTTGATTATTAAATCTTTTAAAGGAATATTAATAAATGCAGTAAGTGAGATGCAACCGTTTGCCATCTCGAGTGTGCTTTGTGCTGTCTGGAATCTCAGCGCCAAGAATAATGGCCTAAAAGAGCCTACATTATACAAAACAATATTCAACATCCATGAAACTATGTCTACCATATTATATTATTAGAAGTTGAGTTTGATTGCCTGAGGCTGACTTAAACATCGCCTTTGCCTGCACTCCCTTTGCTTCTAACCATCACAGCTAGCTGAGCTGGAGGTAACCCGTATGGTAGCCTGCCTTCACCCTCAGCTAGCTAACCTCCTGACCTACTTCCTACAGCCCCTCTACGTTTCTGTCAGCAGCATCTTCAGCTTTAGTCGTGTGTGCACTGATCCCACAGCCATTATTGGAACGCGAGTTAACAGCACGTCCAGTTACAGCACGTCTCAATAAACAATAGACAGATGCACCGCAAAAAGCTGCCTTCTATGGCGAGTGGTCACACCTTTTAAATAAACAAACAAATAAACACACACATAATATAAGAACGGTGAGGAAAAAAGAGGAAACACTTTAACACAAGCCTGGTTGCATTTTATAAATAATTAAAATCCTTGTGATGCCCCTTGAGACACACGCACACGTGCACACACACACACACACACACACACACACACACACACACACACACACACACACACACACACACACACCCAACACAGCGGTGCACAGAGGAGGATAAGTGGGGTGTGTGTGTGAATGTGTGCAGCAATATGTCAGGTTGAATTCATGGTATTTAGGTTGAGCTCCATTTCCAGATTCCCTTCGCTGCAGGAGTCGGAGGCTAGCATTAAATGTAAATACAGTCGTCCTGTTTATCCTGCTTGATCCCATCATGCACCCCTCTCGATGCCATGCTTCCCCCGGTCCTATTCATCATGCTATATGCCTAAATAGTCGAGGGAGTTACAATAACATCACCGTCTCCGAACTGGGCTTTATATTCTGACCCGAGGAGCTGAAAAAGTATCTGTCCAAGGGAGATGTCGACGCTTGTCCAGACGCCACACCTGATATTCAACGTGATGACAGAAATATACGAAAGGGGAGTGCATTAATATGTTTAGAGAGGCACCGAGAGAAACAGGAGCTCAGATGATACAAAAATCTGTTCAATCACAGCCTGTAGATGAATATCAATATGATAATGAAAACACGGAAATATCCAAGAAAGGTTGTTAGGACCGCCTGTTGCTCTCTTTTAAATGTCAGCAGGTGAAATGTGAGTTTTTTTTAATTGACTAATAGTTTTGGAAGACTTTTTTATGAAAGGAGCACTTAAGGACAACTACTAGTTTTGTTTTGTATTCAGTTGACGCTTTCGTCCTACAGTGTCCCCATCTGTTGCTATACACCCACAATATGACAACATCCTGTGTGTCCTCAATGATCATACACTGTAATGTCATTCTTTCTTTTCAATACTGGTAACTCTACATTATTGTGACATATGACCACATACCAGATAATAAGGCTTCTGTTTGACCTTTTCCACACTTTTTATTAGTATAAATATTGGAGGAGTATAAATATCATTCATTAAACATTTTAATTATTTAGTGCGAGACAACATAGGGGGTCATAGAAATAAATGGACAACAGGAGGAAATGAATAGCACAGTCTTAAGTAGCCAATCCATTAATCTTTGCTTTTCTCTGCTTTTTAATAGCGTCTCAACAGCTGCTGAATGAAAGACCGTTATGAGGCTGAGGACAGCTCTTACAGTTTCAAATCCCAAGCATGCTCATTTCTATCCTGGATATTTCTTTTTCTTACCTTTAGAAATTATTTTAGAGACACTCAAAAATAGTTATTATAGGTACACTGCTGTCTTTCATTTTTGCAATGTATTTCCTACTAAGCAGCATGTTTCTGTATCAACCTCCACTCAGAGCTTCCCCTAAATTCTCCTGGGTGACTCAGCTTTGTTGCTTGTGTGTGTGTGTGTGTGTGTGTGTGTGTGTGTGTGTGTGTGTGTGTGTGTGTTGTCAGCGTGTTTATGTGTTATTCTAAGAGGACTGGAGTTGGTGTGGGTTTGAATACGCTCCCCCATTTGGCTGTGGGGAGCAGTTTTCCCCCTGTTTTTGAAAGGTTGGAGAGCGAAGGGGAAATGATAGGGGGGCAATTCACAGAACAAGATGTTCTTTGATATCCTCCAGACATGTTGCATCGCTGCTCGTGGCCTTGGAATGCTGACCTGGATATTTAGGTGCAACAAGTGTATGCAAAGCCTGCATGAGTGTGTGTATTTGGGTTTTTAGTGTATCCGTTTTCTAACCCCTCCAACAAGTAGCTACTTTCCAGGACCTAATTAGGGCTAGTGAGGCCACTATCGACTGAATCCAGCAGACCTTGGTTGCTAATGAGAACCAGTAATAGAATAGAATCACCGACACAAAAGCAGCTGTTTTTTCAAAAGTCTTTTAATCAATTCACTTTTTTCTTTGTCTCTTTTCAGCTCCAAAGACCTGCAGCCCAAAGCAGTTTGTGTGTAAAGACGGGGTGACTTGCATCTCTAAGGGCTGGCGCTGTGATCGGGAGAAGGATTGTCCAGATGGCTCTGATGAGGAGCCTGATGTTTGTAAGTCTTATGAAGACAGTATTGTGTACAATATATATTACATTACATTTTATTTCATTTCGCTGACGCTTTTATCCAAAGCGACTTACAATAAGTGCATTCAACCATAAGTACAAACTCTGAACAACAAGAACAACAACCAAGAAAGTACAATTTCTATAAGAAAGCTAAACTACAAAGTGCTATAAGTAAGTTAAGTGCTACGAAAGTGCTACTTTCTTTATTCAAGGTATAGTCGGAAAAGATGTTTTTTTAGTTTGAGGCGGAAGAAGAAGAGACTTTCTGCTGTCCTGTCAATGGGGCAATGGGCAATAGTCAGGTCGTGGGTGGGAGAGCCTTTTCCTGAAGGGAAAAGTAGTTCAGTCTTGTCAGGGTTGATTTTCAGGTGGTGTGTGGACATCCACTGCTGGCTACCTGTGTTTCCGATTGGGGATATATATATGTTGTATTGACACTTTAGGTTATCTTCTTGGGCGTATGATCCTGCTGCATATGACTTTCACAGCGTAGTGAACTTTGGCTGACATTTAAATTATTCAAAGAAGATAATTTCAGCCGAGAGAGGAAATGCTTTTCAGCTTACTGTATGCATATATGTATTATATATATATATATATATATATATATATATATATATATATATATATATATATATATATATGTATTATATAATCTAAGCACCCCAAGTCAGGTTGGTTTTGGACCCTACTTTTTCATGTGGTAAATATTTTTGCTCATTCAAGTCTTTGAATTGTGTGTATATGAAATTAAAGCTCTCACTGCTTATCTTCTCTGGTATAAATAAAATAAAATAAAATGTTAGCCGAACCTTTCATTTCATTCATCTGAAAAAACAAACAAAAAAAACTTTTAGTTGGTTCTTGGAACATCTTCAACATATTTGTGAATATGTTATTTTGGCAGTGTGGGAATTATGTAGATTCATTTGACTTGAATACTATTCAACAGAGCCCCAGAAATAGATCAAAAAGCTGCTGTTCTGGCTTTTAAAAGACATTTTTTAGGTATGCTGGTATTTCACTGTAGCATTTGATCCATCCACACACGTTCTAAATGCAGTCTTCAGACTAAGCTTGTTGCCCTATTAGATTTATTTGGCTAACCACAGCCAGGCTGGAGAAAACAATGGGGTGTTTTATCAGCGAGTGACAGAGGTCCTTCTGCCTTTAAACAGTTTGTCAGGCCAAATTATGGGATTAACAAAGTTTATCTTTTATCAAAGATGTGATTTCCTTTTGCATTCAGAGCCACAGAGGATGCAGTCATGAGACAAACTGAAAGTAGTACTAAAAAATAAATAAAATAAGCTGTCATTTCAAAGTCTTCATTAGAGTGGAGATGCTTTGAGGCTGAATCCCTGCAGGGGATGAAAGCAGCAGTGTCTTTTTGGTCAGTCTCTCCGACTGAAACGCCTGTAGTTTTCAGAGGGCTTAGGTTGGTAGGGGGGACAGTACTGTGTGTGTGTGTGTTTGGGTGGCTGGAAGAGAGTGAGTGCTGTAGCTGCAGTCTAGACGCAGAGACTGTATGAGTGAGGTCTGGAAGTCATTAGAGACTCGCCCAAGGCAATGGAGAAACCTGCTGTTTTTTCACAACATGCTCTCTCCCCGTTCTCATCTGTGGGCCAGCCTCCTTCCATGTCCCTATCTGGGACAGAAACAACAGTGACTCCGTATTCTGTCTCCTCCTCCCTCTAGCTTTTGCCAAACTCCCTCAGAAACAACAGTCAGAGGAGCTTTGCTGTGAAGGGACCTGACTTTTCAGTGTCACGGTGGAAAACGCAAGAATGAGTCAGAGAGACAAAATAAATGCCAATCCATATCTTCGCTTTGTTTTTTTAATTGAAGTGTTTTGTTGAGGTTAAAATCAGTGAGACCGATGCTATTAAAGAACGTGGCAAGTAAAAGTGCATTAAAAACACTTTTATCTGCTTCAGTAAAAGCTGAAGGTTAAATAGTCTGTCTTCATTGTAATTGTGGCTTTCTGTTTATTTGATTGAACTTAAAGGATAAGCCTGTTGATATTCTGTGTAGTTTCATTTTTACAAGAAGCCTCTTGAAAAGACCAAAAACAATCAATAAATTGATCTTATTAACACGTTTTGCCTACGTAAGCCAAAGACCTCTGTTGCTTTGACATTGGCGCTGTACTTTATTTGATTCAGTCCCACATAGACTGCAGTTGAACAAGAACAAACACACTATTATAACGAGATGTTGAACAGGAACAAACCCACTAGTTACTCTTGTTTCCAATTTTTCTTTTTTTTAAATAAACATGTACCTCTTCATCATTCAATTTAGACCTTTGTAACATGTCTACCCTCTCTTGTCCACGTTTCCTGAGGATCTCTACTGTTTATTATAAATTTAAACAAAATGCTATTTGGACATTAGCATGCTGAATTTGGTGTTGAAGCTGTGGAGCACTGAATGAATATCAACCCACTTAAAAATGGCTAGTTGATTAGCATTTTTGTAACTCATCAAATGTATACAGTAAACATACAAATAAAAGATGATCTACTTTTCTGAGCTAGTGAAGTTGTCAAGGATTGAAAATTTAAATGGATTTAAAGACCATATTGTCATATTTGTTTTATGAGCATATATCCCAAACTGTATGTACACCACCCATACACTGAGTAGCAGCGGCCGTTGTATTGTTGTGATAAATGTGCTCTTTGTGACGGTGCTTTTGCAGATGCTTCTGGTTGAAAAGATGCATGAGAGAGGTTTATTTATTCACTCATGTGGATGGGGCTTTGTTAGTGTGTTGGCTATTGCCAGTGAAGTCAGTCACTGTCCAGTGCAGCTGCTTTGCCCTGCTGTGTAACCCCCACAATGCTGTTCTTTGTACCCTGGGGTGCTGGGTCAGACTGACATAGAGGGATAGTGAAAGAGTAAAAATGGTTGTCATGGCATATGACTTTTTACATAGCACTTTGATCTGCATTTCTGATCAATAAACAATTGAAACACAGGAGATAGATGTGAAGATTATTTGGCTGAAGAGCCCTCAGGTAGGGTGGAGGCTCTGAAGGAGCCATCTCCTCAGGCTGTGGAGACTTTACTGGGGTCCTGAAATATTCCCATGTGTAGTGAGTGTGCTCTGGAAACACAGGAAGTGTGTAACGCTCAAATGATGTCCCCTGCCCACGGCCTATAATAAGGGCAGTTTTACAGACAGTTCCCACCTAGGCTGCAATTAGCTCTTTGGGAAATGAGACACTTTTGTAACAGCCATGTTCAGAGTGGAATACACAATCATTCGTGATGTAATGTGTGTCTCACTGACTCCTATCAAAAGAAAATACAATTTTATAAGTTCAGAAGTTTGGGCCACAGCTGTTGTTATGAGATCAAACAGGGATTTATTGTTTGCTGTATATTTGTTCAGTGGTGTCATTTACCAAACTCTGACTCTGACTCCAAGCCAGTGTTTATACTGTTCCGACATGCAAGAAGATGCAATCTGTTTGATCCTGCTACTGTCTCCCTAAAGCAGCCACCACCCAGTCCAAATAGCATTGAACATGACAAGGAAAACAACCTTTGCTCAACATGAAAGAGTTGTTGTAGAAGTGTTGCCTTGCAGCACCGTGTCCCTAAAAGAACCTAATGCAGGTGTGACAGCAGTCTGCTCTCTTCCACACACACACACACACACACACACACACACACACACACACACACACACACACACACACACACACACACACACACACCATTTCTCTCCTACAATAAGGTGAACAGTATACTTTTCTAAAAAAGTTAACAGATGCTTCACACACTAGCGATAAATCACACACTAACAGAAGAGCGTACACCACTCTTAAATCAGCGCCTACTTGTGTCATGTGCTAATGTATCTGCAATACCGTGCAATGTCATACATTTTTGTAGTGAATGTTTTTTGCACTAAATATGATACCATCCCAGTAGGTTATGTGTTGTGGTGTTATGTGAGCTGATGCAGGGGTATGCTGTAGATTATTTATTATTTCACGTGGAATTTGGGCAGAATGATTAAATGCTGTAAACGGACAGCTTATCACATTGATATGACGACCTTGTTATCAAACAAATGGAGACTTACACATCCAGCAAGCACAGAGCAACATCAACGTGGTGTTGTGTTTGTGACCAACTGTAACACTAAAATGTACTCTCTTTTTAGATCTGTGTAGGTCTCCATCAACTCCTGATGGAAATATGTGGCTCAGTTGCTGAATGCTCCACTATTAACTAGTTAGTTTGCTAGTTAATTGTGTTTTTTGCTTGGTAGGTAGTGTACAGTTGATTTATGAAAGGTGTGTGTGTGTGTGTGTGTGTGTGTGTGTGTGTGTGTGTGTGTGTGTGTGTGTGTGTGTGTGTGTGTGTGCGTGTGTGTTTTGCAACTGGAAACTCCTGATGAGAGAAGTTAGACTGAAACGAAACGATGAGGTCTCAAACACCTGAAAGATGTTCACAAGTTAAAATGAACACTTTCGACATTGCACATTTTTCGTTTAACTTTAGTTTATTATTGATGTTTCCCATCCCAATTTCAAGTTTAAAAACCTATGACTTCATTTGACAAGGATGTGTGCAACAGTAACAGTAGAGGCATATAGAGAAACTGCTTTTATATATATATATATATATATATATATATATATATATATATATATATATATATATATATATATATATATATGCATGTTTTATTTAAGGGTGCGGTGAGGCGGATGTGATCCACAGGCCACCAGTTTGCCATTTTTAGATGAGGACTTGAGGCTGGGGCATTAGAGAGGGCAAAGCTGGCCCCTTGAAGCAGGACAAGAGAGCCGGCCTGTGTTCAGCCAAGAAAAGCGTGTCAGGGGTTTAAATTTTAAAAAGACCATTATGTAATCTCAGCAGGGCTCTCTCAGAAGGGGGTTGGGCGGGACAGAGGAACCCTAGCGGGAGCAGGGGTAGGGGGGGACAGGGACAAGTACAGAGATAGCAGGGTTTGTGATGTGGTAGAAGGAGGGACATAAACAATAACAATATGATGATTGAAGCCCCCCACCCTGCAACTTGAAGCTATAGACTCACAGATGCTGAACACCTGGCTCTGCCTTGTGGCTGCTCTGTCTGTATGGCAAACTACCGTGTAACTTATAAGTAGCGGTAATAAATGACTACATCCCGTACGCAAGATTGCATTATTGAATACACAACATGTCACCTGCCGTGGATGTTTAACTTCTGTCTCCTCTGTTTTTTGCTTGAACAGGGACGATTACTCTCATCCTCATTTCCGACCCCCTTGGGCCTTTCCTGTCATTTGCATAGCTGTTTTTCTACGCGATAATTAGTCGTCTGTCCTACGTAACAAATGAAAACGACTGTCTGGAGAGGGGCTTGGCACTTCTGATAAATAAAGCTGGTCTTGCTATCTCGGTAAGAACTTTAAGCCAAAGCAGACTAAATGCCTTTCAGATATTTAGTCATTCTGGGGCAGCAGCATGGCCCCCTCTCGGCTCTTTACAAGAAAAACTTGCACAATACTAATAGTTTTAATTTAATCTTCGGCCCACTGTGAGGAAATAAGAGGCGAATTAATCAAATAATGAGTCTAAGAACCTTATTCAGTATGCAATAGATCTATTTTTCTTCTTTTATCTGTGTGTGTCTGTGTGAGACAACGGGAGAAAGAGAGAGAGAGAAAAAGAGTTTGTCTGTGTGTGTTATTTTAACTTTTATCTGACCTTTTATGCACAAGCTTAAGGAAATAGGTCTGCATGGGATGGATGGCATAACTTCTTGAAATTTCACCATTGATTTCCTTTGTGTGTATTTACTTTCTAGTTCATAACCAATACCTATATATGCTCAATCTATTTATTTGGTTGTGGTATCTGGTTGCGTTGTCCTGAATGAATATTGTAATGTACTTTGCTGATAAAATGGTTTGCTTAGTGGCAGTAGTGCTGCTTTGTTTGGAGAAGGCTCAGTTTGTTGTGCTTTCGAGAGCTGGATTTAGACTTTCCTGCTTTGCTTGTCGCCCTGCCAGCCACCCCAGAAGCCCCCACAGAAAGGAATGAAAATGTGGTGTTGATATCTTAGAAGCAAAGTGGTAAGCGGAGAGAACCAGAGACCGTCCAGTGCAGAGAGAGCACAGTCTGCCACCAGGGTGAAAGCCAGAGATGTTTATAATAAAGAGCATTCATGCTGTCAGCTTGTATAAAAACATTGTTAAACTGTGGTGTGATCACCTGGACAAAGGAAATTCATGGAGCTGTAAATAAACCCACTGTAGTAGTTGTGAGGCAGGTTAATGTGTTGTTTTCCACCTGCAGAGTGAAGTGTTCATAGGCTAGCTGTCAGAAATAAACAGTGTTATTACGAAAAAAACAAATGTTGCCCTGGGTGCTCTGCGGCTAGCTGTTGCTGTGCCTGCTCTTTTGCTGCCTGTGATCTTTTTGACCAGATTGTGTTGAGTAGCAAAATCAAAGTAACACACTTCCACGGTAGCCACTATGTGCTCTAGCCTAAATTAAGCTCTGCTGTTGCTGCATCTTGTTTGTTTTTCTTCTCTGTCCTGTGTCCTAGTTGTTTAGAGTTCGTTTATTTGCCAGGACAGATGAAGGATCGAGGTCAAGGGGCGCCTTGAGGCTGCTTGGTCAAGATTCGGGTGCTCCGTCCAAAAAATTGTCATGTGGGCCAAGAGCTTCACAGGGAGGGCCAGCTGGATTGTGGGGACATCAGTGGTCAGAGAAACCCAGTATTAGTATGTCATTAAGAGGTCCTGGCAGTAAACTGGTGCAACACTATTTATTCATGAGGTATATTTATGGATCAACATGTTAAATTATTCAGTTATATGGGGATGGTAGATATTTTTAATTATCTTGCTTGTTAGTAGGAGTGCAGTTTTGCCATTGTCATGTCTATGCTGAAATAGTAGCCTCGTTGCTGAGTTGGCTTCCTTCTGGCTCACATAGAGTCCCTTTCATGTTTTAGCACTGGCAATATCTTGTTATTTCCTTGTTTGTTATTGGTTGACTAAGCATTGTGTTGACTTGCATATGGAGTGGAAGCATGAATTAGTGAATGGAAAATCCCCACAGCCTGACAAGCTTTGGGCACAGGGAAAGCCTGATCCAGACCCAGATCCTGACTCCTTCTCAGTCAGCCGGGCCTCCTTTCTACCACTGGAGGTGAAATACAGATCAAGAGACCATTTCCAAGATGAATAATTCTTACTTATGAAAGACAAAACTCAAGAGTCATGAAAGTATGAACGGTCCTAGGCTAGCAAGGAAAATGTGTCTTCAAATATTAATCCTGAAACAGCACATAATTAGAAAGTGCCAGCTCCCTCTTCATCACTGTGTCCCCGTGGCCCATGCCATGTTGCCGGCTCTCCCTCCAGGTGGCCGTGCCACAGTTCAGATCAGGCTTAGCATGTGGTGCTTACAGCACCGCGGCTCAGCCTGCTTTGTAGGGGGCTCACAGCCGATTTGTGTGATCCAAACAATGGCCTTAGTTCTCTTGCACCCTCTCACTCTTTCGACACTCCCTCTGCCCTCACTCCCTAGCACTGGAAAAGTGCATGTGATCTACCTCTATGTATAGCAGCTTAAACACTCCGCTCATGCAAGGTGTCTGAAATCCATTATGCTGTCTTGTTTTGATAGATGCTTAGAGAAGAAAGGCTTTGTTTGGCGCTCGAATGGTGATTTGGTGGCCTGCAGAAAAGTATCCATCAGGTGTTCATAGTGAATAGGTTGATATCGATGGTTGAAGCTGTTTGCTTCTGTTTGTAGACAGATCTATGGAGAAAGTGAATTCTGTCCTGGTAGCGGCTTACGTCTCTATGATGTCTGTAGCAGAGAAGTGAAGCCTTGGAATAATCTCAAGTTCTCCATAGGAAAAGAATAGTTACATCTCCGCCCTTGGTTTTCACCCACTGGCTCTGACACAAGGATAGCCTATATGGGTCGATGATGGGAACACCAGGATAATTTTCCTTTTCCTTGGCCGCTCTAATTGAGCTACAGAATAGTTGAAGCCTGTGTAGATCTGTCACTGAACCATTCAACAAGCTGTGTAGAGAAACAGAGCAAATAGAAACTTCTCAAAGAGAAAACGGTTTGGGCCTGCTAACCTGGCTCACTCACAGTAGAGGAATGTTGAATAAAAGACCCTGTTTAATTAAAATTAGCAATGCCTTTTCCACGGCAGCTCTGCCGACCGCTGCCAGCTCGCTTAAGAATGAAGCCTTGTGGGGCTCTGTCCACTTCCTGTAGGTTAGGTGTTCCACTCGGTCTTCTATGTCTACTCGCTTCCTTTCTCTTTCTCTCTCTTTGTGTCCCACTCTGGTCGTTTTCCACACACTGCCCTCTCTCTTAAACACAGAGAGAGTGAAGAGGAAAAGGGAAGGCCAACAGTTTGACTTTGCACATGGGCTGAGAAAGATGAGCCCTTTAGATTCATGCATCAAGAAAACGAAAAGGAAGGAAGAAGTTCATGCATTTTGCTTTCATTTGAGCAACTTTCTAGTACAAAAAAAGAAAGCGATGAACTACAAGCGTAGTTCATCAACATAAAGACTGGAAAACAGCTAACCTTTCAAAGTTAAAAAATATGCCTACTTACTCCTCTGTAGCAGACCAATTAATAGGTAATCATGTTGTGTATTGGTTGTTTAAACCATCAGCCATTGACACCATTAGCTAAGCTCAGGGACTTCCTCTTGTCTTTCTCTCACTTGCTCTCTGTCACAGAGAAAGAGTTCAAGCATGTTAGTCCCTTTGAAAACAGAAATTGTTGTTTGTACATTTCTGTTTGTTTATGACATAAACACACACAATACAATGTGTTCTGGTTGAGCTTTAGAAGCGGTAAGCAGATTATTGAACCAGCGTAGCTGCGTGCTTTCTTTGCACTTAATGTGTCAAAATACAATCACTGTCTCCGGCAGGTATACAGCTAATCAGTCAACTCACAGTCCGTAGACTTGGACAGTGGTGACAGCAGTTTTGACATACAGAACTGAGTTGTTGGCAACACATAAACTAGTTGGACTTAAGGACAGAAATTGTGCTGAGTCATTAGTCTTTTTGTGAATGAAAGGCAGGGAACCTCAGCACCAAAAAAAGAGCCACTAAATGGCATTAAGTTGAAAAGCCCTTGCTGCTTGTGCAGTGATTTTAGTAGTTAATTGACTTCTCTATCGAGTTAAAGCTGCATATATTTAGTCTTAGAGGGAGCAGTTTTGGACAAACTCATAATTTGACTCAAGATGAATGTGTTTTCTTTTCCAGGGATTCCAAAGTCTTCTCTTAGAAAATACTACTACTATAATACCAGGCCGACACGCCACTACACTGGCGTTCGTTTTGTTGATGTTTTTCCTCTGAGATGGTAGTGTGGATGGTGTGAAGGTAGTTATTTAGCCAGTTCCAACTAGGATAATGGTGTTTTTAGTCCCTGCTAGTTTTCTCTAGTGGGCATATTTTGCTGCCACAATGGTTCTTTGAATTTCTGCCTTGTGGTTCTGCTAAATTGGCAAGAGAAAAATATGAATATCAATCCATGATAGAGGAGAAAGATAATGCTGAGCTATTGGGAAACAAGGTAAAGGAACAAAACAGCTAGCATTAGGAAACGGGGGAACAGATGCAAAAAAAAAAAAAACATGCTTGTTTTCTTGAACAAGTAATTCAAAATCTGTTTGTCTGGTACATGCAAATTCCTGTGATTTTCTCTGAAGCTAGTTTCCAAAACGTGCTTGCAGACATGGTACAAACCGAAATTACACAATCTATAGCGTTTCCCAACATGCACATAGTGATAGTCTTATTTTTTTTCACACGCAGTTCTGATTAATTACCGCAAAGTGCACATTCTCTGTTGAGTCAGACGGATCCTGACGTGTCATTATGAATTTAGTTAGGAAGTGAAGGTTCATACAATTACTTTCCTCACTTTGTATTCCATCTATTGTTTAGGAACGTCTTTAAGACCATGATCATTTTGATTACCACATGGAGAAATGTACCGTGTTGTTGTCCCGTGCTTGTCTGATGATATTCATGTTTTTTTTCAGTTCATATGCCACTAAGTTGGTCTATTTATTTCCAATAAGGGTGAGCATGCGGGCTATTTGGGTGATCTGTTTTTAGGTTATTCATAGCCAGATGTTTTGGGGATGAGGCCCACCACATTGGTGCTATCCACAAATATGAGGTAAACTGATTTGCTCTCACAGGGAGAGATGCTATTGAAACATTTCTGTGTTTCTTCAGTCTGACAAATATGTTGTCAGACACGCATAGTCAGAAAATCTGTCTTCCACCGGCTGGAGGAAAGGGCAGTGTTTTACAAAGATTGATTTGAAAGTATTTCTGCGTTACTGATCAGTTTATAGTCGAGACAAAATAGATGAAAGAGACAAAGGGCGATGGCAAGAATCCCAAGGTAAGATCAATCTTATGAAGTACATGGTGCTGTACTGTACGTGCCCACATGGCTCCAAACAAACCCACTTGTAACCGGGTGTGTGGAGTTGCAGAGCTGGAGCAGTGTTCACAGATAAGGTGCTGCAGTGTAATTTTCCATTTTTCAGTTTTGGCACAAAATCAAACAACAATCCGCTGAGAAATCCAATCCGAAAGAACCATTTTAGTGACTTCAGTTGACAGAGGCTCACACAGACCTCTCCAAAGACAAACCAGGACAAGTTGAGTTTTGAGTTACTTTGATGTACTGCATAATTTGAATCTAGCATACATCCAATATACATCAAACTAAAGTTAATAGTGCACATGAAAACTTTTTGGGTTAGATTAACAGTTGGTTTGAACCCACTAATGAGGTTGTCCACGATGTTTTTCACAACATTACTGATGCTGTTTCAGTTGATTTAATATGTGTAGCCAGAATCATACATATGTTGGATTATCTAGTCTCTAATTTGATTGATGCATGACATACAATTATGCCCAGGTCAAAAGGCCTGTGTAAAAATTTTAGATCATTAAATTATCAATAGTGGGAAACATTGCCAGAATCAGGGTTAAAGTTGTTTAAACCATCAGCCGTTGACACCATTAGCTAAGCTCAGGGACTTCCTCTTTGTAAAAAAGCACGTTTTTGTTCACATTTATTCATATATACAAAGACTTATTATTATTTTCAGTCAACCATAATTATGTGTGCCATCCACAGGTCCTCACAGCACCATATCACGGTGCCCTCCCAATGAGTACCAGTGTGGAGGAACGGATCTCTGCATACACATGGGCAAACTGTGCAACGGGGCTCCAGATTGTACTGACGGCTGGGATGAGGGACCACACTGCCGAGGTATCACTGCCACACACACACACACACACACACACACACACACACACACACACACACACACATACACACACACACACACACACACACACACACACACACACACACACACACACACACACACACACACACACACACACACACATACGGGATATGCAATATGAATGTAAAAGAGTGTTCTGGTAAATAATACAATTCTTGCCATAGTGCATCCTGTCTGTGTAAAAGAAAGGGGTAATATGCAGTCTGTCTGGATTTCTGTGGTTCTAGTTGTTGCTTTCTTACTGTTCAGTTCTCACCCCTGAAATCCTTACACATAACTCACAATAGCTGATTGATTTACCACACCAACGGGAAAATATTGTGGTTATTTTTGTTCTGTGTGCTTTGTAGACACAACCAACTGTAAGTTCGACTCCCTGTTGACATTGTTTAAAACAAAATGTATAGCATATATTGCTTCCCCACAACTCTTGACTGTGCTAACCGTGCTTGCAGAGCTAACTGTGCTTACATAGCTAACCGCGCTTGCAGCGCTAACAGAGCTAACAGAGATAAGAGAGTTTACAGAGCTAATAGAGCTAACAGAGTTAACAGTGCTGATAGAGTTTACAGAGCTAATAGAGCTAACAGAGTTAACAGTGCTGATAGAGTTTATAGAGCTAATAGAGCTAACATAGTGAACAGTGCTGATAGAGTTTACAGAGCTAACAGAGTTAAGAGAGCTTACAGAGCTAACAGAGTTAACAGTGCTGATAGAGCTTAAAGAGCTAACAGAGATAACAGAGTTAACAGAGTTAAGTGCTATGCAGAGCGGTTGCCAGTGAGGGTACGCTCACATGCACTAAAAGCCAGGCACAGCGGGCCCAGCTATGTCCACAAAGCAAGGAGAAGCTTGGATTATAACACACAGAGTGAGAGTGACTATATTGTCATTACCCCACTATATCTTTACATAGCAAATAGCTGTTTGCTGCTGAAAGCACTGAATAATGTATATTTCATTAATTATTTCAACAAAGTAAATTAAGGAAGTCATTATTTTGAAACCTGAAACTGGGAAGCAATTTATGATGACCCTAAAGAATATACTGCCCTTTACAAGAATTTGCTGATCAAGTTGCAGTCACTGAGTAAAAACAGAACTTGATTGTGCAGAAGACCTACAAATTCTCACGGGATAGATGGGTTATTACAGGAAAAGGTGGAGATTTAAAAGGAACTGAGGCTTTCCTCTATGTGGGAGTCATCTCTGTGAAATGGTTAGCAAAGGAACACCACTGTGTCAAATACTGTCCATCATGCTGCGATCGTGTCCTAATACTAGTCACATAAATGTTTAAATAGCCAGCAGGCATCATTACTGCAGCTTCACTACTAACCCTGAAGTATATATTAATGATGGATTTCCCAAACTGCCTTTTCCAACCTGTACAAATTCCAACAGCTAAGAATCTTCCTGAAAGTAAAATGTTGAATAATATTTTCATCATGTTGATTGGCAAAGTGTGCACAATTAAATACCTAATCTTCCTTTCCTTAGTCAATCTTTTCTTTTACTGGGAAGGTGTAGTCTCCCCACTACACCTTCAGTTAAACAATGAGTTAGAATGAAATATGTATTAACTATCATAGAGAGAGGCTTGGGAAAGGACATCAAACCTTAACCTTTATGCTTTCAGTGGGAGTGAACTTCTGTGTATACGTGTATATGTGTGTGTGTGTGTGTGTGTGTGTGTGTGTGTGTGTGTGTGTGTGTGTGTGTGTGTGTGTGTGTGTGTGTGTGTGTGTGTGTGTGTGTTTTGTATTCACCACAAATATCTGTCCACAGGTGAGGGCTCACCAGCTTTCTGGGGACACACATGGGGTCCATGTTTATTTCATGGTTTTGGTTTCAGGGTTAAGGTTAGAATTAGGTTAAACAGTTTGGGGGTTTTGTGTATATATCTGTCTGCAACATAATTATCTCTTGTTGACATCTTTTGTTTTCTAAGGGGTCGTCTGATTGGTAGGAGTGGTATGCACCAAAACAGAGCAATTTTCTGTACTTTTATTTGCTCAAAATAAATAGTTTGTGGTGTGCGTTACTGTTGGTTGTTTACATTGTTGTCCATGTTGGTTTTCTAAACACATCTCGGTTGTTCATTGCTCAGACTTGTTTTGGAAAATTCCGGGCATGTCTGTAATTTGAACTGTGGTTGTCCCAGCAAGCCTCTGGAGTGCAGCAGGAAGACTTGTATAATGTTCTATAATATTCAATGCACTGTATGGATGTGTATTTTCATATGATGCAGATCACTTAAAAGTCTGGGATACTAGCTGAAAATGAACAGAGAAAAATCTGCTGATTTGTGTGGTTTAGCTTTTTCTAGCTCAGCAGTTATAGCTGTTTGGAGCTTTTCATGTTCAAGTTTAACTTTTGACTATTGATTGAGGAAACTCATTTAGTGCAGAAATACGACATGCACAATAAAGTACTGCACCCAAACGGTGGGCTTTTGTTTCTTTAATCTTGAAAGTGTGGTAAGATTCTTGATGCCTCTTCTCTCTCCCCGGAGGTGCTGTGTAAGTGTGAATTGTCTGCGAGTGTTTTCTGGGCAAAGTGAATCACTTGTGACTGATAGATCTCATTCTGGTTTGACATGACTGTGTCTGTTTGACTATGACTCACCGCATCTTGATTTATATCTCACAGGATGAGCAGTGCACTGTTGAAAACCCTGCTGAGATTCCATTATGTGTCGGTCAGCTGACTGGAAGGTGTGATTGTAGCGGGTTGTGTTTGTGCCCTTGGTTGTTTGATGTGTGTGTAGCCTTGGATATTGTCTGGGTCAGCGGGGAGCTATTGATTGTTGGTGCTGGGCTGAGGTATTAGTTGATTTCTGTTGTTGCTTTCCATTTACAGACTTTGTATCAAATATGTGTTTTACCTAAAGGAACAATCCACCTTAACAGGTTGTCATATTTCAAGGATTGAACACATAAAATTGAAAACCACATTTACTAACTTATATTTTAATTCACTGGCATTAAGCAATCAAACAACTCATTCAATGATGGAAACATGATTATTAGTTATACAATATATAATAGGTATTATTACAGTACAAAATATATATAACACAACTATTTATGCAACACCTATCAAAACAGAGATAAAAAGTGTTACAGAATAAAATGAATGCAAGTAAATAAAATCCAAAACATAAGATAATATACAATACAAAATAATTTAAACAATTACAGCAAACAACATCACTTACAACAAAGAAAAGAGATTAAAGTATAATTTTAGAATCTAATTTAAAGAGGAAACTGAGTTTGTCTGAGCATCTCAGTTGAAGGCCCGTCACCTTTTTTAACTTAACACCTCACCTGTATTACCTTGAATTCTTTAAAACAATTTAGTTTTCTTTGCATGCCTCCACAGCAAAAAAAGCTTAAAAAAATCAGAGCAAAGTCTCTGAGCTGAAGTAAATGAGGGGCGCAACGTTTAACAACATTACAACTATAAAAAACGAAACATCCATTTGCTCGTATAATCCTCACGTAGTATGCTCACTACTTTTCAAATGCATGCATCTTCACTAAAACCTTACTATATACACCTGGTTGCATGGATGTTTTGATCTAGTTTTGCTGTTGTTAAACGCCACTCCCCCCCATTTACTCCAGTTTGTCAAGACTTGTCGTGTGTTTTGGGTGAAGTATTCCTTTAATTGGTGTGATGATGCATTAGCTTGCATTAGCTAGTATCTCAACTACTTTTGTATTAAGCCGTTTACATATGATTCACATGTCGGCTTGAATAAGGGACACATTCATTCAATTGATGTTTGGCTTTTGGTTTTCCGGGACAAATCTAGGAACTTTGTCTGAGAGATGGTTGGTTTCTGGAAGTAAAACTTCCATCACATCTTTTACCACTTCTAATGCTGATGATAAATTGATCTGTAACTAATGTGACGCTGAAGGTTTTGTACTTATTATTTATATGTGCCTCATCGTCAGGATATACAGTCGTTCAACAATTTACGCATTAAGTATTAATGCCCTCCAGCACTCTGCTAAAGTGTACAATGGCAGCTTCAGCACCTGCTCCTGTCGCCTGCAGGCATGCCTGTCTTCGTGGTTTCTGCCAGATAGTACCCAGCAGGGTGGATGAAATGAGTGATCACAGTATAATCTGTGGGTTTATAGTGGTATGGTGAATGTATTATTCCAGAATTATACACAAATCCACACTCTATTAGAACCACTGATGCAGTTATTTTAGCTCAAGAACCAGGTTGATAACAGGAAATAAACTTGAATAAACACCTTATATCTTAAATCACTCCTTTATACCATGTTGTCTTTCATGTGCATTACTCCAAAAGCTCACCCCTGTCTCCTCTTTTGTCTCAATCCAGAGTTTGTGTTCAACTGCTCGCTCTGGAGTTGTCAGGAGCACTGTGCAGTGACTCCAGCAGGGCCTGCTTGTTACTGTAAGAGTGGTTTTGAGATCAGCGCAGATGGAAAGACATGCAAAGGTGAGTTTGTTTGATGTCCACCATCTGCGATACCTGCAGTTCAGTGTATGCTGCAAGTATTCAACAAATCAGGGAAAATAGTAAATCTTTGTATTTCATTTTTGCTGAAATGAGAGAAATGAGCTTGCTTACCTTGTCTGTGGTGCATTTCCCACAAAAGCCTGTTTAGAACTATTCATCTTAGCAGGCATTGAGATAATATAGGATTCACAGACATTGATGAGCAACAACCTCAGTGAGACAATGGTTATTTTGTGCAACACGCCGCGTCACCTTTAATGAATGACTAATTTAGTCTGACAAAAATAAATTGAACAGTAGACACAGAATTGTGGGTTTTTTATAAGTTAAATCAGCATTTGTATGTCTCATCCACAGATATGTTATTTGCTATACCCTAATAAGACCATTTGTGGTTTCTGTGGTTCAGATTTTGACGAGTGCAGTTTGTATGGGACCTGCAGTCAGTCCTGTACCAACACTGAAGGCTCCAACTTCTGCTCATGTGTGGAGGGCTACTTGTTGCAGCCAGACAACCGCTCATGCAAGGCCAAGAATGGTAAGTAAGCTAACATCAGCAGGACATCAGTTTTGACTGAGACTGTGTGAATGTTCTCTTCATGTTCCTCCTGTCAACCATTAGTTATGTTTATGTCACGTTCCAGTGCCAGTAGACCGCCTGCCTGTCCTGCTGATCGCCAACTCCCAAAACATCCAGGCCACCTCACTGAGCGGCACCACGGTGCACAGCCTGCTGTCCACCAGCACCAAACAAACCACAGCCATGGACTTCCTCTACGCCGAGGAGACTGTCTGCTGGATCCATGTAGGAGACGCCCCCTCATCCACACACCTCAAATGTGCCAAGATTCCCAATCTGAAGAGCTTCACAGAGGAGAGAGTCATCAACATCTCCTTCAGCCTGCATCGTGAGTACACCACAGCAGCACAGAGCGTCACCTGGTACATTTAGTACACAGCAGAATGCTACAGCCCCGTTCTCCACACATAATGCGTCATACAACAGCAGAGAAGATTGCCTCACACTGCAACAAAGCATGTTCATTTTCCAGGATATTTTATTTTTGAGTGTCGCATATGAGTTGAATTTTCACTGGACAACACCTGTGAATTCACAGCAATCTGATAACCATCTCATGATATTTTACATAATATCCTAGTTTTGGTTGTAGGATTTTCTATTATGGGCTCAACGAGAAAAACACAGTTCTGCTCCATTCTCCAGAAAATGTATTTTAACATCAAATTCATCACTCGCTATGCATTTTCTTGGTCTAATGTGACTGTGACTGTGATTGCCTGATTAGAAAATGTGTGAGAAGCACACTTTTTCTTTTGCTTCATATCTAAAGGAGGAAGGTCTGCCAAAAATGAGGCAGAGACTTGATAGCACAGATGTTTAAAGATGAAAATACAGAAAAAAAACAGCACAACAGACATCCATTTTGCCCACAGCTCCTTCAGCACGTGGACCTTGACACTATCAAATAGGCTGACTACAAGCTTGTTTTGAAACACACACACAATTCAAAAAACACTTCCAAACTGCAATCACTAGAAATAGCCCTGTCCATAGCCTGGTAAATGCAGTAAAAGCACATTAAACCAAATGTTTTCAGGTTTGTTTTTGGTTTAGTTGCTATCTGGAAATGAATGCAGTAGGAATTTAGATATCTGCTCCAGTGAATTTTAATTAATTCTGATTCACCTTTGATCTTCCAAGGTCTACCCCACCTATCAGTAGCAAAGCACAACCTTTGGCTACAGGCCTCAGCTGATCCTCACCTTGATTCTTTTTATGTTTGTCTGGTTTGCTTCCTTTGAAGATTGTGATTTGGCCGGGCTTGTTGGTCTAAATTTCTTCAAATGTGTTTCACTTTAAAGTCAAATGTAAACAGGTGGAGAAAAAATGTCCAGAAATTTAGCCAAAACTGAACTGAGCATCAATACCTACGTATTTGTACGCAGCCTGTGAGTCAAAGATATTTTGGCAGCACATTAAAAACAGCTGTGTTTTTCCATGGCTTAAGTTTCGTTTCAGAAAAAGTCTCTTCTTCTGTGAAAAGGAAAGTAAAAGATAGATCTTGGAGATCTAAGGCGCACGAATGAGTGCAGACGTGCGTATGTGCATGCTCCTGAGTGTAGACAGCCTGCTGGTCAAAAGCCTCCACACTTACTTCTCTTCCCTCTGTTTATTTCTTGGTTGCTTCATGTTCCTCATCATGGTGCGGCCTGGTTTTTGGGCTGCCTGTCTCCACTGTGACTCAAAGAGAAAGTACAGAAACAACACATTTATCCACACAAGGGCAGCAGGAATGCACCATTGTATCTTTTAGGAAGTTGGTTGATAGATGATTAATAACTCTCTGCATTGTCATACTAATCTGTAAACAGTAATTCAATGTCTTGGCCTTGAATTAAAACAGCATTGCATTTCACTCACTCACTTAGTCCTTATGTTCGTATTCCTTGCCCCATCCTTATTGGTTCTCCCACAATTCCACTTCTTCACTTTTTATAAAGTTTTCAACAACATGCATTTTCAGACATTTGCTTCCTTTGTCCATTTTTCAGCTGTATGTAGTCTTGGTACACATGACATTCAGGCTTAACTCCACTTCTGATCTGTACACAACACTTGGGGTGTATTGTAGACATACTTGAATTGTATTGAATCACATAGCTCAGCTTTATCCCTCACCTTTCTCTTTCTTTGTTGCATATTTGGGTACAAGTCTTGTGACCTATCACATTCACTCAGCATGCAGCAGCTCCTCTCCGTTGATGTGCCTTTTCCATGCGACTAAAGAATGCATTAACATGACAGAAATTACTTTCTCAGCACAAACCATCACAGAAAATGAAAAGGTCGAATCATGCCAGTCGGGCAGCTCTCTCTTCCACATGCTTGCACAGTGCGCTGTAACTGTCATTTGGAAATATGTTCATTTCAAACCAGATACTATCAGGCAAGCTTCAAATGATGAAAATTATGCATGAGGCATTTTGGTGTCCCTCAGTATTAAGAGGAAGATTGAGCCTGATGCACCTCTCCGTCTGTTTTGGGCCTTGCTTACACCACATCTGTTATTGGCAAATTATTCAGTACAACCCTTAATTAATCAGGCTCATACGGGTAAAAAAAAAGACATTATAACAGCCTCCTCAAAATTACAGCAACATTGCTACACTGATTTCCTTTTTGGAAAAACATGTATTTGCGCTTAACATTATGATTTAAGTCGGATTATCACTGTTGCTATAACCATGCAGCTTTAACCAGAACCGTAGCAATTTAAGGACCAGAGGAATTTGCAGGAAATTCCAGCAGCTTCAGCTGGTTTCTCCACGGCCGCCCCCCACACACACTGCAGCTTGGACAGGATGTGCATGACTGATGATGTCGGATTAAAGCTGTATTGCTGAAATAAGGAAGCGATTCAGGGCACTGCACTTCCTGTAGCGACAATATTACTATTTTCATGTCAGTGTGTGTAAGAGTAACATGAGAAGAAGTCGTTTGGCATTTTGATAATTTGTTAATGAGACACATTGACGGAGAAAATTAAGTGTTGGTTGTTTCCTGGCGTGATTGTTTTGCACAATAAACCATATCTCAGGCGTAGACAGGTGCTAGATATGACACAAAACATACAAAAGAGTATACGCCTTTTTATTTATGATGACTTAAACAAACAATGACAGGAACAAATCTGACCATGCAGAGGACCCCAAAATACTTAACGTCAGCGCAAAAAATATACAATGCAAAAGGGCAGATTTTTCTCATCTGTTCCAGTCCCTAAACTGGAGCGACTTCCCAGACAGCAGAGTTGCTCTTTTGGACAGGTTGCTGGCGTGCAGGAAATGATGCGCGTGTGGTTGGAGTGACTCATGACCTCAGTATGGCACAGACGAGTTGTCCAGATGTGTCCTCCCCCAACACACACACACACACACACACACACACACACACACACACACACACACACACTCTCTCCCTCTATGTCTCGCTCTCACTTTCATTACATTCCCTTTGACTTTTTGACTTTTTTTTATTCCCACTTTCCTCTTTCAAACTTCATTACACTGTATGTTTCTTGCAATTATACTAGTCACTCACTTTTCACTACTTTTAGCCTTTATTAAACAACACATATAACATGCTCACAATTAAAGTGCTAACATGCTGCTGCTTTGCAAGCATAATGCTTATGAACCAATTCAGTTAAATGTGTAAGAATGCTAGCAATTGCTAATTAGCATCAAACATAAAGTGGCTGATGGGAACCAAACTCATGGGCCAACTAAAATGTTGACCTGATCCCGCCAGATGAAGTATGAAGGGATTGCCAAAGTGATTGCAGTTCATCCTAAGGCAAATAACATGGCAGTTGTTACAATATTTCAGTCTCGACCATGGCTAAAGATCCAGATTAAAAATGTACTATACAAATACCACTTGTTGTGCAAACACGATGCATCAAAGCCATTTGCTGTTGTTTTAGGGACTGATGAACCATATCCAATTTTCACAGTCTAATAACCTCATTATTTTCTCTTACATAGATAAAGCATATTCGGAATGAGCTGTGCTTGTCAGACATAATTTATAGTAAACTGTGTTGAGGAGTGCCTTACTGCTACAGGAAACAATCATCAAATGCATATAGTACCGTATAGTATAGTTATATACTAGGTGGAAATCTGTTTAATCAGTTGTTTCTTCCCATTGGGAAACCTAGAAATGAAAGATTAAAATTCAGTTGTACTAGATGCTCATGCTCCACACTGTGCACAGGAGGGCTGATCTCAGAGCAGTCACTAAGCCTCCCTTCCCTGCTTGTACTGTAAGAGCTACAGTACCTGCTCCCCCTGCACAGTGAGCCACAACGTGCTGCTTAACACAGACACTGGCCTGAAATCTCCTTAAGAGGTCATGTGCTGTTAAAAGGCAAGCCAGTCAGCACTTTTTCAAATCTTCTCTCCATTCAACACTGTGCTCAACCTCTCTCTCTCTCTCTCTCTCTCTCTCTCTCTCTCTCTCTCTCTCTCTCTCTCTCTCTCTCTCTCTCTCATTTTTCACACATTGAAGGTACTATATGAAATCTTCGGAAAATCCTTGTTATTAGTACCCCGGTGGCCCTTAAATGAACTGCAGTCAACATTCTGTTGCATTAGTTAACCAGATGGGGGTTTGGGCTTAACTTGGAAAAAACTTTTTTGTTGTTCTTACTTGGACTTTGTGTTGTGTTGGCTTCCGGTGGTTTGTTGATGTTAACATACTCAATTTTTCAAAAACCGATCTCAAAAACACTTTTTGAAGGTCTTGTCTCGGATTGGTCCTGTGCTGTACACAGTCAGATTAATTTGTCAACATCATCGCTGATTAGTTTATCAAGACATTCCTCATGGTACACTTATATACACACACACACATACAGTATATGCCGTTAAACAAGGTGAATGAAATAGGAATCTTCATTTGTTGTTTGTGGGTGTTTTTATGGTATTGTGGATCTTTCAGATCAATTTGAAGAGTGCCTTTTTGGTTTGCATGTTCCACATTTTATCAAGTGTGTCATGCAATGTGGGACTCACACTGTTCTGATCTTTGTCTCAACTTGGTCTCGTCCTGCCCTGGTCTTGGTCTTGACTTGGTTTTAACCCCTCAACTTCTTCGTCTTGTCTTGGTTTTGATGCACTCCTGTCTTAGTCAAGACTTAGTCTTGGTTAAGGAGGTCTTGACTACAACACTGGTTAGCGCTGTAGAGGGGCTGAAGAGCGGAAAGGCACTTGTGAGTGTCTACAAACATCACATTCTTTTGATTTTCCTGGCAAATCCGTCTTGAGTCCTTTATAATAATCGCTAACAGGCTGTTATAGGCAACCGTGAATGTCTGGGAAAGGGCTCAGTTTTTAAGTTACATTACAGTCCGTTCACATAATGGCTATATAAAACTATTTAACCGTGAAATACATTTTAGTCACGCGGGATCTTAACAGAACCACACTTTTTTTTAGGTTTTTCGATTCTCCTCCTCGGCTGTGTTTCTGGTGTGACGAAGTCGCCAGATGCTTGAGGGAGCGTTTTGGAGTGCGGGACGCTGGTGAGGGGAAGTGGGGGTTGGGATGTATGAGCGGGCAGTGTTAAAGCTTCAATCATAGTTTACAAGTGACAATTATGAGGTATCAAAACCTTAAAAGTAATGCCACTGATATTACACTATTGATCCCCCTGTGTACTTAGCCTGTGAAGATATTTGCCCCTCATTTGTCCTCCTACATACAGTTATTGCAGTAGAACTCTGCCTAGCATTGCTCTATTTAGCAATACACTTTAAATGCATTATCTGGAAAGTCACTCGGCTGTTGTTTTTCTTAGACCAATAGGGAGCAAAGAAGTGAACAAGGATACACGTAGAAAACAAGTTGTTTATACAGAGGAGGGAAAAAATTAAGACGGCGGTCGGTTGTGTTTTTTCAATTATGCTGTGTTGTTTTTTATAGCATAGTTTGAGACAGACAGAGCTGCAGTTAATGAATCCAGACTGTTTTCCCACCTCTGGGGAACAGACAAAGGGGACGGATAGGGGGATGATGCATGGAGGAGGAGGAGAAACAGAATGGGAGGAGATTGAAAAGCCTTCACTGGAGCCATTTCTGTTAAGCAGAGGTGGAGGAAAATGGAGAGCGGGTGGTGTCAGAAAGCAGGGGACAGATATTTCTTCAGGTCTTTCAGTCACCCCCCTTCCCGCTTTGTTTACCCATTGCTTCATCCGTGAATCAGTGTGTTGTGGGGCAGCTGGAAGCGTTTAAACTGAGAATTCTGTGTTAAAAACTAAAAGCACCTTCGGGAATATGGCCCCTGATTCCCATAAACCTCAGAAATGCTGCTGCACAATGGCCAAGTTTCCCTCGTGGAAATCAGATCTCTCTCCCTCTTTCTTCTCTTCTCTGTCTTCTTTCTTTTCTTCTCGCTTTTTCTTCCTTTGCTCTCTGTCCATCTGGATTTTTTCTTTTATTCGTTTTCCACTTTTACTTGAACCAAAATATTTGAAAGTGATCCATCTCGCTCCCTTTGCTATCCATTCTCCTCCGAAAAATGTGTTGGTTTCTCTAAATACAGAGGGTTCCTCTGGAATTACACTCAGATTTATTGGTCCATAGCTGGTAAGCTCTCACTATGCACACTTGTATTGCGCTCTTATGCCAAGGAATCTGCTCCGTCATTTCCCCCCTCTCAAGCTTTTCTTTCCGGGTTGGAGAAGCCAATCCTCTTGTCTCCCCTAAATCCTCACAGTGACTTGTTCACCCTGGTAAACACACTACCATATTAGACCTCCACCCTGAGCACTGATCACTGCATGACCATGGACCCCTGCAGCACGACTTTGGCCCTTTATCTGAGGTGTTTGTGTATGTGTGTCAGTAGGTGTGTGTGGAGAGTAGAGCTTGTGGCAGCTGCGAAAATACAAGTCTTGTGGTTTGTGAAACCCTCCTACCAACTCTCTCTCTCTCTCTCTCTCTCTCTCTCTCTCTCTCTCTCTCTCTCTCTCTCTCTCTATGGTCATGCAGACATATAGTTTTCATTCCCTGTGTTAAAATTCATATTTATAGGTTTGACAGTCAGTGCTGGAAGAGGTATTCAGATGTTTGCGTTCATAAAAGTTGCAATACCACAATGTGGAAATACTCAGTAAAAGTAGTAAAAGTCTCCATATCATCTTGCTACTTTAAGTGGTATAATCAATTTGTTTATATTAACAATGGATTGCAGGATTTGTTATTTGAAGAACTAACTACTGTATGTTGGCAGACCCAACACTGTTATTATATATTTTAGATTATTGTAACTGATCATCTCCTTGTCATGTTAGCATAATTGTCATGCTGTAGCTGGTAAAGCTGTAGCTAATTTTAACTGTTTTATATACTGTTGAGTAGTCTAACATTTGTTTAGCAATGCATGACATTTTAAATGTTTATTATAGATTTTTTTAAATCTCAGTTTCCGAAGTAACTTGTAACTGCAGCTGTTAGATGAATATTATGGCATACAAAATAAAATGGTGGTCTACAGGAATTGCGTAGAATGAAAGTTGCGTAGAATGAAAAAAATGTAAATAAAGTACAAGTATTTCTGAAGTATACTCAAGCACAGTACAGTAAATGTACTTTCCATCACTCACTAGACTCTCCTTTCCTTTAGCTTTAACAATAGCTTTCTGTCTGATCCTTGGCTCAGCCTCAGTGTGGCTGAGCTGCTATTTGAGGAGAGGAAGGAAGAGGAGGGAATGAGGGAACCAGGGAGAAGGGTATATTAGTGTCTCTTGTTATTATTTTTGCGATATATTTCTGCTCTCTCAGACCCTTGCTATGTGGTCTTGCACCACATTCAGGCCAGTTTGTATAGAGCGGGAGTATTCCAGTGTTTTTCCCTGTAAATGTTCCATAAAGTATGTGTGTGGTGCCATGTGCAGGCGTCTAGGTGTTTGATTTTCATCGTCGGGTGGGGCACTGGTCTTCCCCGTGATCTGAGCCTCAGGAAAATAAACGCAGCGGAAACCGCACGCCCACTGTCGCTTAGCTACAGCTACGGCAACATCACACTCCTCGAAGCAACAAACAGCCTGTCTCATATTCTGTCTGTCTAAGTGACTTTGAATGATAGAGGCATTACCTAGACACTTGCTTACTGGAGTTGGCTGTCATCTTGTTTGTTGAAAACTGACCAAACCTGCAGTCCAAACCTGAAAATCTGGACGGTGTGTGATGAATGTGTCTGTGAGTGTTGCATAGCGAGGGAGAGAAAAAGGGCGAGAGAGAGCTGTTGCAGTAGATCACACACAGTCTTGCTGACTAATTTACTTCATCACATGAAAATGAGTCAAACTCTTACCCATCTGTTACAAGTACGTACAACAACATCACATGCTCGAGCTCTCTATGCGTCAAAAGTAATCAATTCAAGAACTGAAAACACCGTGTTTGCCTCCCCCTGCACCTCCTGTGTCTGTGTCCCACCTTACCCACTACTCCCCCCTCCACCCTTTCTCTGTCCAGATGTGGAGCAGATGGCCATCGACTGGCTCACCGGAAACTTCTACTTTGTGGATGACGTGGACGACAGGATCTTCGTGTGTGATAAGGACGGGCAGACATGTGTCACCCTTCTGGACCAGGAGCTGTATAACCCTAAAGGCATTGCCCTGGACCCCACCATGGGGTCAGTTTGATACCTTGATTTCTGTTTAATGCATAAACACACTGCATACAAACTCATTATAATCCCATGAGAACAACTGGATTCAGACTTCTGTCATCTGCCGTTGTTGCCCAACTTTAAACATTGAGTTGAAATGAAGGGAAAAGACTGAATGGAAGTTTGGACATCGGAGTAATTGAGTGCAGATGTTCTGTTTGCGCTGTGGTATGCTGACTGCATAGGTTTTGAATGTAAAAGCATGTTTTTGTTACAGCTCTTTTGTTTATGACCAGACTTTCTCACTGAATTCCTAAACATGTGTGTTTGTGTGTATCTGTGGTGCATGCTTGTGTGAGTGTCTGAGAGCTTGTGTGTGTTGGAAAAAATGAACTGTTTGTGTGTGTGTATAAATGTGTGCTTGCAGCTTCCACGCAATTTCCTTGGCCGTAATTGTTTTTTCCAGTAACAAGGTCAGGTAGAGCCACTGTAGCTGCTTATTGTTGTTGTTGTGGTCTGCAGTGTCATTAGAGAGGGAAAAAAACAACAATATATCAGCACAATTCATCCTTTTTGGTGCTGTTAATTTAGTGACCACAAATCTTTCAATATATCCCACAGTGACTGTTTATGGAATTGAACCCTCAAAACTGTAAAAAAATATATATAATTTGACTTCCCTTCACCTAATGCTTACTGGTTATTTTACTTATGACTCCACTATGACTATGACTTTGTGAGGATTAGTTTTGATGGGGAATTCCATCAAGATGTTAGTGGAACATGTTTTCCAGCTCGTTTAACACATTTTACACAAAGAGATGTTGGTTGCCAAAACCTTTGTGGGGACTGTGAGCATGATTCTTTGATTGAACTTTTAAATAAGTAACTATTTTTTTTTGGCAGCTGTGAAACACTTAAATAATGATTATGCTCGGACAAACTATTTGTGTTTGGTTCTAAATCAGATTTACAGTGGAAATGTTTTCCTTTAGAATATTGCTGGCCTATACAATTACAACTATTCAAAAATAATCTCCAAATATTAGGTCTTGGAGTATACGAGACTTATGGAATTCAAGTTAAGGACTTTATTTTGTCCAACCAGCAGTCCAAATATATTCTGCAAATATTCAGCATTATTATTTAAACAATGACTTCAACAATGAATCTTGCTTGCTGATTGCTGGAAGGGATGTTTCCTACTTCGTTTACCCCACTGAATCTAGATCATTATTGTCTCCCTGTGATGGAAATAAGGGCGATCAATTAATTAAAACAAAGCCAGATGGGCGGAAAATGACACTATTTTCCGACTCAATTGATCTATTTATCCATCTGTCCTCAATCAGATCCTTTGTTTCCACAGGAAGGTATTCTTCACAGACTACGGTCAGATTCCTAAAGTGGAGCGCTGCGACATGGATGGTCAGAACCGAACCAAGCTCGTGGACAGTAAGATTGTATTCCCGCACGGCATCACGCTGGATCTCGTCAGCAGGCTGGTGTACTGGGCCGATGCCTACCTGGACTACATTGAGGTGGTGGACTATGAAGGCAAGAACCGGCACACCATCATCCAAGGCCTACTGGTGAGAACAGCTGCACAGGATGCACCACACTCCCGTTATCATCAATTAGCAGGAAGATAATCTCCCTTAAATCACCTGTCTTTGTGTATGCTATTCATAATGCTCTAAAAACTCCAGTGTGCTTTATAGTTCCCTATATATCTATAATTGACCTTATGTTTCTCCTGTGTACTCCTGTAATGCGTTCTTTCCCAGTGAGGTATATGCAGAGAGAAGACTTGGCGGACATTTTCCTTTTCATTAAAGCAGCTGATTAATAGTGTCTGATGCTGAGGCTGATGATGTTGCGAGCTGATGAAGCACAGTGGCTCTTAAACCTGTTACCATGGCTTTTACTGTGATCTGTGGAGAAGTAATGGCTTTCATTTACTCACTGGACCTAAGGGCACACACATACACACACAGGTGCACACACACTAACATTTCTTGCGTTGTGTGTGTGAGCACCTATGATAGGGCAGAAGTACGTTCACATTATAGGTAAAGAGTACAAGTGTGTTATTGATGGTGTTGAGTTTGGGCTGTTTTATTTTAAGAGAGTGTGTGTTTATGAAGGCCTGACATGCCCTTGTTAGGCTGCATAGCAAACTCATTTGTTTAAAAAAATGTTTTCAAAGTCCATGCCAGCTAATTGAGACTCGTTATACGCATTATATTTGTACCAATTCAGTTCTGTTGTTGGATGTGAATACTCACAGTCACTTATTTCCATTGGTCTGTTTTATCTTGGCTGGATCTGTGAGTAAATGTGACCAAGTGCACAGTCACGTTTCCTTACAGTCTGAAGCTGATAGGCATCATTTACCTTATAACCTCAGTGGGCATTGCCCTTCAGCCTAGGACAATAACCCTTTTTTATCTTTCCGGCTGTGTCTCTCTGTGGCCCAGTGGGTTCCAAGCAGCCTGAGATAGACCACAATGCCGTCTCAGGGTTTAGGCTGCTGCTGCTGCTGCTGACACAGCCTCTTGGGGCACTGAGTCACTGACCTATGTTTGTCCAGATCTGAAAGTGTTTGCCTTGCTTTGCTTCCTGATCTCGTCATTATAAAAGCTAGTTTGTCTATGAGTTCTGACTATTTTGAGCAGTGGAAGTTTTGCTGGTTCCTCTCAGTCACTGCTGCTGGAAAACACTTCATTTTATAACTCCACTTTGTACCACAGAACATACTAGTTTCTCAACCAAAGGCAGGTGGCCTTTAACATTGTGAATCAGGATATCTCAAAAAGAGGGCAACCACCACTTTACATCACAGCACATGGTGTTATTTAAGTAAAAGTAACAATTTAAACACCACCTCTGCTTTATGCTACATTATCAATTAACACCCACTCACTAAAACTAACCATGAAGAGAAATGCCAAACGAAAATCTCTGAAACATGGAGGATATTTCAAACAGAGCAATGATAGAAATAATATAAATAGACTCGGGGGTTTCCAGATATAGAAAATAATAGACTTACTGAAGTAAAATGCCCCGCCACACTGAATTATGGTCCATTAGTTTCGTATATGAGGGCACATCATCATATATTACTGCTTGCATAAATATGCTGTGTTAAGGTGAGGAAAGAGTGTGCTTCAGGAGAATTTGCACATAAAATAAATACAAAATAATTCTTACTAGACTTAAACAAAACGGATGTATTTTTGCCTACACAGCCCTTTTCAGAGCAGATACAGCTGTTTTCAAGCTCAAGAAATATGGCTCTGTTAGAGTATTTCTGTAGAAGCAATGTATCTTATTGTCACGAGGCACAGCAAACGTAAAAGTATTTTATGGAAGAAATGAAGTCCTTAGCCAGACGACATGTATAGTTAAAAGTAATTTGAGTAAAGCACTCAACCATGATTGTACATTGGATTCAATACCATCTTCCTCTCCTTTTCTCTTTCCTTTAACCCTTCCATCATCACCCCACTTTTCATTTTTCCTCTTCAAGATCGAGCACTTGTACGGGCTGACTGTGTTTGAAAACTACCTGTATGCCACCAACTCAGACGCCAACATGCAGCCTAAAACCAGTGTGATCAGGGTCAACCGCTTCAACAGCACCGACTATCAAGTAGTGACCAGGGTGGACAAGGGAGGAGCACTGCACGTATACCACCAGAGACGCCAGCCTCCAGGTAGACAAACACACACACACACACACACATACACACACACACACACCACACACACACACACACACACACACACACACACACACACACAGATGTCATCTGACTTTATTTTCCACCTTCTCGATGTGTCCAGTCCGTAGCCATGCATGTGAGGTGGACCAGTTTGGGAAGGCTGGAGGCTGCTCGGACATCTGTTTGCTGGGGAACGGCCACAAGACCCGAACATGCCGCTGTCGCTCCGGATTCAGCCTGGGCAGTGATGGAAAGTCCTGCAAAAGTGAGTAGGACTAAAGGTGTAATTAAAAAACAATTATGTTTCAACAAATTATCTAACTAGAAATACATAGCTCAAGTAATTCTGAATTTTTTTGGAAATGAAATATTAAGTAGGCTGTAAAACAACTAAAAGTAGTTATAGATCCTATATATTCAGAGAAAAATAAACAGCCATGACTGAGCAAGCAAGCAAGGAAGAAAGCTCTGAACCATCAGCTTAGCTAACAGAGCTAAAGGTATTATTTAAAATAAAAGGTTGAAATTGTTGGATTAAACACAGTTGGATTAAAATAGTTAGCTAAAATGAATGGCTAGGAGTTGTAGTAATACAAAACTTGACCAAACCAACCTCAACATTGACAGTTCAATTTAAAAGTAGTAACAGTAATTTAAAGTATTAAATATCCGTTTAAATGTTGGGTACATTTGTGACATGGCTGGTTGTGTCAATGAGCCCATCACGCTGTGGAGGTGTATCTGAACCACTGCACTGGAGCACACTGTAGATTCAGCACAAATGTGTTGCAGCATAACTGTAAGTATTAAGTCAGGAGCCACAGTGATTCAGCTTTATAGACCTCAAGCCAAGGGCAGCCAAGGTTGACCCAGGGATGTGTTTCTCCCCTGGGCACTAGACTAGGGAAGGGCTGAACAAAGTAGCTGAGCAACACATACCTTAGTCTGACTCGCCAGTGTTCTGCTGACCTTAAAGCGTTTAGCCTGATTCAGCTTGTTGCTTTGATATTCTCTCAACCAGTAATAGCATTATATAGATCTGCCTCCTGACAATGGACTGTTCTTGACAAAATTAATATAAGTAAAGGCTTGTAAAAGAACAGGATATAAGTGAAAAGGGTGAAAGATGTTTAGTGTTAACTGCTTAATTGTGTCTATATAAATTCAGAACTAAGCTCCAGACTTTTGTTTTCTTGTTTTGCTGCAGAACCTGAGCACGAACTCTTCCTGGTCTATGGTAAAGGTCGCCCAGGGGTCATCAGGGGCATGGACATGAACGCCAAAGTACCAGATGAATACATGATCCCTATAGAGAATCTGATGAACCCGAGAGCTCTGGACTTTCACTCTGAGAGCGAGTTCATTTACTTTGCCGACGCCACCAGCTACATCATCGGGCGACAGAAGATTGATGGAACAGAGAGAGATACCATTGTGAAGGAAGGTAGGGTAATGACAACTAATTTAAAAAACAAATGAAAACATTCCTTTCCTCAGTAATTTCTTTCCCACGCGTCGAAGTTACACATGCACACTCGCATTCAAGTTCTAAGGATTTTGTCCCAGGTTTTGGCTGACCAGGGCAACCATTTCCACTTGAACAGAATTGCATGAGATTATACACAGGTTTACAAGAGGTGATAAAAAAACAAAACCATAGGCTTTGAAATTCTTTCTCAAGCTCAGAATCTTGTTTACACAAACAACATTTACTTGTTTAACCCTTATTTATCCAGGTTATCCCATTGAGTACAAGTGGACTACTTACTTTGAAGTCTCTCCACAAATGTTGCCATTTAAACATTTACAAGTCTACATGAAAACAATACTTTTTTCTAATGAGCTATATGAATCAGAAGGCAGAAATGTTGTATCAAATCAAGGCTTACATAAACAAATATACAACATGTAAATCCCGGTTTACACTTCTGAAAAGACTATGCAGTCAGTGGTGGTTTTATTGCAGCAGCAAGAGGCACCAACAGTCTGTGTTTGTCTCAGGAATCCACACAGTGGAGGGCATAGCTGTGGACTGGATGGCTGACAACTTGTATTGGACAGACGACGGGCCTAAGAAAACCATCAGTGTGGCTCGGCTGGAAAAGGCTTCACAGACACGCAAAACCCTCATCGAGGGAAAAATGACTCACCCTCGAGCCATTGTAGTGGATCCTCTGCACGGGTAAGACAAAGAGAGGGGAGAGTGATAGAGTTCGATGTTTTTGTTCCAGAGAAAAGGAATACAGATCATTGAGCAAGGTTCAGAGTTGAGAGGTTATGGCAGCAGTTATAATCATGCTGACTTTGAGGTGGCAGTATGTCTGATGCGTGCATGTCTGTTTGTGCCTATTTGTGGTCAGGCAACACATGGTGAAAGAAAAAGATTGGTGATCATTTCTGGTGACTCAAGTGCTCGATCTCTCACGTCTCAGCAAAGTCTGTCCACTCTCTTTCTGTCTCAGTTTCATTTATTTCTTTTGGATGAGCTGTTTATTTATTGTATTATACACCACTTGCATCACTCTTTTTCTCTTGTCTGTGTCTCTTCACAATTTCCAGCAGTGAGCATTGTATCATTTTCATCACATCTATGTGGTTGACCATTACCACCCTGAAATGTCCCTTCTGATTTCACTTATCGCATGCTGTTTAATAAAACAGATGGAGCATGTTGTGCATTACATGGTAGATTTCCTCCCCAAGCTTATTAACAGACACCCATATCTGTCTCGCACTCTTTCAAATCGTGCTTAATCTTGCCGTGTATGGACATGTCTTATTGATATTGACCTCCTAGGATCTGAGAATCACACGCTCATAAACACACACACACTTTGAAGATTGCAAGCGGCAGGGTGATGTGTGTCCACACACTTCCCAGGGGAAAGGCACTCGCCTCCACTAATGCCTGTAATCAATCAGGCTCACCGAGAAGAGGGAGGAGAAGGAGAAATATACGGAAAGAAAAGAAATAATAGCAGACGGATGGAAAAGGAAAAATGAAACGTTCATGCTAATGTCAGTCATATTCCTGCAGTGTTGTTGACAGCCAGTACTCGCAGGCTGAGCCTAGAGCAGTGGGGGAAATTGACAGGTGCTAAAGTACCTGGTGGCAAACATTTGTTTGCCTGTGGACAAATATCTGTAGAAACACTATGGAGCCGCCTCTCTGGATGCTCTGTTTATTAGGGCTGCTCGATAAAATGTCCTTGCCTCGGTTAATGGCTTGAGATTTTTCAAAATGCCCCAACAAATTATTCTTTTGCTGTCTTGCTATCACATGTCATTCAGTGCTTGTACCCATGGGAGTTCCCTTGTTGGCTCCTCAGGTGGATGTACTGGACAGACTGGGAGGAGGACCCGAAGGAGAGCAAGCGAGGGAAAATTGAGCGGGCTTGGATGGACGGCTCCAACAGAAATGTGTTCCTGACCAGCAAAACAGTGCTGTGGCCCAATGGGCTCAGCCTTGACATCCCTCAGGGCCTCCTCTACTGGGTGGACGCCTACTATGACCGGATTGAGATGGTTTACCTAAACAACACCGAGCGCAAGGTCAGCAGTCGCTCACCATGATCAGGATTATTTTACTGCAGGCTTAAAAGGCAGCGTGGTTCACAGGAATCAAGGCGCAGGATTATTCTGACATGGCAAGCTGTGACAAGCTACAGTAAAAAGGAATGCGTTTTACAGCAATGGAGGACTGTGGGTGGTCCATCACAATGCGGTTCATAGTCTGTGGGCTTGAGCCCTTATAATACTGGTCAATCCTTGTGGCTAAATTGATGGTATTTTGTTTTCACTGGCCTGTGTGTTGGTTATATTTTGGTTTACCAATATTTACCAATATTGCTTTGACGCTTATTATTTTTAGATTTGCAGCATAATTAACTAAAATGTTAAAACAAAGAACGTCCTTTTATCATCACCATGAATTAATACAAATATGTTTTGGGCAGTTATTCTGGATACAGAGTACTGCAGTCTGTTTTTTTAAAAACATACTTTACCATCATGTTGCTTTTTTCACACATCAGACGGTGTACGAAGGTCAGGAACTGAACCACGCCTTTGGTCTCTGCCACTATAAACACTTCTTGTTCTGGAACGAGTATCGTAGTGGCAGCATTTACAAGTTGGACACCACCACTGGCACCGCCACTCTGCTGCGCAACGAGAGACCGCCCATCTTTGAAATCCGCATGTACGACGCTCAGCAGCAGCAAGGTGACTGGAAATGCATTACTTATTAATTACTCGATAATTCATCTATCAATCCATGTTATTCAATACATTATTATTGTCCAGTATTATTGTATTAATGAGGCATTATTGGTGCTAATTTGTGTTTGCATTAACTTTATGTATCTGCACATTCACGTTTGTTCATTCTCAGGCTCTAATGCGTGCCGTGTGTACAATGGCGGCTGCAGCAGTCTGTGTCTGGCTATACCAGGAGGAAGGCAGTGTGCCTGTGCAGAAGACCAAATACTAGACCCAGCTGACAACACCAGCTGCAAAGGTAAAGTCAAACATGAATGCTTTGTATGTGCTACTGAGACTGTGTGTGTGAGACTGAAGGGTATTTCTCATGGCACTCATGTTGTTTTGCTACACATACAAGGATTTATTTCCAGTATGTTGGACAAGATGAGTCAAGCTGTATGGCTCTGACTGTGTGCTTTGTTCTAACTGTCTGACAAAAATATTTGAACAAATGTAGACATACAGGGGGGTTGCTGCAACAACAGAAGCACCTGCATCATGTAACAGCCAAATACAAACTCTGCATTAAATAGGGTACTGTCTTTTTGAAGCCTAGAATAATCAAGGTGTTCCTAGTATTTTGCCCACACTCAAGTTGCTCAAAAATGCAAATAATATCCAAACCAACATAACACCATAAAAGCCATAGCTGTGACCCATAATGAAGGCAAGCAAAGGCAAGAATTAAACAAAAAAATATGGACACTGTATGGCTTTTTTTCTTCTTCAAATGCTGAAACACAATCTCTAAACTAGGGCCCTCTTTACAGACAAAAAAACAGATACACAAAATACTAATTATCTTTCTTCTTCAAACACTTCATTCAAAACTTTCTAAAGTCTTCTAAAAATATATTTTTGCGTCACAACTTAACACACAAGCACAAAATACATAGCTCTTTTATTAGATTGCAACTGCATACTGATGTGCTAAGTATAATAATATAATATCTAGAGTCTCATTTTCATTTGCAGCTCTCTGGAAGTATAGACTATGAATATACATGGGGAAACAAACACATTTTACTCATATACACATAACAGTATCAGACACAATTACTTATCTTATACAGAAGATGACATGAACATAGTTACTGTATTGTAATGTTAACAAAATACAGTATAGAATTAATTGAATTGGTTATATGTGTTTTCAGAGCTGCATTCTGGGTGCAGGTGATTGATGATTTAGCAAACAACACATACAAGCTTTTAGTTTTGAATAATGTGTCTAACATAGATAACCGTGTATAGTTATTTTTAAAAAGTGGGTTTTAGAATTCCTGTGTAAATCGGTCAATGTGCTTATGGTTTATTGTGCTTTATGTGCTATGGTTATTATTCTACTATGTAGATTGGCTCTTAATAATTCTAATAAAGTCTTGGCTGTCACATTCATTCTTCCCTTAGTTTTTGTTCCAGCACCTGTTAAAATGTATTGGATGTCACTAATGGATGTATACTTTTCTTTTAATTGCTCTTTTCCATGAACCTTCCATTTGTTGGCATTCAAAACAGTATTTTGCTTGATGTAATCATATTTCACATTCCTTTTATTCCTTTTTTCCTCTACTTCTCTTTCCACAGCAAATCCGTCGTATGTACCCCCTCCTCAGTGCCAGCCGGGGGAGTTTGCTTGTAAAAACAACCGCTGCATCCAGGAGCGCTGGAAGTGTGACGGAGACAACGACTGTCTGGACAACAGTGACGAGGCTCCTGATCTGTGCCGTGAGTTACTGCACACGCACACACACACCCACACCCACACACACCGACACGCTCACACACACACACCCACACCCAGACACACCCACACGCTCACACACACACACACACACACACACACACACACACACACACACACACACACACACACACACACACACACACACACACACACATCTAACAGCTCCAACTACTGTTGGTACTGAGTCAGATGACCTCAGACCATCTGAATTTGACAGTCTGGTGATGCCAGAATGGAAATGAGAGAGCAGAACCTACTGAGTGTCTGTTTATACGTGTGTGTGTGTGTGTGTGTGTGTGTGTGTGTGTGTGTGTGTGTGTGTGTGTGTGTGTGTGTGTGTGTGTGTGTGTGTGTTTGTGTAGCAATATCTGTGGATCTATGAAAACCCTCTCTCTGCTTGTCCGTCTGTCTGTCTGCGGTTGGAGACCAACGGTTGATCCCGTCCCAGACAAATCAAACGCCCGTCCAAAACAGCTAGAATATTTGCTCTCTTTTTCACTCATTTGCAACTCTCATTTCTCCACAATTTCCCCTCCCTCGCCCCCGTTTTCTTCTTCTTCTTCTTGCCCTTCAATGCATCCTTTCTTCTCTCCAGACCAGCACACCTGCCCTACAGACCGATTTAAGTGCAAGAACAACCGCTGCATCCCTCTGCGTTGGCTGTGTGACGGTGACAACGACTGCGGAAACGATGAGGACGAATCCAACACCACTTGCTCAGGTACACAAACAAGCATCCTCACCGTGCCACAGTTGGACAGGTCTTTTTTAGTTGTTCACATGTGAAATGAGCTCCATTGTGTTGTCTTTCAGCTCGTACCTGCCCGCCTAATCAATACTCATGTGCCAGTGGGCGCTGCATCCCTATTTCCTGGACATGTGACCTGGACGATGACTGCGGTGATCGGTCAGATGAACCTGCATCCTGTGGTTGGTCAACTTCCGTGGATTGGTCTATAGCTGAAGGGTGATTTATAGCTGTCATTAGAGGTTGTTTTAACACTGAATGTCTAAACTGTAGTTTTGTCCACAGCCTACCCCACATGTTTCCCCCTCACCCAGTTTACCTGCAACAACGGACGCTGCATCAACATAAACTGGCGCTGTGATAATGGTTAGTGTCTGTTCTGTATCTTTCCTCCTCTTCTCCTGTATGCCTATTTACAGTGGCGACCACTCGTTTTCCTTTGTCACAGGTTTGCTGTGCATGTTTTGTCAGCACCCTCACTCATATTAGCACACACTCTCCTTTTTGTCACCTCGTACGTTTTCTGTGTTTTTACCTTTTACTGTTGCTGTTGTCTTTCGTTGTTCTGTGTTGTTGGTTTTGTTGTACTGTGTTGTGCTCTTCGCCCATTCTGCTGTCTTCCGTTGGTTCTGTCTTTCAGAAAAGGATTGTGGGGACGGCTCTGATGAGTTGAATTGTCCACCCCTGACCGGTTAGTGCATAGATCAACATGCACCACAACAGCCATGATGCTAGCCTCGTTTTAGGACCAGTTCAGAAACGCTAGGGCTGCTTTTCTGCATTAAACAAGGCCACAAGCTAAGGGCCAATACTGCTGGCTTTCATTTACTGTAGTCTTTTGCACACAGGTTTCAAAGCTAATTTATGTTTTATATCTTGTAATACATTATTCAGTCAAGCGAAAAGTTTAGTCAAATGAATGAAACTATTTAATTTGGTATTGATTTAATAGAATGCCAGACTGAATGATAAAAAGTAGTGAAACCACAGATTATGTTTCCTTGATTACTATGAAATGAAATGCTGTGGAAAGCACTAAAGGTTTTACATCAGGTTGCCCTTTTACATTAGTATGGGTATAACAGTGCTTAAATTATGACGCTCTGCTGCCAAGCTCAATGTATCAGTGCTCGGTACATTCCCTCATGGTGCATTGTCTGATCTATGCAGTTTCTGTCATTATTTACTCTCATCTCTCATACTCCATTTCATTTGTATTTCATTGTTTTCTCTGTCACTGTGTTAATTGTGAAAAAAATAAGCAATTACTTTCTGCATATTTATATTAATATTATTTTCCCTTTGAGGCAGTGGGCGCCTCATAATGTGAGAGAGTGGGTGTTGTTTGACTGTGTTTGTTTTTCAGATAATGACTGCGGGGACAACAGCGACGAGGCAGGCTGTAGTCACTCCTGCTCCAGTGCTCAGTTCAAGTGTAACAGTGGCCGCTGCATCCCAGATTACTGGACCTGTGATGGAGATAACGACTGTGGGGACTACAGTGATGAGACGCACGCCAACTGCACCAATCAGGGTCAGTGTCCTAACCCGCCGGATAGGTGGGACAGTTAGTCAGTCCATAGCTGCTCTCAAAGGGTGCTGTTTGCATCAGTGTTGACTTTATGTTCTTCTTCATACATCACACCTGCAGGAGGGTGCTATACCCTGTAATTTAGACAATTTAAATAACTTAAATGTGTTCAGTATAAAATCTATAAACACAGTACCCTGGTGTGGTTTAATGGTGCATTATACCACATATTAGTAATTATTTGCATGCATGAAACATGCATGAAAATGCTTGAAGAACATGCACATGATGCAATGAGTACTCTGCATCTTGATTCAAGAAAACATGGTCACCAAGAAGAACCTTTATAAACTTGTCAATGTTAAAAGCTGAAGCTGATGTTAAAAGCCCCCATTACATAGTCGCTTGTCCTTTTTTAAACAGTATTCATGGAACACTGCTGAGACGAGAGGTCATTATTATCATAGATGGATGGTTGCATCTCTGCACTGTTTTGTCATTTATTCCCTGGACTGCACTCGGCACTAAAATCATAGCAAGTATTTTCATCTCAGTCTGATGTAACAGGTTCCTGGTCCCTATTAGTCTCACTGGCACATCATTACTCTCCCTAGTCGTTTAGTGAGTGATATAATAACTGTTAAGATATACCTACTTATAATTATCTATTCAATATTATGCTTGTGCTGTTAAGAGCAACATTGAAACAATAACAAAAATGATTTATTGGCAGCTGGTGTTTATGACTAAAGCAATGACCCTCTGAATGCTTACTTGAATCCGTTCAGTCTGTCCCGTTGCTAAGACCTGTTGCCATCCAGATTTCCAACAAACAGCTCATTAGTTTTTGTTTTCACAGACTTTTGATGCTGTACATTGTCTCTGCTCAAGGCTGTGTGTCCTGATTCGATTAATGCGGGCAAGGATTGAAGACAATGTCCTTTTAGAGTCTTAATGACATCTTTCCCTCCACAGCCACGCGTCCCCCTGGAGGTTGTCACACAGATGAGTTCCAGTGTCGTATGGACGGACTGTGCATCCCCCTGCGTTGGCGCTGTGACGGAGACACTGACTGCATGGACCTGAGCGACGAGAAGAACTGTGAGGGCGTCACACACATGTGCGACCCAGCTGTCAAGTTTGGCTGCAGGGACTCTGGTGAGGGGACCATACTTCAAACGAATGAGAAGTACGTGAAGTCAACTTTAGTTATTTTTAAAGTAACCCTGCCTTCTGTCCTCAGCACGCTGTATCAGCAAAGCCTGGGTGTGCGACGGAGACAGCGACTGCGAGGACAATTCCGACGAGGACAACTGTGAGGCGCTGGTGTGTAAACTCTCTCACCATGTGTGTGCCAACGACTCCACCATCTGCCTGCCTGCAGAGAAACTTTGTGATGGCACTGATGACTGCCCAGATGGCTCTGATGAGAAACTCTGCGGTAAGAGACAACAGTGCTCAGGCTGCGTTTCAGTGCATGCAACACCATAACAGCGAGTAATAGTCTTACAATCCTGTCTTCAGGTGTTTAATAACAGTTCTTTGGAGCTATCCCATGGGTCAGTCCTTATCTGATTTTCTCTGTTTTACAGACCTGTGTTCACTGGACAATGGCGACTGCAGCCATAACTGCACAGTGGCCCCTGGCGAGGGGGTGATCTGTTCATGCCCACTGGGTATGGAGCTGGGGGTCGACAATAAGACCTGTCAAATCCAGAGCTTCTGTGCCAAACACCTTAAGTGCAGTCAACGCTGCGAACAGGACAAGTTCAGTGTGAAATGTTCTTGTTACGAGGGCTGGGAACTGGAGCCTGACATGGAGAACTGCAAGAGCACGGGTAAGGGACAGAGGAAACAGTACAAGAGGGGGAGATTGTGGCCAGAGAATTTTAACATTTGATTGATGGTAGCTGTACAGTTAGGGCGGATACTAGATAAGTGACTGGTTTACGGGTTTTGTCAGGGTTCAAGACTGCAGAATCCAGAAATGTGGTGTGAGTTTTGGATCAACTGAATGAGAGGCCGCCCAAGCAGGAAACTGTGGTTAGAGAAGACTCAGTCTGGCAAAATGTGATACTCCTTTGGACAAAAGACGAAGCACTGGAGACAGAAAAGAGCTTTAATACTGTTGACATGAGTAATTGACTAAGAAAACAGAAAAAAAGACCTGGGCCTAGATTTCTAGTCGGAATTATTAAAGAATAAAGAGATGAACAGATAAGCTTTTTGTTGAAGTCGGATGTAAAAAACGTAAACTGCTCAGTCACAGTATAATCATCTTGGGATTTTATCATCCACATATAGAATATAGTTCTCTCCCTGCAGAAACATGCCAATGAGGCAACATGAATTTATGATTGTGCTCTTCACTGCCAGGTCTTAGAGGCTAGCCGCCAGCACCCTGTCATTCATCTGGCTGCCTGTTAGGTACAGATAACTCCTGTCTTATTTACTCTGGGTTTTAATTACCCGGGATTAGAGCCACTCTCAATACAGCCCCTCTGTCATTGGACAAGTCATTCACTGCAGTGTAACATGGCTGTGATGTTTTCCACGCTGTAAAGCAGAGCTGCTCTGCAGTATTTTGAGTAACAAGGGTTTTAACCCTTTGCCAACCTGCTTTGTTCTTCACTGATCTATCTTGTTCATCTCCACAGATCCTTTCAAGCCCTTTATCATCTTCTCAAACCGCCACGAGATCCGGCGCATTGATCTGAATAAAGGAGAGTTCAGTGTGTTGGTACCGGGCCTGAGAAACACCATTGCCCTGGACTTCCATCTCAGCCAGAACGCCCTTTATTGGACTGATGTGGTGGAGGACAAAATCTATCGTGGAAAGCTGTCCGAGAATGGCGGTGAGCATTTTTAACACAATCAATATGCTTAAAATACTTTTTGGAACCATCTAGGATTAAATATAAGGTATTTACAGATGATTTACATTCAGAAAATGAAGGTCCACCATCTAGATTTCTTCAAGAGCTTTCAGCCACATCGAGTGTTCTTCATCAGCGGACGGATAGATATTACATCAGTGCACATTTAATTAAGACTACACCATCAGATAAAGTGAAGATAGACATTTGAAGTATTGAATGTTTTAAATCAGACAAAATGCCATAAGCAAGTTACTGGACTTGCTTTTGACATTTTAATCTCTACATATGTACTGTACTGGGAACATATATATTCTAGTTCTGTTGAGGTAAACCATTTGTACATTTCAGTGATAGCTACTTTGTTGTGACTTAACTGTTTGTGACAATGCCCAACAGGCAAGAATATCTGGTAAAATATGAAGGTTTTCTGCATGTAAAACTGCACTGTCGGTGCTGTTTCAGTGGCTTCTTGTGAGCAGAAAATCCGATGTGGTTTCATAAAGGCCAGACCAGTCAATCATGACCAGTGGGCTGACAAACAATGGCCTCTCACAACCACAGCAGTAACAAATGAGCAAATCATGTGTACAAGCCTGCACTTAAGTCGTGTTGCATGTTATGTGCCATGTTTCCTTTGCAAAGCTAATGGCCTACATACAGTGAATGTGTGTTTTCATTGCTTCGGACAGGATAATGACTCATCTCAAATAATTAGCCCTGTCCCTCTGATTAGGGACCCAATGGAAAATGAAAGGGATAGAAAGAGGCTGGAAAATGTGTCTCTTTAGCCCAGCGAGTCACCACATATTTAGTTTTTTTCTTTCTCTGAAATTGTAGTATCACAACCCCTGTTGAGCCATTGCTGTATTTATTTATGTTTAAATGTATCGTACGGAGATGTGATTTCTCCCAAACATAGCTAACAATTTGAATAAAGGAATAACAGATCTTGATGCAATGTTAGCTTTGAATCCTATTTGCTTGATTACATTTACATCATTTGTAAATACATGAAGCAAAGTGGATCACTGCTTCGGGTTACAGTGCAATCTGAAATGTTGCCATCAGCAAATCCCAGCCTTCGAAGCTTTTATCCATACATATTGAAATACTGTGTGAATTCATTAAGAAACTTAAGCACCCCGAAGGAATCTTTATTTTACTGAGTAGCAAGTTGAAATAGGATTTAAACAAATATGGATGATGCAACAAAATCCTTGAAATTCGTTCTTTTCCACAATGTGCGATAGATTTCACAAACAATAAAAAGTGTACTGACATTCAGTTAAACTTGTCAAGGATAAATACTCAATATTGTTGGAATTTACATTGTAGTCCTCATTAGAAAAGGCAAAGGATGAGTTGGTATCTTCAAGTCAGTAAGAAGTTTAAAAGACACACAAAACATGTTTATCATTTGTCCTTTAAATTTGTCCTCGTAGCTTTAACCAGCTTCGATGTGGTAATCCAGTATGGGCTGGCTACCCCTGAGGGCCTGGCAGTGGACTGGATAGCAGGAAACATTTACTGGGTGGAAAGCAACCTGGATCAGATAGAGGTAGCCAAGCTGGACGGCACCATGAGGACCACACTGCTGGCTGGGGAGGTGGAGCACCCTCGAGCTATTGCCCTGGATCCCCGGGATGGGTATGCTTACTGTACCTCCTGCTCACAGCAAACAAAACACATTCACAATAAATAATGATAGCATTTAAAGGCGTATTTAAAGGGTAGCATTTTGTGAGATTGTGGAGCTGGCTTTACACACTGACCATGAACCTATTGCGCCATAATCTCTTATTAACTGCATGTTGTGCAATGATTTTGCAGGATCCTCTTCTGGACAGACTGGGATGCCAGCTTGCCAAGGATTGAAGCTGCATCCATGAGTGGACAAGGCAGGAAGACCATCCATAAGGAAACTGGCAACGGAGGCTGGCCAAATGGACTCACTGTGGATTATCTAGAGCGCCGCATCCTCTGGATCGATGCCAGGTCATAAAAACACAAACACATTGATGCACATTCCGTGTCCTTCCGTCATACCCAGAAATTAACTGAAAAGTTGTGATATATGCAGGTCTGATGCCATTTATTCAGCCAAGTACGACGGCTCTGGGCTGATCGAGGTTCTGAGGGGACATGAGTATCTGTCACATCCCTTTGCCGTCACCATGTATGGCGGAGAGGTTTACTGGACGGACTGGAGGACCAACACGCTGGCAAAGGCAAACAAGTGGACAGGAGGCAACGTCACTGTGGTCCAAAGAACCAACACACAACCTTTTGACCTTCAGGTCTACCATCCATCCAGACAGCCACAGGGTGAGAAACGCAGTGTTGCTCGTGAACATGCACATACTGGCGTATATTAAAAGTGCCGTTTAGAACTTAGGGCTCGGAAAAGCTTACTAATATAGTAGCTACAGAAGAAACTGGTTATTCCTTGTACACTAGTATATTCATTATGAGAGTGACAACTTAATAGTATATATGCTGATTCATGAGATGTTTTAAGTATACATTGTAAATTATTCTTCCCTCCCTTCTCCCTAGCTCCTAACCCATGTGCAGCTAAGGATGGCAGGGAGCCCTGCTCTCATCTCTGTCTCATCAACTACAATCAGACATTCTCCTGTGCCTGTCCTCACCTAATGAAGCTGAGCCCTGACAAACGCACTTGTTATGGTGAGCGTGAGCACACGCACATAAATGCAGTTACTGTAGTAAACATTCTCTTTGATTCCCTTTGAGCTTGTAGACAATGTTCCCTTCTGCTTGTCTTGGCAAGTTGATGGTGAATGCCACAGTGTAGTCCCAGTCCTTACAGGATTGTTTATTTATTGTCTGTGTGTGTGTGTGTGTGTGTGTGTGTGTGTGTGTGTGTGTGTGTGTGTGTGTGTGTGTGTGTGTGTGTGTGTGTGTGTGTGCGTGCGTGTGAGAGAGAAAAAGAGAAGGAGAGAAAGAGAGAGAGAGAGGATTTGACAATCTAGACTTTCTTTGAGTCGCTATTGCTTTGACAGCTTTGGAGCGCATTGAAGTGTCTGTCCATGAAAAGTGAGAGCGGGCCTGTTTATTCAGTGTGTGAGCTTAGTATTCAGGGGAGCACTTTCTATTATCTTCAGGGGTAATGGAATGGAGAGCCCCATTCTGTCTGATGCAGGCATCAGCCACAACTCTCCACATCCAAAACCTAGTCTGGCCTGGCCGATGCAGCCCTGACACTGTCATTACGCTCCCCCCTCTCGCTCTGTCTCCTTCCCTCTCGTCCTGTCTATCATTTAAGCTGCACAGTTAAATGATGATAGGACTGTTGAGACCAATGCAATTGTAACGTCTCTGCACTGATTGAATTTACTCTCGCTGTCATGGCTGTGCTATTGAGTTAGCCAGCCAGACACAATCATTAGAGTCAAAGATGTAATTGGATTAACTGTTTGTTCGAGTGGCAGGAATAATGCGCAGATGCAACCATCCATGCTGCAACCACGGATCCCCACAACCCTAGCATTTGTGTGCTCTCATGCATTTGACTTTTGACTTGAAGCTGCATTTAACTCTTGATTACCCCCATTGAAGGCCGAAGGTTTTGGGAGTTACTGAAGGATGCTTGTCAACATGTTCCCCACCCTACAGAGTCTCGTCAGTTCCTGCTGTATGCTCGCCAGATTGAGATCAGAGGGGTGGACATCGACAACCCTTATTACAACTACATCATCTCCTTCACCGTGCCTGATATCGACAACGTGACTGTGGTGGACTATGATGCTCTGGAGCACCGTATCTACTGGTCAGACGTCCGCACCCAGACCATCAAGAGAGCTTTCATCAATGGCACTGGAGTTGAGACTGTGATCTCTGCTGGTACGGAGGAGGCAACACAATCAAATACACACCAGACTAGAGGCTCATTGGTTTCAGTATTGACAGCTTTTTTTGCCAAAGCAGTGCATGTTGCAAAACAAAGACTTTGGAGGGTAGTATCTTCTGATTAAATGCTCTGTGTATATGTTGTATTTGTTTTTTTCAGATCTGCCCAATGCTCACGGCTTGGCAGTGGACTGGATTTCCAGGAACCTGTTCTGGACCAGTTATGATGCCAATAAGAAACAGATTAATGTTGCCAGACTGGACGGCTCCTTTAAAAATGCTGTCATCCAGGGCCTCGACAAACCACACTGTCTAGTGCTGCATCCAATACTAGGGTTGGTCACCCACACACACACACACGCACACACACACACACACACACACACACACACACACACACACACACACACACACACACACACACACACACACACACACACACACACACACGCACACACACACACACACACACACACACTAAAGCTGTCACACTTAGTTGAAATGATGCTTTCATAAATTGTTCTCAGACACCCTCCTGATTTCAACTTTAACCTACAACACATACACACAGAAGTGCGCACATACAATTATACACACTCAGGCGATGTCTGCCTGTCGGGCTCCCTTCTGTTTGCAGTCAGCGATGACAGGCTGAGTAGTTTGGTATAGATGGTCGCTGACCTCTGACTGTTTCTTCGCTCAGGATGTGGTTCCAATTTTCCTCCCCTCGTGTCATCTTTCTCCTCCGTCGCTCTCTTTCTACATCTTGCTCCATTTCTATTTTTGAAGATGGCGTCTGTGCTCAGATAGACTATGAATTATTTACTGCCAGTGTCTCTGTGGCTATCTGTCTCTATTTCCGATCCAGTGTTTATCATACATCCTGTCCCCTCCTGCCTTGTTTAGCAAATGTCCCTGCTTTCTTCCCCTTGAAATCTCATCCCCTTAGCTCCCCAAACAGAACCTGGCCTCTGTCTGAGACCATCTGTATTTATATATTTAGTTCTGTCCTGCAGGAATACGTGTGCTTTTGGGTATTGAGGTGGATGAAGAAAGGATATTTTCTTAAGAAATGTCTCTCCCTCTTGTGTTTTTTTGTGTACTCCTTCCTGCTTTCAAAGACTTAGCCTACTTAAGCGGAGGAATGTTTCCGATTTGAGCATTGTTGGCAAAGGGGAAAATAAGAAGCAGATGCTGGATCCATATGCTGGGGCTGTCTCCTCTTTCTGGCACACACACACTGCCCAGAATACGTCCAGGAGTGGGTGGGGGCAAAGAGAGTCAGGGAGGGACAAACTCAAACTAGCATGTGTGTGTGTGTGTGTGTGTGTGTGTGTGTGTGTGTGTGTGTGTGTGTGTGTGTGTGTGTGTGTGTGTGTGAGTGTGTACAAAAACAAAAAACATAAGAATGAGGGCGTTTAAATGCTGCAGAAACTTTATTTAAGGGCATGTTCACAAACAAATGAAGGGTGTGGTGGATGTGGTGGGATTTAACAGGAAGTGGGTGATGGGAGAGGATAGATACCCTTTAAACATAGATTACACACAGTCTAAATACAGTGACACACAATCACATTGTCCTGTATACGCCGCATGCGCGAGGACTTTGACCAGTTTGAGAAGCAAGGAAGTTAAATGACGAGCCAGAAGTCATGTTCAGCTGACATGTTGAAGTGTTTCTCCATAGCTATATATCTGCTTCATCCAACTTCTTCAGCCTCTGTTGAACTTAAACGACATTTAGGATTTTTTGTTTAAAACATTCCTGTTAAAGTCACATATGGTATGATTTACAGACCATATGCTCAATAGATTTTCATGGATGTTGTTGTTACTATTCCTATTCCTATTATAATAACATTATAAACTCCTATGTATTATAGCTACCTATTTATAAAACCATGCAGTCTTATTTAGATCAATATCACTTTTTCAAGAGAGAAATATTTCCTAAGATTCGACACAGAACCACAAAACCAGCATAGAAACCATGACCACAGGAAAACTAAAGGCTCTCAAAAATAATAATAATAATAATAAAAACTATTACAACAGTTAAGATAAACATCACAAGATACAACTTGTAAACTGTAAGGGAAATGAAATAATGTAACTTGATAGCTGTTTGCAATCAGTTTCAATTAAATCCAGTCTTGTCACGATCATTGAGTATACATGGTATATCTAAGGTTAAGAAATGATTGGAATATGTGCTGTGGTTGTGAGATTTATTTAAGATTTAAATGGGAGAAGAGATGTGAGGTGTTCATTACGACAGGAAGTTCAGCCAGCAAATGTATTTGAGTTAAGATTTAAGAATGATTTAGAAGTTCTCTCTCTGCCTGACCCTTCAGGAAACTCTACTGGACAGATGGGGACAACATCAGCATCGCCAACACAGACGGCAGCAACCAAAGTGTCCTCTTCACCGGCCAGAAAGGCCCTGTCGGTGAGTGTCCTACTACTGTACCTCTTTGTGTGACTGCATGAGAGATAGCACACCCTAGTGACAGGGCATGTCATTACACATCAGCTCTCTCTTTGTTTTTTTAGGTCTCTCCATTGACTTTGACACTGAACAGTTGTACTGGATCAGCTCAGGAAACAGCACCATCAACCGCTGTAAACTGGACGGCTCTGAATTGCAAGTGCTTGACGGGGTAAAGGGCAAGCTGACCAAGGCTACGGCTTTGGCCATCATGGGTACGTTTCCGGAAAGTGTTCATTCTAGCCAGATAACTCAGCCCTGCAATATGATGATAACTTTCATATTTGATGCATGTGTGCCTTTAAATGTTGCTCTTAATGTTTGTCGGTGTTAGGTCGGGTGTTAAGTGTTAAGCATCCTGTCCTCTGTTGTATCCTTTAGGAGAAAAGTTGTGGTGGGCCGACCAAGGAACAGACCAGATAGGAACCTGTGACAAGAACGATGGTGGCAACTGGAAAATCCTGAGGAACAGCACGTCCCCCATGATGCACATGAAAATCTACAATGAAACTGTGCAGAAAGGTGCAGAGCTGGCTGCCACACAACAACATTTTTTGAGTTAAATTACTGAAAAAATGCTTTTTTTTTAAACGAGGGGAGGAAAATATGTCCTTGCCTCGTTGAAGGTCTGTTTTTCTTGCTGCATGAAGCCTGTTTATCTATGCCAAAACACATCTGTTTATGTCTCTGTAACCCCTCTTTGAAATGTTTTGTGTATTTGTTCTTGTGCTTTTGTGTTCCCAGGCAGCAATCTCTGCAGTAATAACAATGGAGACTGTTCCCAGCTGTGTCTCCCCACCTCCCCGACCACCAGAGCCTGCATGTGCACTGCAGGATACAGCCTGCGCAGAGGACAACAGTCTTGTGAGGGTAGGACACATTCAAACACGTTTTCTTAATTTAGCCAAATTTGTTTTTAAGAATTGATGAAAATTATATGTATGATGTAACTCAAAACATGGAATGTTATTTATTTATTTTTTCTGTAGGTGTTGGCTCTTTCCTGCTATACTCTGTGCATGAAGGCATACGTGGTATTCCTTTGGACCCATCAGACAAGTCTGATGCCCTGGTACCAGTGTCAGGCACATCCCTGGCTGTGGGCATAGATTTCCATGCTGGTAAGATTGTTTTTACAACAATAAACATGACACACACACAAAATAACAGATGCATTTAACACTGCATTTAGTATGTACTAAATTAGGGTAAAGGAAACTTCTGTTCAGTCCAACTCTTGTTTCACTTGTTTTCACAGACAATGACACTATCTACTGGGTGGACATGGGCCTGAGCACCATTAGCAGGGCCAAGAGAGACCAGACCTGGAGAGAGGACGTGGTCACTAACGGCATCGGCAGGGTGGAGGGCATCGCTGTGGACTGGATAGCAGGTGAGAGACACCTCAGACATGTAAAAAACAGCATCAATCATATAACCAAGTTTCATTTTCATTGTCAGTATATCTATCATCCTTGTTTGTCAGTTACCATGCAGTATCAAGAGAAAAAGCTATTGTGCGAGAAAACAGGAAAGAGATGCACAAAGATCAAACATAGACGTGAAAAAACAAAGAGAAACCTGTGAAAAATAATTTATTCCCAAGGTCATTGAAAGACACTTTAAGTGCCCAGAAGGAGGTTTTACAGGGCTTGAGCATGAATAGTTCTCCTTCATGCTCTATAGGAAACATCTACTGGACGGACCAAGGCTTTGATGTGATCGAGGTGGCCAGACTGAACGGTTCTTTCCGCTATGTGGTGATCTCCCAGGGCCTGGATAAGCCCCGAGCCATCACTGTCCACCCTGCGAAAGGGTGAGAGGAAACAACACTCCAATTTAGCTGTCTGTAGCTTCTGCTTCTGTAATCTCTCTCATTATTGATTACTGAGGAAGTTGTCTCTGTGCTTTGCTGTGTGTGTGTGTGTGTGTGTGTGTGTGTGTGTGTGTGTGTATGTTTTTGTGTGTGTAGCTACCTGTTCTGGACAGAGTGGGGCCAGTACCCCCGTATTGAACGGTCTCGTTTGGATGGCACTGAGAGGGCTGTCCTGGTCAATGCCAGTATCAGCTGGCCCAACGGTATCTCCATTGACTATGAGGTGCAGTACAACGGGCCATTCTTGCATTTATATCACTATGTTACAGTGCATACAGTGAACACTCCATCGTTACATTATCTCAACCATGCCTGTCCATATGCATGTAGGAGAGTCTGCTTTACTGGTGCGATGCCAGGACAGACAAAATTGAGCGCATCAACCTGGAGACTGGAGAGAACAGGGAGGTGGTGCTGGCCAACAACAACATGGATATGTTCTCTGTGTCTGTGTTTGAGAGCTACATCTACTGGAGTGACAGGTCAGACATACCCCCCTCATTTGTCACTTATTTGTGATTTGTGATATTTTGTCCTCTATCTTAATTTTTGTTTAATTTCTGTTTACCATTTGAACCAGGACACATGCTAATGGCTCCATAAAGAGAGGCAGCAAGGACAACGCCACAGACTCTGTGTCTCTGAGGACTGGTATTGGTGTACAGCTCAAAGACATCAAGGTTTTCAACAGGGCCAGGCAGCAAGGTAAGCACCAGGGCGTTAGTTTTAAAAATGTCAAATGTCAAATGTCTTTTGTATTTTTACTTCCACAATAGTCATCATAATTAAATACTTCATAAATGTCACATAACATTTGATGTGCAATTTTATATTGTTGATGATTTTTTCATGGATTTCACGTCTGTGTACAGGAACAAATGTATGCAAAGACAAAAATGGCGGGTGCCAGCAGCTTTGTCTTTTCCGTGGTAATGGACTGCGGACATGTGCCTGCGCTCATGGCATGCTGGCTGAGGACCGCTGCAGCTGCCGTGACTACGACGGCTACCTGCTTTACTCAGAGCGCACCATACTAAAGAGTGTCCACCTGTCGGATGAAAACAACCTGAATGCTCCCATCAAACCATTCGAGGACCCCGAGCATATGAAGAATGTCATCGCACTCACTTTTGATTACAGAGGAGGTGGAGGAAGGGGAGCTAATCGTATCTTCTTCAGCGACATCCACTTCGGCAACATCCAGCAGATCAGTGATGACGGATCCGACCGCAAGACTGTGGTAGAGAGTGAGTATTCATATACTCATATCAAGTCTACCAGCCACTTGTCTTTTATCAGTCAACCTCCTCCAGCTTATGTACCAGTTTATCTACAGTTTATTTCCCCTCCGATATTGGGCATGTTATTAGTCAAGAATTATTTCTGGTTATTCCACTTTTTGGGTGAATAACAAAGAACCTTAGTTGTAAACATCCGACCACAAAACCGCTGTTTTCTAAACACAACCAGAAAGCTTTTAGTCTGAAGTTGTAGCCAAGAAACTAGAAACAAATTGAAAGATTTGAGAACCGAGTGTATATTATTATAAACAGGCCTACAAATATACAGATGACCTTATCTTAGCTCCACAAAACACAGGTGCATCGTTAATGTTTTACCAATGTGCCTTTACTTGAAACTGTTTTACAAGGAATACATGGTACAGGATTGTTTGTCCCACTGCCCCTGTGTAGCAGCAACTCCCAGGGCTTCAGGTTTGATCTTATTGTATAATATTTAGACAACCAGTGAATGCTGTCAGGAGGGAAAGATGTTGAATGTTGCCTTGTTAAGTCGACTTTTCTCACGAGGGTAAAGATTATGTCATTTTTCAGGTGAGTCTTTCAGCAAAGCTGCTCAGATTATAATTGTTTTACTGTGATTCCTATCAGGATTTGCCTAGTGTTTATGTGTCAGATGTTCAGGTATATCAAGCTAGTTGTTGATGGAAATGCTGTCAGACAGCTGCCATAGCAATAGCATCGCCGGCTCCTTGCCCTCCCCTCTTGAACAGCCTCAGTAGGTCTTGTCTGAACTTTTGGGACATCAGTACATATAGGATGGGATTCATCACCGTAGAGGAGGTCGCCATGAGGCGTGCAAATACATTGAAGGGGCCGTAGCGCGGAGATGCACCAGTGGCCCCAGAGCTTTCATCCACCAATAAGGCCAGTGTCAGTCCGTATGATGGCAGCCAGCACAGGGTAAAAGCCAGCACCAACATAGCCGACGTCTTGGTCACTTTGCTCTGGTAGCGCTCTACTTGAGGAGCCCTGCTGGCGTGCTGCCTCCCCCACAGGAACATGTAGATGCCTCCGTATGCCACCGCAATTGTGACCAGTGGAAGCAAGAAGGCCACAAGGAAGTGAAACAATCCATAGATCAGCTGGTCTCTGTGGGACAGGAAAGCAAAACAAGCGAGGCTGTCAGGGGTTCGGAGTGGGGTTCCCACAAAGCGAAACACCAACTGTGGAGTAGCCAGGCAGCAGGCCGGGACCCAGAGGAGCACAGCAGCTATAGACACACAGCGAGAGGAGAGAAGGCTGAACGCTCTGGCAGGCCGCACCACAGTCAGATATCGAGACGCAGCCAGCATGGCCAGTGTGAAGGCGCTGGCTGAAGAGCAGGTCGATCCCAAGAAGCTCACCAGACGACACATGAAGTCTCCGAACGGCCATCGCTGCATGGCTATGGCAACGGTGTGGAAGGGAAGCATGGAGAGCAGAAGCAGGTCCGCAGCGCTCAGAGCCAGCAGGAGGACGTCGGTCCCTGTGCCTGTCATGGAGCTTTGAGGGGACCGTCCAATATGTCTCCCCCCACTTCTCCGCCTTCCACACAGGATCATCATCACCATGGTGTGCCCGCCAACTCCCAGCACCAGAATCAGTACATCTAAAATGGGGACGAGGACCTGCTCCACATTGCCCAGCCCAGCAGTGTTGCTGCAGTTCCCCAGCAGACCCTCCGATCCCGTAGAGTTCAACAGCAGCATCCTGCCTTCAGTTATGGCGATGTCTTCCAGTCATACTGCCACTGTTGGCTTTTTGTTTGGTCAAATATTCTCATGCTGGTCATAAAACTACTGATAATACCAGAGGGAAGGATTACTCATACTGTGGGTCAACAGCAGTTTGCTCTGAAATAACAGCATACTAAGTTCCAATAACTTCCCTTTGAAGGTTGATGGTAAAATCAACCTTGTGAACTGACATTCCCTTTAAAACGTATCCAGCAAAATTACCATTTTCATAGTTGAATTCCAGCTGCTTCCAAAGCGCTGCATGCAAATCAAGCCACTCCAGTCCTGGCAGTCAGCTCCACCTGTGATTGGATGGGGGGTCAGACTCCTCCAGTGAAGTCAAGACATTCCTGATTTCTTAGTTGCTGTGCTTTCCATACATCTCTTGTTAAGTGAGAGCTAAATGCCGTAGATTGTGTGATTTCCTGTCACCTCCGAGCAAGGCGGCTACTCCACATGACATCTCAATCAGACCCGTGCTCAGCAATCCACAATCAGCCTCACGCTTGCCTCCAAGGAAAGGCTCTCCTGAGACAATTCTGTCAGAGGAGGAAATAAAAGGAGGTGAATAGCTCGACAGTAAGCGAGGATGAACCACAGTAAACGGCAGGTGAACTCTGGACTGATTATCGAGAGAAGGGCTGGCCAGCTCTCTGTGGGAGGGCCTAAAGGGGCCAAACATAGTTTTTCCCGGGTTCAATTGTTTCTGTCAATTTTCTGGAGTTTTGACCCTGGGCACGACTCTACAAAACACACCAAGATATGATACATACAGAGAGAGACAGAGTGAAATTGTGTTTGTCTTCAGAAATCTGGGTAATTATTGACTGCTGGTCTGATCGCAAACAATGAACTGCTATCACACCTACTGCAGATAACCTCAATAAAGAACTATCAGTGCCAGTATAACCAGCTGAGTTCAAGAGCTGTAAATCCAGCTCAGCTGAATGATTGTAAACAACAAGAGAAAACGTACAGGAACCCAAATAGACGCCAGTCAACAATGCAGTGTGAAGATAAACAAAACTGAAAAGCAAGAATTTGAGTAGAGAGAGCTGCAGGCTAGAGCTTTATAATTCATTAACATCACCAGAGAAAGAGGAAATAGGGGTGAATGGATTTCAAGTTGCTCCTCATCGATTTTTAGGGCATTGATTTACGGGCACGAGAAGCAGTGGCGAGTTGTTTTTGTGCTGCATGCCTTCGCTCAGCTCTCCAGTTGCTTTGGTTCATTCACAGGCTCCTCGCATGAGCGAGACAAATGTTGATTCATGTTCGCGGCGTTTCACTGGATATGTTGAGGTGTAGTGTTAAGTGTCCCACCTGGTGGTGAATCTCACTGATCCTCTGGGCCGAGCTGATGAAGTGAGATCATACCCAGCCGCCCTGGAAAAGGCTGCTGCTATCAATACACCCTGACTGTTCAGTAACAGCAACAAAAAGGCAACTATTACCAATTATTTGGCATTGGAGCAATCTGATGTGTTTTCAAATGTACTCCTCTGAGTGTGTGTGTGTGTGTGTGTGTGTGTGTGTGTGTGTGTGTGTGTGTGTGTGTGTGTGTGTGTGTGTGTGTGTGTGTGTGTGTGTGTGTGTGTGTGTGTGTGTGTTTCACCAGCAGAGCAGCTGTTCTCTATCTGCCACTGCAGAACGTTGTGTTCCTCCATCTTGGCTGACTCTTGCCTGTCCTCTGGCCTCTGTGCAGGCTAGGAGCTCATAACCTTTTTCTAATTTCAAGGCTGTGGAGCAGAACAAATGACTTTTTACTCCTCATCTGTTGATGAGGTAGTGCGATGGAAAGTAATACGCAAGGCTTCAACTGTTATTGTGACCTTTTTCGTGAGCTATTTGCTGGATAAAAGCCTTGAATCACACTGTGTTCTTGGTCATTAATACCACGCTGTCATGGCCATGGCCCTGACTCGGTGCTGCCACACAGCAGTCTGCCAACACTGAGCTGCTGCCAGACAGTCCACATTTGGCCTTTTAACACAGAACTGGGATTGATGTGATTCTTTTCCATACCCTCTTTTTTCTTCTGTCTTCTCCCTTTCTTGTTCCTTTTCCACATTTCTCTGTATTTATCTCCCGCTCTTCTCTCTATTATTTCATTTGTTTTGTCAGATGTTGGTTCGGTGGAGGGCCTGGCGTACCACAGGGGCTGGGATATGCTGTACTGGACCAGCTACACTACCTCGACCATCACCCGCCACACTGTGGATCAGAGCCGCTGGGGTGCCGTTGACAGGCACACCGTGGTCAGCATGTCGGGAGATGACCACCCCAGAGCCTTTGTCCTTGATGAGTGTCAAAGGTTACAACTAATTAATTTTTAATCCACACCATGCCTCTTTGCATTCTAAACTATTACAAAAATTCACATGTTTTTCCCCTTCTCTCTGCAGCCTCATGTTCTGGACCAACTGGAATGAGCAGTCTCCCAGTATTATGCGTGCCACACTGTCTGGTTCCAACGTTCTTGTGATCATTGGCAATGATATCCGAACCCCTAACGGTCTGGCCATAGACCATCGCGCTGAAAAACTTTATTTCTCTGACGCCACACTAGACAAGATCGAGCGCTGCGAGTATGACGGCACTCGCCGCTATGTGAGTAACTTCCACGCTCACATGCAGACAACCTACACGCTCACATGCACAATGGAAACACATATACTGGAGTATGATTGTATTATGGGGTTGCCTAATAACAGTTTGTTTATCTGTTGCAAGGCTGGAATTTCCTGAACGTATGAGGTTGTGACTGTGGTTGTGCTTCCCCCTGCAGGTGGTGTTGAAGAATGAGCCGGTCCATCCGTTTGGCCTGTCCGTGTACGGTGACTACATCTTCTGGACGGACTGGGTGAGGAGGGCCGTGCTTCGGGCTGACAAATACACAGGAGGAGACATGAAGGTGCTACGTGCTGACATACCTCAGCAGCCAATGGGTATCGTCGCTGTGGCTAACGACACCAATAGCTGTGAGTTTTTAAACAGTGAGGGATCCAGCTTTGTGTGTGTGTGTGTGTGCGTGTGTGCGAGCGTGTGTGTGTGTGTGTGTGTGTGTGTGTGTGTGTCCAAATTGTATGAAGACAGTGTGACAGTGTTTTTTAACTACATAATGCCTAGCACTGGGTGATATGGATGAAGTCACCCAGTGATATTTTCACAAAATCCATTTTCATTCATAACAATCCTTTGTATGACTATCTATTATGGTTCTGTAAATTTTCTTTCAAAACTAATTGATACACTTCAAATACAAAATAAAATATATAGACGAGAATTTTTTGGCAAAGTAAATACCAGGCAAGTCAAAGTACTTACATCAAAATTATGTAAAATAATAGGTGGTTTGAAATGCATTGCTAAAACATTAATAAGAGTTAATGAGGTGAAGTAATCTAGGAGTGATAATGGAGAAGATGAGTTGAGAACATTTTATACAATGGGCCCACCTGACATTCAGAACCCCAACATCAGCTCTGTATCACCACAGACACACACACACAAATACCTGCTGAATTCATGTTTTTCACTTTAATCTACCGTATACCACCTCCTTCTCAAACTCATCTTGTTCTGAATCTCCCATTGTCTGTATCCTTTTAAATCAAAGCAGCCCTGCGTTTTTCTCTCTCCCATATCGTCAGCCAACCTCTCCCTCAAGTGGAGTTGCCTCATTCAGTAAACTCTCTCGCGCTCCAATACCCACAGCGACCATACAAGCAGAGAGCTTGTGGTAATAGCTGTAAATCCCATTTAGATTGAGTCACATCGAAATATTGAAATATGCATTCAGTGGAGGCAGAGACATTGCCACATTCATGCAGCCGTAGCTGTCTGCTGATGTGGATGCACACGAGGGAGGATGTGTGTTCGCTTGTGTGTCAGGAGGGTGGAAGTGGAGTGGAAATCCTTAGCTGACACGTGTGTGTGTGTGTGTGTGTGTGTGTGTGTGTGTGTGTGTGTGTGTGTGTATTAATAAGCTCAGATTTATGTGGCTAACCTTCCCTAACTTTCCTCATCTCTGCATAGGTGAGTTCTCAATGTGCCGTGTTAACAATGGAGGGTGTCAGGACCTGTGTTTGCTGACCTCTGAGGGAAGGGTCAACTGCAGTTGCCGTGGCGACAGGAAACTTCTGGAAGACAACACCTGCATAGGTAAAACAAGACAGGGAATCACAATAACAGAAATATTTGGCTTAATAAAATGTAGATGCCAGAGGTGACACCATACAAAGGGATCATATACAAGTTATCCTATGCACCTTATTCTAATAACATATCTTTACTAAAAGACTGAGATCAGGCTTTAAATGGATTTGAATGAGCACTTAAGACTTACTGCTATTATCATTATTAATAATATTATCATTATTTATAGTATTGCCAATACCATTATATATATCCACTGTTGCTGCTATTTTTGGTAGTTGTAACTTTTTCATCATGCCTAGCTACTACTCATTATATGAATAATTTCAGTCATATGCATTGAATGTGTTGTAACTCTGGTATGTTGTTCATTCTGTACACATGACGTCTATTGTACTCCATCCGGAGAGAGGGATCCTCCTCTGTAGCTCTCCCGAAGGTTTCTTAGCTTTTTCTCCGCATGAAAGTTTTGTTTGGGGGGGAGTTTTTAGACAGAGGATGTCGTATGTGTACAGATTGTAAAGTCCTCTGAGGCAAATTTGTCATTTGTGATTTTGGGCTATTCAAATTGACTTTAATTAAATTAAATTGAATTGCATGCCTTGCAACTCTTCCTAAGTGCATTTTTCTGTCTTTGTCTCACAGCCCTCAACACGACATGTAACAACATTGATGAGTTTGAGTGTGGAAATGGAGATTGTGTTAACTACACCCTGACCTGTGATGGCATGGCCCACTGCAAGGACAAGTCTGACGAAAAACAGTCCTACTGTGGTAAGTGTAAACTTTGTCTAAGTAAAAACAGTTTCAACCATGTTCTTGTTGTTGACATTTGTAGTTTGAGTCTGTATCATTTCCTTTCTGGTCCTCAGCCAACCGTGTGTGCAAGAAGGGTTATAGACGCTGCGTGAACAGCCGCTGTGTGGGGCACAGCTCCTGGTGCAACGGGCAGGACGACTGCGGTGACAACTCTGATGAGGTCTTCTGTAACAGTGAGTCAAGTCTTCTGATTTAACAAGTTTCTCTCGCCTGTCGTCAAATGACATTTACAAATTAAATTCCACTAAAACGCCGTTTCTTGTTTTTGTGTTTGTCAGCTACACTGTGCACAGTCGATCAGTTCCAGTGCAGAGATGGAGGCTGCATCTCCAACTCCAGCAAGTGTAACCAGAAAGTGGACTGTGAGGATGCCAGTGACGAGATGAACTGCAGTAAGTTAAAACGATCCATTCACAATGACTAGATGTTATGGAGAAATGGCACTTTCTCACAGGCGATGGTATAAAGCAGTGCTGCTCTCTTCTTTTAAGCTGCCACGGACTGTTCCAGTTACTTCCATCTGGGAGTGAAAGGAGTGACATTTCAGAAGTGCGAGTTCACTACACTCTGCTATGCCCCTTCATGGCTGTGTGATGGAGCTAATGACTGTGGAGACTTCTCAGATGAAAGAAATTGCCCAGGTATTTTATGCTCACATTTTCTCACAGCTAAATGTACATGCACTATTCAGGGGGAAAAGTGAAAATGATTTTTCTACAGAGAGATTGGAGCAAGAAGTCCAAATTGGATTATTCAAAATGGAACAAAAACAATGAATGCTTTCATCCGTTAAATTGTGCTTTGAGATAAAATTCTCCTTGAAAATGATTGCAGTGTAAATTCAATTTTCTATTTCTCTCTTCATACTAGGTGTATTTATTGTATGTGTTCTCCATTGACTTGCCACTTTTCTGTCGCTTTGCCAGGGAGCGGGAAAACAAAGTGTCCAACACCCTTCTTTGCCTGTCCAAGTGGACGCTGTATCCCTATGAGCTGGACTTGTGATAAGGAGAACGACTGTGAGAATGGTGCAGACGAGGCTCACTGTGGTAAGTTAGGATACTCAAGCCCCAACAAACTGAAGAGCAATCGACTTTTACTTTGTCTTGGCGCTTGTATTTTGCACTATACACATTCTTTCTGGACCTCTAGATAAATTCTGCTCAGCCTCTCAGTTTGAGTGTGGGAACCACCGCTGCATTCCCAACCGCTGGGTGTGTGACGGGGCCGACGACTGTGGTGACAGCAGCGATGAGGACAGCAAGTGCAGTGAGTGTCGGGCGATGTTATGATACTCTTTTAACTTGAGCTTTAATTCAGCACTGCACAAAACTCAAGTGCAGTATGGACTAAAACATGTAAAGCATGTATGCAAATTATTTAGGTTTTTGTAATAGCTTTAAGCAATCATTCTGCCTATGAAACATTTTCCAAGTTTGTGGTATATTCACAAATACTCTGGGCAAACAAAGGCTTCAGATCTCTAATAACCTCTTTCCAACTCAGAGACCAAAACCTGCAGTCCTGAGGCGTTCCAGTGTCCTGGATCCCATATGTGTATCCCCCAGCGTTGGAAGTGTGACGGAGATAAAGACTGTCCTGATGGGGCTGATGAAAGCGTCAAGGCTGGCTGTGGTGAGTGCAGGCAGGGGTGGACTGTGTCAAAATAAGAACATTTTAATAACCCAGACAAAGAAAGACATCAACATGTTCTGCACTTATAGGGTTATATTTACATCATTCACTCACCACATATTTCTCTGTCTCAGTGTTCAACAACACGTGCAGCAGCAATGAGTTCATGTGCCAGAACCGACAGTGTATCCCCAAACACTTTGTGTGTGACCATGACAACGACTGCAGTGATGGCTCAGACGAGTCCCAGGAGTGTGGTGAGTGGAACCATGACCTCTTATTCCTGATGGGGCAATTTTAAAAACCTCTCTCTTCCTCCTCGCTCTCAACACTGAGTCTCTCAACTGTCCTAAACCCTCGTGCTGTTTCCTTCTTCAGAATATCCGACATGTGGACCCAACGAGTTCCGCTGTGCCAACGGACGCTGCCTCATCCAGAGTTCATGGGAGTGTGATGGAGACTTTGACTGCCATGACCACTCGGACGAAGCCCCCAAGAACCCACACTGCAATGGCCCAGGTTAGTTCCCCACAGCCACTCCAAAAGCACTTTTTTATTTTATTTGTTTACGTAATTTAATCAGTACAGAACAGTATTATGTAAATGTGAACAAACAGCATTATAGCACCTACAGCAGATCAACAGTACAGAGAGCAAACATGGAAAAGGCACATCAAGTATAAGAACATATGAAGTGAAGTGCTTATCTATTTCGCAACTGGACAGCACAGCTGTGATTTAAATAAATTCCTGAAATGATATCAGCCCCACTGGTCGTAGGGATACGTTGATATTGGGTCGATAGTGACTCAAATAGCTGGTTCAGGTATCGGTGACAATGGGGTTGATGTATTCAACTCAATTCTATGTTTATGTTTATGTTTATCTGGATCTGGATCGGTGCATGCCTACCTGACATTTACTTTTCATTTCTTTCTTTCTCTTTACAGAGAAGAAATGCAACGACACTGCGTACGCCTGCAATAATGGAAACTGTGTCAATGAGACATTGCTTTGCGACCATACGGATGACTGTGGCGATGGCTCCGATGAGCTGAACTGTTTTATTAACGAGTGCCTGAATAGCAAACTGAGCGGCTGCTCACAGCTCTGTGAAGACCTTAAAATAGGCTTCAAGGTAAGCAAACACAATTCTGACTTTAGCTTTCCAGTAATAGCATGCGCTGTTGCTTTACCTGCTCTGTACTTTGCCCCCTCACAGTGTCGATGCCACCCTGGTTTCCGTCTGAAAGATGACGGGAAGACGTGTGTGGACATAGACGAGTGCACGACCACCTATCCCTGCACGCAGCGCTGCATCAACACACACGGCAGCTTCCACTGTCTGTGCGTGGAGGGTTTCCAGCTGAGCCCTGAAAACCCCACTATATGCAAATCCACTTCTGGTAAGAAACATGACGAGATTAATAACATAACATCCAAGAAGTGTTGAAGAAAAATCCACTCACATATGATGTCTTCCCCCCTGCAGATGAAGAACCCTTCCTGATCTTTGCCAACCGCTACTATCTGAGAAAGCTCAACTTGGATGCCTCCAACTACACACTGATCAAACAGGTGAGACTTGCGGATAAAGTATGACCTTTTGAAGTGCTGAGAAATCCTGCAAACAGGGATTTATAACTGGCTTAGACTGATGCAGCGACTGTGATTTGACAGGGATTAAACAATGCTGTGGCTCTGGACTTCGACTATCGCCAGCAGATGATTTATTGGACAGATGTGACTACCCAGGGCAGCATGATCCGACGCATGCACATAAACGGCAGCGATGTTCAGGTCAGTGTGGATATCGGCGAGAAAAATGTGCTGAAAATATCTCTTGAGTCTTAACATAAAACATGTCATCAAAATAAATAACTAAGCTTATGCATGCATGTGAAGTAAAAAAACGAGTTTGAATACATTTAATTGAATCGCTCATTATGAGGCACAGATTCAGAGTGTTCATTCAAGTATGTACTGCTCGCTCATTTGTTAGGTCCTTCATCGCACATCACTCAGCAACCCCGACGGGCTGGCAGTCGACTGGGTAGGAGGAAACCTGTACTGGTGCGATAAGGGACGCGACACTATCGAGGTGTCAAAGCTGAACGGAGCGTACCGGACTGTTCTGGTCAACAGCGGCCTGAGGGAGCCACGTGCCGTGGCTGTGGACGTACGCAATGGGTAAGAGTGAAGATCTAGGTCAAAAGTAGTAGCTTTGAAACTGCCAGAGGGATGCATTTTACCAGCACTATCAATTCATGCACTGCTGAGTTAAACTGCCTACTCAGTTGTCAATTACATACAATAAATGTATACTAGACTGACTTTTAATTACTGTACTTTTTGTGATTTTGCACTGTGTTAAATTCTGATGTGTTATGATCACTGAACCTAACTAATGCAGCACATCCCTGACAGGTACTTATACTGGTCAGACTGGGGTGACACCCCCCACATAGGAAGGATCGGGATGGACGGCTCCAACAGGAGTGCTATTGTGGAGGATAAGATCACCTGGCCCAATGGCCTCACGCTGGACTTTATCAATGACCGCATCTACTGGGCCGATGCTCGAGAGGACTACATTGCATTTGCCAGTCTGGATGGAACCAACAGACACACAGGTAACACACACATTAACGCATTAGGAGTGTGCACCTTTCCAGTTGTCGTAACTAACTTACTTGTCTTTATGCCTGTGCCCCTGTAGTTCTTGTTCAGGATATCCCCCACATATTTGCTATGACTCTGTTTGAGGAGTACATCTACTGGACAGACTGGGAGACAAAGTCTATCAACAGAGCTCATAAGACACTGGGAATCAACAAAACTGTGCTGATCAGCACCTTGCACAGACCGATGGACGTCCACATTTACCACCCGTACCGGCAACCTGAAGGTAAAACCAAGTAACCGTCATTCATAAGTGCTACATGTAAATCTTTGTCTGGACCCTGTCTGATCATTTCCTTGTTCTTCAGTGGTCGGCCACCCGTGCCAAACCAACAATGGAGGCTGCAGTAACCTATGTCTGCTCTCCCCTGGAGGGGGCTACAAGTGTGCGTGCCCCACTAACTTTTACCTTGCAGCTGATGGTAAACAGTGCTTGTCCAACTGCACTGCTAGTCAGGTGAGCTTGCCTGATGCTATTGTTTGAGCTTGCATTAACACATTATTCATTTAAAAAATATATGAATACTTTTCTCTTCGGTCCCTTCAGTTTGTTTGCAAAAATGATAAGTGCATTCCGTTTTGGTGGAAGTGCGACACTGAGGATGACTGCGGTGATCGCTCAGATGAGCCTGCAGACTGCCGTGAGTGATGACTGTAGCCCGTCTACTAAATGTATGATTATATGTCAGTATTGTTTGTTCCATTTAATAATGTTCCGTGTTTTGTCTTCGTAGCTGAGTTTAAGTGCAGACCGGGCCAGTTTCAGTGTGGTACAGGCATCTGCACTAACCCAGCCTATATCTGTGATGGCGACAATGACTGCCAAGACAACTCTGATGAGGCTAATTGTGGTATACGCACCTACTCATACTTACAGAATACAAAACAAGTTATGACATGAACCCATAACAACCTATATGTTTTTTGTTGTTGTCTTCTTGCCTTCAGACATCCACGTGTGCCTGCCAAGTCAATTTAAATGTACTCACCCCAGTCGCTGCATTCCTGGCATCTTCCGTTGCAATGGACAGGACAACTGTGGAGAAGGAGAGGATGAGAAAGACTGTCGTGAGTCTCACTGCCCTTCTGTCCCTTGGACCTACTGCTGTTTTTCCGTTTTTGCCCTTTTGGTAGTGCCTAAGGATTAATTTATCTGAACACGTTGGTCCAGAGCAAGATGTCTCTACAACTTGATGCATGACTAAATTCTGTCCCCACCGGATTAACCCGGCTATTTATAGTGACCCCTTTGACCTTTTCTCTATCACCTTCGTAAGCCACAGTTTCCACTTTTACATACTGTATCTCAAAAGCTAATGAGACACTGTTGTGTGCCCCCCAGAGGATCTTGGTCCATTTTGACCTTTCCTTTATCAATACCCATAGGCCAAAGGATGTTGCATAATGTAATTGCCAAGCCATTTGCAGAGCACATTCATGAGATCACATGAACTGTTCTGCCGGGCCATCATGCGGTCCAAATTAACATTTTAGCACCTTTTAAACTGCAAGGCTGCAAGAAGAATTACAAAATCACCATGCATTTATTTAATGGATATTTGAGTCCCTAGGAGCTGCAAGCAGGACTGTAGCATTGTAATCATTTTAATTTGTGAAATTTGTGATAGGGTAGAAATTATTCTGTATTTATTGGAGTGTCTGTTTGTTTCTTCTGCAGCGGAAGTGACATGTGCCCCCAACCAGTTCCAGTGTGCCATCACCAAGCGCTGTATCCCACGGGTGTGGGTGTGTGACAGGGACAATGACTGTGTGGATGGATCTGATGAGCCTGCCAACTGCAGTAAGACAACAGCTAATGACTGTACAAAGCAGCACTGCTGCTTCAAAATAAGACTCTACAGCATTAACAGGACCTAACTGATCATATTGATGGGATTCTCTGGATGTCCTTACCAAGGAGGGGTATAAAATTAATGTAGGGGAGTAAATATGAAGTTATCCATCTGTCAGTCTGTATAACTTAATATTTACTCCCCTACATTAATTTTGTACCCCTCCTTGGTAACTGACAGATAACTCATTGATGGGACAGTTTTGCCGATTGTCATCCTGCATCATAAGGATCCAAAAAGGGAGATCAAATTCCGGTGACCGAAAGAAGTTTAAGCAGCACTTTAATGCTATTGATGTTTACATTTATGTTATTGGGTGTCATAAAGAGCTCACAAAGAAATAACTGATTATAAGTATTATTAGTATTAATAGATAACAAGCCCTTTGCACACCCACAGACAGCTGGTGCAAACCTTGTGAAGCACACAGACACGAGGATGAGGCGTCTTGCCCAATAATGATTTTAAAAGCTTTAAATAGGTTTTATACATGGCCTTATTCAGGTCAATTATAAGATTGCTTCCCGATCTGTTAATGCTGTTCCAGAAAGAGAGTATTGCATCATGTATTGCCATGTCTAGTGCCAGTGTGCCTAACCCATTAAATAATTTCTATTGCAGCTCAAATGACATGTGGTGTGGATGAATTCCGCTGTAAGGACTCGGGGCGCTGCATCCCGGCACGCTGGAAGTGTGACGGCGAGGATGACTGTGGAGACGCTTCAGATGAACCCAAGGAAGAGTGTGGTAAGGACAGAGTGGCAGATGGAGAAAGAAAAGAAAGGACGTTGTTAACAGGGCCACACTTGTACTCATCATGTCTGTTTGGTGCTCAGATGAGCGGACATGTGAGCCCTACCAGTTCCGCTGTAAGAACAACCGCTGTGTGCCAGGCCGCTGGCAATGTGACTACGACAACGACTGTGGAGACAACTCTGATGAAGACAAGTGTGGTAAGTTCCCCTCTGTTTCTCTGCTTTGCTGCTCGCTCTAATAAGCCATAAGCAACACTCATTGTCTGTATCAAAGCAATCATTTATAATATGAGTTCAACCGTTAGCACACTGTTCAGCTGCAACGGCTTAGAGCGGTAAGCAATGTATCACCTTTCACTGTGTTTGTCCGTTATATTTACACAATTGCACGCATGGTTGAGACTCCTTTTGGGTTAGTTAGTCCTGTGGTCATTTGCACATCTCACATCATCTCATGTCTATTTTGCATTTCACACTGGCCTGTTGATGTGAGCCAGAGGTAGGTGTTTTCACAGTTACAGCACAACCATTCACAACCTCAGCCTCCCGATCCTTCATGTGCCCCCCAGCTTCTCTCTTGATCTGTGTGCCGTTTCTTTCCTTTTCAATCCCACTAGCTCCTTAACTCCTCCACTTCATACAGTAGAGAATGTTGCAGCATCCCCACCTCTGTGCCCCATGAGTCTATCCCGTGATATGAATTATCAGCCTCATTTTATTCATGTATGTCTGGCTCTTAAGAGAGCACCCTGCGCTCTTTTTCCAGTTTGCTCTATTCCCACCTTTCTCGCCTCTTTTCCCTTTCCTTACGCCTCTCCTTGCTCCTCGCCTCTACTTTCTCTTCCTTATCTGTTCCAATTATCCTCCCTCACCCTTCTAAACTGTTTTCTCTCTGTTCTCAGTGCCTCGTAAGTGTTCGGAGAGCGAGTTTTCCTGCACAAATGGCCGCTGCATTGCCGGGCGCTGGAAGTGCGATGGGGACCATGACTGTGCTGACGGTTCAGATGAGGTATCGCTCGGCTGTTTCCATTCTGATTGACATTCTGCTTTGAGATTTGACATGCTAGAGGCACTAATGAAAATAATCCTTTGGTTTGGTCCAGAATGGCTGCGATGTGAAATGTGACAGTGATCAGTTCCAGTGCAAAAACGGCCATTGCATCGCCATTCGCTGGCGCTGCGATGCTGATGTTGACTGTTTGGATGGCAGTGACGAGGAGAAATGTGACAGTGGCAGTAAGGAACACACACTTATTTTCTCTTGGATGTTTATGAATCAGCAGCAGATTTAATGTGTCATTCATTCCTCTTTCCTCTTCTCTCATTGCTGTTCTCTCAGTGGGTAGACACTGCCCCCTAGATGAATTCCAGTGCAACAACACGCTTTGTAAACCCTTGGGCTGGAAGTGTGACGGCGAGGACGACTGTGGAGATAACACAGATGAGAATCCAGAAGAGTGTGGTGAGAATCACTGCGTTTTGACAGTCGTCAGTATTATTGAAGACCGCTAAATACCTTCTTCCCTCTTTCTTAACGTTTCTCTCCTTCTGTTCCATAGTTAAATTCCAGTGCCCACCCACACGGCAGTTTCGTTGTCATAATGACCGTGTGTGTCTGCCTTTATCAAAACGCTGTGATACTGTCAACAACTGCGGGGACAACAGTGATGAAGTCAACTGCCGTGAGTTTGTTTACTCTTGTCTATTTAATAATTTCAAACTTACTTGTTCACTGTAAAGTTACAGAAACAATTTGAGAATGCATTTAATTTAAATTGCAATAGGATAGTACTTTAAATCACGGATTGGGGTGATTTATGCACATAATAATTAATTAATTAGGTTAATGACCTCTCTGTGACCCTACTTCTACAGCACCGGCTCCTCCCACACCTGTCTGTCAAAAAGACGAGTTCCAGTGCTCTAATGGCCGTTGCATCAGCTCTGTCCTGCGCTGCAACTACTTCAATGACTGCGAGGACTTTGGTTCTGATGAAATCAATTGCAATAAGAAAGGTGTGTTGTGTCACAGTATAGATGTCTTGATGACAGTGTAAAGGCAGCGTCTCTGTGAATTCATGCAAACTGTTGCTGTGCTGGCAGACATGGTGCTGAATGACTGCCGCAGTAACAGGACAGTGTGTGGAGATGGAGACGAAGCTCATTGTGTGGTGAACGGTACCGACTCGTTCTGCTCCTGCAAGCCCGGCTTCCAGTCCAATGGACGTAACAGATGTGAAGGTACAGTTTCTTCTGACCTTGCTCCATTAGCGCATGCCATTTAAAAGTATTTGTAATGTGGCCTCTGGGTGTTTCTCAGATAAGAACGAGTGTAAGCAGTTTGCAGCGTGTTCCCACATCTGCAACAACACAAAGGGTTCCCACAAGTGCAGCTGCCACAAGTACTTTACCAGAATCAATGACACCTGCAAGGCTGATGGTGAGTACTTCCACCATACCTGACATTTCTTTCCAAGCGTATGTATGTACTCAGTGTATACTGCATTTTGCCGACCAGTTTACATGTTCTCACATCTCTGCTCCTCTACAATGATCTGTTTGTCCTTCTCCTGACCTGACATAATTTCCTGTACATCCCAAGTTCCGAGACAAGTGCTCTACATCGCTGACGACAGTGAGATACGCAGCCTGGACCCTTCCATGCCAAACTGGCGCTATGAGCAGGTCTTCCAGGGCGATGCTAACGTGCGCATTGATGCCATGGACCTGCATGTCAAGGAGAACCGCATTTACTGGACAAACTGGCACACAGGGCGGATCTCTTCCTATGATTTGCCTTCTTCCTCCTCCTCGCCCAATAGCAACCGCAACCGACGACAAAGTGAATCAAGGGTCACAAACGTTGAAGTAAGTGTGTATATATATATATATATATATGTATATGTATTAATGTGCTTGTACTTATGCATGCATATGATGTAAACAAAAACGTCTCTGTGTTCAGATCCCTGATCTGAAGATGCCCCGTGGCATTGCTGTGGACTGGGTGGCCGGGAACTTGTACTGGACCGACTCTGGTAGAGACGTCATTGAGGTGGCCCAGATAAGTGGAGGACGCCACCGCAAAACACTCATCTCTGGCATGATCGATGAGCCTTATGCCATTGTCGTAGACCCACAGAGAGGGTGAGTGGGGCGGCACTAACATGGCAGTGGCAGTAGCTACTTGTAGAAAATCACAAGAATGCAAATTAAGATGTATATGTTGTATATATAACAGCATTGACAAATGGAGCTTTCACATGTCTTTCATTAGAAAAATGTACTGGGCAGACTGGGGGAACCATCCCAAGATTGAAACAGCTGCTATGGATGGGACCATGAGAGAGACGCTGGTGGAGGAAAACATTCAGTGGCCAACTGGTAAAACATGCACACACGTACATAAGTATTTCTCTTTACAAGGTTAATTTTTGGTCATTGGTCACAACGCAGGGTTGCTCAATGGAATGTACGTTGTAGTCCTTTCATGCTATACACAAATAGAACATATATACAAATATTTAAAATAGAATAAATATAGATCAAATTAAACAAAATATGCAGTAATTTATATACAAATAATTTACATACATATACTATACGGATACTAGACTTTGGTTTAGAGAGGGAATGAGTGTGGTACAAGACCGATTCATTTGTATTGTCTCTTTATTCCCATTGGTACCGGTTATGACCAAAACCAGCATAACAGATAGTTCCATGACATTTAATTATGATGGAGTGTATATAATGAGGGTGAATCATCTGCTTTATACTAAATAAAAAGTGTAAATCTTTAATCTTTCAAACCTTTTCTAATCCTGCTCTCTCTCCGTATAGGTCTAGCGGTGGACTACTTCAGCGAGCGTCTATTCTGGGCCGACACTAAACTCTCCTTGATCTGCAGTGTGAGGCTGAATGGCAGCGATGTGGTTGTGGCAGTAAACAGCATTAAGAACAGTTGAGTGGCACATTCTGTAATCTATACAAGCTGCAATCCACACCAGGGATCCGTCTTTATTAGTCAAGAGGTGGTGCACAATGTAAGAATGTGTATTTTTGCATTTAACATGTCTCCTCTGTTTCTACACAGACCTCCACCATCCCTTTGGCATCGATGTCTTTGAGGACTACATCTACGGCGTCACCTACATTAACAACTACGTCTTCCGAGTAAATAAGTTTGGCAAAGGCCCCATTGAGAACCTGACAACTGGAATAAACCACGCCACAGATATAGCATTGTACCACCGCTACAAGCAACCTGAGAGTAAGTAAAAATCAGACAAATCTCTCAACAGCAGTAATAATGCTCACTGAAACTAAGACAGTGAAAAAGAGATGACGATAGTAGGTGGTTATTTTCTTCCTATTTTTTAAGACTGGTTCTCTTCCTGTCTTTGTCAGTGACCAATCCCTGCGACAGGAAGAAATGTGAATGGCTGTGTCTGCTGAGCCCCAGTGGACCAGTCTGCATCTGTCCCAATGGACGCACGCTGGACAACGGCACATGTGTGGAGCTGCCCACTCCCACTCTGTCTCCTATCTGTGAGTAAACACACACTCTTACACACACTTACTTTTTCCGGCAGCTGAACTCATTCTGTATGACTAAAAAACGTCGCCGTCTGCAGCTCCTCCCAGCGGTCCCTGCTTGGTCCAGTGTATGAACGGTGGCAGCTGTTTCCTGAATGCCCACAAGCAGCCCAAGTGTCGCTGCCAGCCTAATTATGGAGGAGATAGGTGTGAGATTGACCTGTGCAGGGACTACTGCAAGAATGGAGGCACATGCACACCTTCCCCTACAGGTAAGACATGGACATTTCATGCTGGTTTTGACATTTTGTGTTAACTGTCTTTGACTTAGATAATAGACTTAGTTTAATTTAAAGTTGAAATACTGCTATATAGGCTAAAGTATGGCTTTACGGGCCACATTCGTGTTTCCGTTGGTCCAGTAATATGACACATTCTTTCTCTTTCATCATCCCTGTTTATTTATCTTTTCATATTCAATTTAATTCAGTATATTTTATATAGCCCAACATCACAAATACAAATTTGCCTCGGAGGGCTTTACAATCTGTACACATAACATCCCTGGCCCGGGACCTCACATCGGATCAGGAAAAACTCCCCCAAATAAAGATAGTAAAAACCCTTTCACAGGAAAAAAAGGGAAGAAACCTGAAGGAGAGCAACAGAGGAGGATCCCTTTCCCCGGATGAACAGAAGCAATACATGTCATGTGTCTTTCCTTCCACAGGTTCACCTACCTGTCGATGTCTGATAGGCTTTACGGGGCCAAACTGTAATCTGCACACCTGTAAGGATTACTGCAAAAATGGAGGCAACTGTACAGTCAGTGCCGGAAACCAGCCAACCTGCCACTGCCCCCTTTCTATCCTGGGCGACCAGTGCCAGTACAGTGAGTGTTCCTACTATCTAGCCGACATAAACATGTTCAAATACTTTTTTTGCATTAAGTAACTCTAATATATCATGATGTGTGTGTGTGAGCAGGAAGCTGTGAAGGCCACTGCCTGAACAAAGGTACATGTCTACAGAGTGACAATGGCTCCAAACTGTGCCGCTGTCTGCCTCAGTACTCTGGCAGCACTTGTGAGATTGACAAGTGTCACTATTGTCGTGACGGCGAGTGTATCCCCAGCAACGGTTTCACGTCTACAGGGGACTTCACCTGCCGGTAAGACATGTCATTCACTCAACACAAATAGGCACACAAACAATCTTGCACATGCAAAAATGCCTTTGCTACTCACAATTTGGTCTGTCTTCTCCAGCTGCACAAATGGAAGAATCCAGCCCAGCTGTTACACATGTGATACAAATGAGTACTGTGCAAATGGCCAGTGCTCTATTAACGCCATCACCCGCCTTCCAGAGTGCAGGTAAGGGGCCGAGTCTGAATATCTCCAGTGCACCATTGCATACAAGCACAGAGTGCATATGTCCATTCCCTCTCTTCTTGTGTGTTTGTAGATGTTCACCTGGCTGGGCAGGGCACCGCTGTGAGTCCATAGCCGCCAGTGACAGTGCCTCAGGTTCAGGTGGACGTAAGTCGACGCCCTGATATCAATAATAGAAGTTCATTAAATATGTCTCCATGCACTATTCTTATGTTTGTGTGTGTTTGTGTGTGTAGGAACAGCCTCCATAGTGATCCCTGTGCTGCTGCTGTTGCTGCTGGTTCTGCTGGCTGCAGGAGCATTGGTCTGGTATAGAAGAAGGATGAGAGGGTGAGTAACACTCTCCTTTTAAAACAAGAGACAGTTGAGACCTTTTCAACTTTGGTGTTCCCTCTATCCTTCCCTCTTTCTTCCTCTTCCCTTCTTCCCTTTCTTCCATCTACACGTGTCCTCTCCTCCCTGTAATGGCATCTCTTCTGCTCCTCAGGTCTAGCCGGCACAACAAAACCGGCTCCAGGCGCTTGCGGTAACGGTTGCCAGGGTTACAAATTATTTCCATAACCTCATTCGGTTCTGCATCCTGATGCTTTCTCTTTCTCTGTCTTTCCCTTACCCATAAGTCTTGGTTGCTGTGCAGTGTTTGGTCCTGTGTTGAATGTCGCGCCATTCTCCCAGATGTTCATGGGAGCTGTAGCTCATCCCTCTCCCACAGTATCTCTCCTGTATACTTGCCCTCTTCAGAGCGGCTCAAGGGCAGATCTATTGAAAGGATGCATTGAATAGATCTGCCTGTGCACTAGCCAGTGCTGTAGATCCGTCATGCTGTTGTCCATCATATTGTGCCATGTTGTACTTAATGTGCTGTGCTGTGGTTTGTATTGTGGTAGTATCTCTCATCGTGAGAGATGGACAGTGTGGCAGCATTATTTCAAACTCAGATTGGAAAATGCAGTGTGCATTTACTGAGAGGTACCATAGACAATGCAGACATGCATAGCATGTTTAGGAGGATTTAGTGTGGATTTATTGTAGGCTTTAAAAGATGCTGGGTTTGTGTTGGTGCTGTGGCTTTGTTCACTCAGCCTGGATGGTGGGAGGCCATGTGATGCCTCTTCCCTCCCTTCATGATGTGGCTGTTTCCCTGCTTGCACTGTTTAGGCTCTTAAAACCTTGAAAAAGACACAAAGGTTTGACTGGTTCTTATTCTGTTTAGGGCCAAGGGCTTCCAGCACCAAAGGATGACCAATGGGGCCATGAATGTTGAGATAGGAAACCCTGCCTACAAGATCTACGAGGGCGAGCCGGACGATGACGCCGGGGAGCTGCTCGACGCAGACTTCACGCTGGACCCAGATAAGGTAGAGAAAAATACCAGGCTTGCATGCATATATATATATATATATATATATATATATATATATATATATATATATATATATATATATATATATATATATATACATATATATATATATGTATATATATATATATATATATATATACACACACAAATGTTATAGCCTCTGCTCATACTGTATGTAAAATATCTAATGGATGTCCTTTTGCAGCCCACCAACTTCACAAACCCGGTATATGCCACTCTGTATATGGGAGCACACAACAGCCGCAACTCTTTGGCCAGCACAGATGAGAAGAAGGAGCTGCTATCACGCGGAGATGAGGAGCCCCTTGTGGACCCCCTGACATAGACTGTCCATTGGCCTGGATCACTATATTCCAAACACACCCCTCTTCTTGCCTTTTAAAGAAAAACAAATGAAAAAAAATCAATAAAAAGTGTGAGAGAAAATTGATAAAAAAAGGTGTGAACACTGTATAAAATGTACAAAAATGAAGGACTACTTTTGTATGTGATTGCAGTATTATATTTTGTTCTTTTGAGATTCCTCTGGTCAAAAATGAATAACATTTTCTATGAGAGATTTTTAATTTACACTTTGTCCCTTACCCTTTACCTAAATAGCCACTACCTCTGTGCAAAATGAAATGGAAACAAGAAAATCTGAAGAAAAGATGCTATCATTGGAGCAATTTTAATTTTTTATTTTTGTATGAATTGTATAGAAAAGAAAAATACAATGTTCCATTTCACCAGTGCCAACTGTTTGTTGTTTGTGTTGACTTTGAGCGGGAAAGGCAAAACTCAAAGTTTTCTAAATCGGTACATATGTTGTCTTGCTGGAGTGTCTTAGCAAGATTCTGCGAGACAGATTTGTGATAGCACCGTTTGTGTATAGCACATGGAAAATGTCAATACCAGATGGCAACCATAGTATTTCCACATAATTTCTTCTCAGAGAACAATGTTCATGAAATGATTGTGTTGTCTTCCTTGCACAGAATTCATATTTTACGGCATAGTGTATACCGTAGGCTTTATACCGTAAAATGTAAAACAGGTATGTTTGTTTTTATCACATTGTATGACAGTTGTCATGTGTTGCTGAAGTGAGAGGATGAGAGGTGTTTTTGGTGTGTGATTATGGAGTCCGAGAGTGAGGAAGTTGGTCATGGGTTAAACATTCCAGCCAGAGTGGTGGGTGGAGATTACAGATGTAAAGAGATGGTAGTTGTCTGTGGATAAGAGTCTCCCTTCACAAGGAAAGGGAGGCTGCAATTATGGTCAAATTGAAAAAAGAGATGGGTCTTTTCTTTGTCTTTTATTTCTTCAGTCCATTTCTTTTGTAAAAGACCAGATATCTTCTGTCTGGCTTTGTGAGAAGATTATCTTTCTACCTTTAGAGGATCAAAGTCTGTACGTTCACAGTTTTGTAATGACTCGAGTCTTAAGTGCATTATGTTCATTTGGTCTTTAGCATTTCTCTGCTCTTCTTGAACTTTGCCCTGCTGCTGCTAATGCTACCATTCTGGTCGCTCCTGACATGTCCTTACGCTCAGCCTCTGTTTCAAAATGCTGCTTTCTGTCAGAAATGTGTCAGCCATATGTTAATGCATGTGAAAAGTAACACCAATCTTTAATGTAACTACAATAACGAAGTTTTTATTTTGCTTACCTGTCAGCAAGTGATATTTTACGCTGTTGTATGTTTTGACTTTAATTGAGAGAGAAGTACAATCATTTTACCTAAAGAACATTTTTGCTAAATCATACATGCATTTTCAGAATTGTTTTTGATTAGTTCTTGTTTTTTTTCTAATGAAAAATGACACATAGCTTTTATAGTACACGATGCATGGAGGCTCAGACTTTCTTCTGGAAAGAGAATAATGTTTAATTTTTGCTGGAGTACTTTACAAGCTAAATAACAGATATTGTTATAAATAAAAATAAATAAAAAAATTGTACAGAAAACCAGCCAATGTGCTTTTTTTTCCCAACATGCTTGCTGATATAGTGATGAATACTATGACTCAATGTGGGTTGGGTTAATCATTTATTAGACAAATTGTTAATCAGATTGTCTGTACTGTAGACATAGCGTTCAATTTATCGATGCAAATATCATTGTTATTCTGTTAGAAGTTGAGAAACTTTATCAATCAACAAAATAATGAAGAAATCCTTCAAAGAAAGTTCAAACAAAAATAAAAACAAATTACAAGAAAAGAAGCGACACATCATAAAATACAACAATATGAGCATTCTATTAATTGCTTGCTCTACATAATAATCTTAATTTTTTTTGGTGTGAAAATATCTCTGCTACTTTGTATGAAAGTCTTCACACGATGCCTTTAGCCTTCAGCTCCTCTTTGACTCTGCTCAGGTAGCCAGGATCAGGATACCCAAAACTGTGGAGGCAGAGTATGTACAAGTGTTCAGGCATAACTTTGTCAACATTACAGCAGACTTGACATGAAGAAAAGAAGCCATTTGGCTACTGTACCACGATGGTCCTCCTGTAGTGCTTGTCTTGTGGTGAATGTCGTTCCAGGTCACTTGGTTCTCCATCCCAGTCGTTCTGGAAGTCCCAACAGTGAAAATGAGCCTCTGGTCGAACGCTTTCTTCAACAATAGGAGCACTTCTCTGCCCTCTTTGTTGTCTGGCAGGTATGCTATTCTGGAAATACCATTATAGTACTTCCCAGGATTTGAATGCTTTTCCTGCAGAAGGAAAAAGAGAAGTAAAGATAACCGACAACCATATTAGAAATGAACTTAAAAAGTTATAAAATATTTAAATGCAGGCATTTACCGTCTGTGTTCCACTTGGAATATCATATAGGATGGTTATAGACCTGCAGCCTGGGAATCCAGGGAGGGATGGAAACTTTACTGTCCACGTCATTTTCCCCCCCGGCTGGTCTCCCTCCATCAGACCAAAGACATCTCTGCAAACGGGACAGATGGGTCCCATGTTTTTTCTTGATTGGTCCAGGCATTCTCCACAAAATACATGTTTACACTTAAGATGTCTCTTATTGGTTATCTTTTCGAGGCATATAGGACATTTTTCGTCTTCCTCTGGGTCGCCTGCTGTTGCTCCGCCTCCTGTGGGTGCTCCAGTGTTGTATCCAGAGTGTCCTGTTGCTCCACCTCCTGTGGGTGCTCCATTGTTGTATCCGGAGTGTCCCGTTGCTCCGCCTCCTCTGGGTGCTCCATTGTTGTATCCGGAGTGTCCTGTTGCTCCGCCTCCTGTGGGTGCTCCATTGTTGTATCCGGAGTGTCCTGTTGCTCCGCCTCCTGTGGGTGCTCCATTGTTGTATCCGGAGTGTCCCGTTGCTCCGCCTCCTCTGGGTGCTCCATTGTTGTATCCGGAGTGTCCTGTTGCTCCGCCTCCTGTGGGTGCTCCATTGTTGTATCCGGAGTGTCCTGTTGCTCCGCCTCCTGTGGGTGCTCCATTGTTGTATCCGGAGTGTCCTGTTGCTCCGCCTCCTGTGGGTGCTCCATTGTTGTATCCGCAGTGTCCTGTTGCTCCGCCTCCTGTGGGTGCTCCAGTGTTGTATCCGGAGTGTCCTGTTGCTCCGCCTCCTGTGGGTGCTCCATTGTTGTATCCGCAGTGTCCTGTTGCTCCGCCTCCTGTGGGTGCTCCATTGTTGTATCCGGAGTGTCCTGTTGCTCCGCCTCCTGTGGGTGCTCCAGTGTTGTATCCGGAGTGTCCTGTTGCTCCGCCTCCTATGGGTGCTCCATTGTTGTATCCGGAGTGTCCACCCAACCCACCTCCACCAGAGGCTCCCTCTGACTGCATCACCCCAATGGCACCATTTTGGCGGGTGAAGCTCAAAGGTGATGTGGCAATCTTCTGGTACAGTTGAAGAAGAGCTCTGACAGCGTGGCTCTCCATTGACACGTTTCCTTCCAACTTGTTGTAGTTAGCTTTGACTTTGACTTTTTCCTGATTGGTGAACGATTCTTTAAAGTCCACATTGAACTTCGCTTTGATCTCAGCTACTTGCTCACCAAAGGAAGTGGTCATCAGTTTCCAGTGCCTCTCCTCCATGGTTAGACCAGCATTAACAAGAGGGTCTTTGATGCTCATGCCAATGTTGGGTGGTTTGTCTTGAGACTGCCATGTTGACTCTTCAACATAAGTGCTGGTGTTTGTCATTTCGGTTAAGGACTTACTGATGACATCTTGACTTTGTCTTGGCCCACATACAGTCATTTCTTCAGAGGATACAGTAAGCAAAAGCTTGTTTTCCTTTCTCTGGATGATATTCACTGTGTCCTTCCACTCTTCTGGATTCACCCTCTTGAGAGGAATAATTAAGCCATTTGAGTCACCCAAGCACTTCTGGACAAGGCTTATGAACTCAGAGCGAGCTTTTAGTGAGCTTCCATCTTTCTGGTCTCCTTCAAATGTCACATTTACTTCTGCCATGATTTGGACTCCATTTTCTTCCTCTATACGTTCCATTTCCTTCTTGTAGATGTGGTTCACGTACCAGAAATGGTTCACCGGGACAGAACAACTACCTGCCTCCTCTTCGGCTGTAGGAACTGCACTATGCTGCACCGGAAGTTGCACTTCCTTCTGAAAAAAATAAAATGTACTAATCATAAAAAAAAAGCCATAGTTTTCAATGTAATTCATTCCTACAGATTCACGACCCAGTACATACATCATGTTGCACTGACACAGACGAAGGAGGAAGATTGATTGAAGCTTCCTCTGGTGCTGGTGTATGAACCTCTCGCGGTGTGGAAGAAACAGACTTTATTTTGACTATTTTTTTTCCATCTCGCTCCAGTTCTTTTCCAATTAGTTGCTGAAGCACACTCTGAAGCTCACTCTGAGCTTAAAGAGAAAAAACAAACACAAAATATACATTTCCCAAAAAAACATTATAAAAAAAGAGAACATTTTAAGAAAAGAACTACAGTATATATACACTGCCGGTCAAAAGTTTGGGACCACCTGGTATGTTGATGTTTTTACTTTCCTTCAATGATGACTATTTTAGTGACAAAAAGAGTATAATTCAGACACTAAATGTATTATTTGTATTTGTAATAGTTTTGGCCAGAAAAGACGACGAAGAAGAATTACTTGAATAGAACTTGTGTTTAGTCAAAGTGTTACATGTCAGGGCAGAATACTGTTGCAATTATATACCCCCAAATACCCTTTATTTTTGGATTTGCATAAATGACCAACGCTCATCCTTGAGACACAATGGTGCATTTGGGCTCTAAATATTTTGGGCCCTCTGCAGTCGACTCAGTGGTGTGATTGAATGGTTTTACACTGTGATTTGATCTAATATTCATTGATCCAATTCCAATACTGCTAACCCTGTACTAACCTTCTATTTCTATTGTGATGTTTTAAGAATAGCTGTTAATATTAACAGACCTGTTAATACATGCCTGTAATACTTTTTACAGGCATGTTTGTGCACTTGACACAGAAACAGGAACTTTAAATCTGCACTTTTTAATGCTAAGCTTCCAATACATTTTACCAATGACTGGTGATTTCTTCTATTCTTATGCAACTATTGCTCAGAGGGATCTTTTTCTCGTTCTGCCCTATCAATTGTCAGTCTGGTCTAACCGTTGTACAGCGTTTTGTTCTCCATGCACAAAACACAACTTTTCTTACAAACCCTGTCATACAAAATAACATAGAACAACATAGAAGAGGACTTTCTTTAACCTAAAAGCATGACAAATACAAAGCCATCCTGTAGTGGCTGAGAGCGGAACAAAGCTGTAGTGCAGGGGTCACTAACAGGCGGAACATGGTCCGGACCCAGACGCCGTTGTCTCTGGACCCTGGACCGAAAACCGATAATTCAGGATTATTACATTTTCATGGATCGCTTCTATTTAACCGGGGCAACGTTTCTAGCCTTTACGGCTCTCGTTCGGCGGTCCAGGAAACACATCGACCAATTGCACGCGCTGTAAATCATCTCACGTGATCCTACTTGGCCAATCTTGTGTGTATTCCGATAAGCGCCACCCTCGACTCAAGTGAGATGGTCACACACGGGAGAGACCCGATAGTTGGAAAAGGTACGTGAGTCAGAGAAGTTATTTCACTTGGCTCCAAAAAGATAAATGTGGGCCGCTTAACCAGAGCCTTTAACCAAGCAAGAATGGACAGACTGTTATATGTTGATTATTCCCACAACCTATTCAAGAGCAGTATGTCTCATGTTCAGTGATATTAAAAGCAGCGATGTGAAGCGCCACTAAGAGACAAAGCACAGATCTTTTGAGCAAACGTACCGACTCACATCCCAAATTAAGGCACAGAAAAATAAACCTTAGAGGCCAATATGATCAGAATCCTAACATATGAACTAACTGACCAACAATGATGTCAACAGAGAGGATAAATGAGCTGAAACAAGTGATTTAATAACCATATAAAATCCCTAACCCTACATTGCTTGACGCCTGAACAAACTGAATTTAAAGCTGGAGGACAATTCAGTTAAATTCATTTTCTAAAATTAAGTAGTTCATTTTGAGAGTCACATTTTTCAAAAGCTTTCTGTTTTAAATCCAGCCTTTATTTTACTTGAAATAAGAGAAGATCATGCATTTATTATTAGAGTATGTATTATTTATAATTGATCCAGTTCAATTGGAAATCTGTAATAAAAAATATTGTTTAGATGTTATTCAATTGAACTTTCATTATTTAATTTGACAGTTAGTTGCTGGTAACATACAGACGTTTATACAATTGTTGGCTACTTCAATACATATGGCACAACATCATACAGCGCAAATTTGACATTATTGTAATGTTACTGACCTTTACATGAGGAAATTCTCTCTAACTGGACCTCGCTGAATACCTCTGTTCGAGTGGATCAAGCATTTGTAGCAGGGGACCCCAAACCTTTGACCGGCAGTGTGTAATATATACAGATATAAACTGGCATACTATACCTGGAGCAGGTTTAAAACTAACCAAAGCGCTTCCATCTTTATCAAAATGTAACACTTTGCAGTCTCCATGGAATTTGTCGTCGTTGTTGGCCCAACGCTGAAGAATTTTCTCCAGTTCAACTTTATATTTCTGCTGCATAAATGCCTCTGACCACTCGACTGAGATGGTGACTTGAACTTCTTCTTTGTTCTATTATAAAGACATCAGAGCCAGAACACATGTTAGTTCATGTAACTGCATTACTAAGCAAGATAGTACAAAATCCTTGATGCCATTCAGCCGAAAAGGTCTGGTTTGAAAATAACTTTCTCTAGAGAATTGTATAAATAGTAAATATGAAGACTGATTGACACGACTGTCAGTTTCAAAACAGATAGAAAGCCAATTGATTACTTGTTTTGTCATATTTTAATTTTGCATGTTCTGTATATGACACTGGGGTTATGGATATGGAGGTAATGTTTTTTGGACTTAACTAACATTGCTTTAATTACGTTACATAATGTTGATAACCTGGGTGCAATGCAATTAGGGCTGCAACAACGAATCGACAAAATCGATAAAAATCGATTATCAAAAGTGTTGGCAACAAATTTCATTATCGATTCGTTGTGTCGCGCGATTATTACGCCGGGCAATAAGTCGCGGAGAAGAAAAAAAAGAGCGGAGCAGAGCAACTGGCCGGCCAGCGTTTCTGAAATTGGAGTGAGACACGAGAAAAGCTGAGGTTGTGATTGTTTCAAAAATAGAAGATCTTTGATAAGTCGAGTCTTGGCCAATCAGCGTCTTCATGTTCCTCAAACTTGTTTTTAATGGAAGCTACTAGTCAGCTTGCTATCGCGTTAGCTAACGTGTTTGGTTGTGTATTGTCGTTAAAGTTACGTTATGTTCCGTTACAGTTCAGTCTTGCTTGTAAAAAAACGTAACGTGATAAAACATGCCGTCACCCCCCGGTCTGGTTCAGTTCACGCTGTCACTCGGTAACGTTAAAGCCTAGTTTATGGTTCTCCGTCAGGTCGACGGCGTACCTACGCCGTACCTACGCCGTACCTACGCCGTAGCTACGCCGTCGACGCAGACCCCTACGCGCACCTCCAAAAAAATCTGCACACCGGCGGATCTGGCTGCAGGTTTTTTTTTTTTTTATACAAAGTAGAATGAAGCAAATCACGTAGTTGGGCTTAGCCAACAACGTGACGTCGTGGTCATAAGAGACCCAGAATGAAAGAGTTTAAGGAAGAGAACGCTCTTTATGTAGCAGTACAGCTTCCCTCTGTCCCAGTATTTCATACATATTGATAAAGCAGGGTATGTAAATGCAGCCTCTGGAGGGATCAATTACAGTAAAAAGGGCTCACATTTGGCAGATGTAAAGCATACATGTGTATGTTTTTAGTGTTAGTCCATTTTGTTGTTTTAATTAACAGCTCAGGGATGTTCAAGGAGCAACCTGTTTGTGCACTTTCTGAAGATGTTTTGCACTGTCACTTCTGTTTTTGAATAAAGGGTTGGAAATGAACGCTTTTTTGATTAAAACATTTTTTATCCGATTCATCGATTAATCGAAAAAATAATCAACCGATTAATCGATTATTAAAATAATTGTTAGTTGCAGCCCTAAATGCAATGTTAACTGAGTAGAATAGGACCGAGGCAGACAGAACCAATACAGCCACAAATAAGAGGCTGGTATAGACTAGCATAGTCTGTCCTGGGAATTTATAACTGGATTTTCATACTTTCCCTTTCACTTTACAGAATAAAAAAACTGTTCATGTCTTGGACATGTCACCGCCATTGCGTCCACCATCCGCAACAGTACACGTCAGCACACACACACTTTTCTTTTTCTTGACCTTTGACCATAATGATCTGTAACTCCAACTTCGAGTCCTCTTTAGAGGTAATGATGTTTGCCAGGAGCCCTCGGGTGTTATGGGGAATTGTAGAAAGCTTTTCAGGACACGCACACACACACACACACACACACATACACACGCACACACACACACGCACGCGCACACACGCACACACACACACACCTACCTCAGCACCCTTGTCAGACATCGGAGGCTGCTCGTGCTCGCTTCTGTCAGTACACAACTGTAAATTCAAATAAAATGGCAGCGTGTAACGTTTAAAAATACTTTTTTAACTGAACAGTCACCATAAATATCCACACAAAACAGCACAGCTCCCTTAACAGTTGTCTTGACTACTATTTTTAGTCCTCCATTAGTTTGCTCACCTCCATGGGCTCCTCTGCGTCACTGGCTGACATGTCGAGTCTTCTCCCTTTAACACAGAGACAATAGTAACTGTGTTGTCACAGTTAAAACAACAAATACGTATTTATGTTATGTATCTTCATAAAAAATGGTCTAATGTCAACATTATGCTAAAATCTATTGTATCGCTCTCTCCACTTTTCGCTAACTTCGGTGGTTTATAAATTCGCTTTCAATCTTTCTCATTTCCTCAATCTTCCGCACAACGTTACGTCACAAACTAACACAAACTTTTTTAGCATAAATACAGCACGTAAAATATGAATTTATGACGCATCCGAGTCGACTTACCTTCACTTGGCTCTAAAGTTAAAACGCAGCTTCTTCCTGATAATTGAAAGTGAAAGTGTGCGTAGCTCCGCGAGATGAGACCAGTGACGTCACAGTGTGCCAGAGGGGAAAGAAACGAGAGCTGCGGACTTTTCATAGTAAGTGAGGTCATCAGGCCCAGGGTATTGTTTATGGGATCAGTTGACGTTTCCCCGTTAGCTGCAGCGTTGCAACAGTTATGTTTCCTGGTGTACACACGGCAGACGTGATGATAAAACAAAAACACACACTAACATAACCTCACATATTATCACAGAATGAACCGGACGAAACAATCACAGAGACAAGCAACACTCCGGACAATTCAGGGAATCGAAATAGTATTGCAGTTGTTTTTGCAAATAATAATAATAATAAACAAAAATCAAGTACATGAAAATTCAAGGTCGAGACCCTCCAGTACCACCTCCTCCTTTTTGAAAATAATTTGTACAGTCCTTAATCTAGCGTTATTGCAAAAGCTTGTTTTTACTGGCTTCTCCTTACTCTTAATTTGCCCTGCATCCTGCTTGTCTTAAATCTCGTCTCATGGAGCAGCTGAGTTGCTTCTGATGAGCCTCACACTATGGTTCTCCAGATGCTCCTCCAGCTTGTATCCATATCATTTTCCATTTTACTTCATTTTCTATATTTAGTTAACAGTGTTAACACCTACAATACACTGTTAAACAGACAGGCTGTTGTTCTCTTTATCGCTGCAGTGTAAGTGTGGATCCTCCTCCCGGTAACCGTTTATTTCTTTTATTTTATTTTTACTTTCGAGGCTTTAATTTGAAAGGGGTAAAGAGAGATACTCGAACGGCCGGACAGGTGACATGTGCGCAGGGAGCCCCGCGGGACACGGGACCACAGTGACGGGTCGAGCCGCGTCTCAGAACACCAGCCAGCCGCACTGGGCTCGACGCACGGGTCACCCACCTCTGGCCTCGAACAGAATCTCCGCGGAGATAATACAACATGGTTTTAATTATGGAGTTAAGCTCCTTTTACCCAGCCTTAAAACGGAAGAGGAAAATAAGTCATAATGAATGAATGAACCCCAGACTTCCTGATTGCCCAGTTGAACTTAATACAGACATGGGATTACAATTCTTCTTGATTCATAATACATTTAGCCATTGATTATATGGTCAGAGCATTATTTAAATGTTATGCAAGGTGGATCAAAGATATTTAATAAACACTTTTTATCCCAAAACCTGAGCATTACTGTCATACTGAAATAAACACATACAACACAATAGACCTTTTCCATAAATTGCAGGTTATCCAACAATACCCACAGTACATATTTTACTTAAATATTACATATTATAAGTCATCCACTACCACAGCAGTTTGCTCCCTCTAACAATTAAATAAAGAAGGGTTCAACATATAAACAGTAAAAGACTTGGTTATACAATATATGAAAGAAACGTGTATCAAACTGTATAAGTCTAATGGCCAAAACAGTTTCACAAAAAGAGAAAAGTGAGATGTGCAAAATCTGTTTATTTTTGTCATACCATCCTTCAACAAACAGCATTGGAGCTGATCAAAATTATTTGCAAATATACACAAAATCAAACGAATGATATAATTGTGACATAGGTGTAACAAATACATGTCTTGTAAAAAATCATTTTCAAAAGCAATTTCAAAACACAAACATTTCAAGGTGCTGTGAAATATAGAATAACTTCAATATCAGCCATGTCATAAATGTCATAAAACAGAACCCAAAAAAAAATGCACTCTCAAACATTCATGCACCAAGAAAAGCAAACAAAACAACAAAATATGACTTCATTCCTTCTGGATCTGTTCATCTTTCACTTGCTCCACTCAATCTTAAAACTAGTATCTCTTCATATAGTAAAGTATCCTTCAGTCAATATGCACTTCCACTCTGTACTTGTCAACTCAGCTACATCAGCCTACTTATCTTTGGTTTATATTGATGTATGTGAATACAGGGCAATTCTATACTATGTGGTAATACATGGAGAGCCGGGTGAATGCAGGTAAGGCTGCCACGGTGGTACTGTATGCAGAGGTGGAAAGGAGAAGGCATCAATGTGAGTTACAGCAGTGGCGCAATGCCAGGTTGAGCGGTGACATCATCATTGTCATCATCATCACTATTCAGCTTCATCTTTCAGGGTGAACCTGTAATAAATAGAGGGACAAAGACATTTAACAATGACAAAGACAACAGGTGCACAGTTAGGAGATACCAGACTACAAATTTCCCCTGCATGATAACCAACATCTCTGCTATCCGTAAACTCAATATATTATCAATCGTCACAGTCTCTTCAGAATAACCTAAATTCACTGCTTTATACTCCTCAAAGCTCCACAGGAGGCAGTGCACTTAGCCACTAATGTGAAACATGAGTTCACGTGTTGTTATTAATCCACACTGTCCTCCGTCAGTGAGGAAACTATGAACTTGTTGCAGCTTCCTTTTGCAGCTCCCTTATTACTTTAACAAACTTGCACATAGTCTACCCTGCTCACCATTCTGTGACACCAGAAATCAGGTCCACCTGGGCCAACTCGATCAAGACCTAAAGAATAGGAATGACATGTCAACATCAAGCTGTACATACAGCTCATGTAGTTGCAGTATTATTTCTCTGTACAAGCGGTGCACTTCAGAGTGAAATAATTTGAAAGCTAGGATCACAATCCAAAACAGTAAACAATTACTAGACAGGCTAGCATTAGTGCTCAGCTTGGCCACATCTGTATAAGTGTGGATTTAACAACGTTATCTCAATGTGTATTGTGGAGGAGTCCGATACACAGTATGACATGATCTGGATACCCTGATGGTCACTTGTTAACCTTTAGAGGTCTCAGACTGACCTGTCCAATGATGTTGCAGCTCCTGAACGAGGCTGAGTTATTCTTCACTGATACATTGAGGCGCTTGAACCTCATTTCATCCACAGACAGATCATACTCAAACCTTGAAAAAAATCGACAAAGATGTTTAAATGTGAACACTGACAGAAGCGCAATTCTTAAGAGATTGATAAAAAAACAGCACAGGAAATTAATGATAATACAATGACCTAATTATTTAATTACCTCTCATTGTATTCTGGGTCGAGGTCTCTTTTCTTCACTGCTGTCTTCCTCTTGGTGGCCTTGCTTTTGTCTGGCAGCAGCATGAGGGAGACATAGCTGTCTACTCCATCCTTACTTTGGGACAACAGACCTCTGAACACAGAAAGAGAAATCACATCTTAAATAACAGTGTTAAATCGTAAGAATATTGAAAAGTCCCAGTATACTGGAGCAATATAGTGCCTCTTGCCAAACTAGAGCCGTTATCAACAATGTCCTCCACTGTTCGTTAAATGCCAGGTTTCTCTTAAAGGGTAAGTTCATCGACCATTTTTCAAAGTTACTATAAACATAGATGATTATCTGGGAAATAAACTTGATATAAAGATTGAATTGGAGAGGAGAAAAAGGCCGTAACAATGCCTCAGATAACTAAAATATCAACGGTTTATCATTGGTGAGAACACAATCCGACTAATACACACGATTTGAGGAAGCACACCTGCAGGCATGGACGATGACGGTGAGTTGTCTCTCCTGTGAGGCATAAGAAAGAGACAACTTCACCTGCCCAGATCCACATCCAGCAGCACAGGGCAGAGTCCCTGCACTGATCATATCCACCATTTTGGAATGTAGAACCTATTCAACAGGAAGAACAAGTGTTATTGTTAATCTGTTGTTATGTATTACAATACGTGAGAGTGTGGGCAGATGTTTGTCACCTTGAGTTCGGCCCTCAGCAGGATCTGACTCTCAGATGCGGCTCCATCCAGATGGAACCACTGGTCCAGGACCAGTTGTGGCTCTGCAAGCAACTCCTTCACAGGAATCACCAGTGATCCCATTGGCTGGTCCCAACCACTGGACAACTGCAATGCGAGAAAGAAAGAAAGAAAGGAACTGAAAATAATTACAACAACATAATTGCTGTGAAATGTGAGATGTAGAATAAATGTAAATACATGTCTTGCCTTTAGTACAAGCATCTGATGTTTAGGGTCGTGGACCAGGAAGTAGAAACACTCATTCCACTGAGGATTGGTGCTGCGCTCACACAGCTTAAAAGATGAAAATATATGGTAGAGTTGTTACAAAAAGAATGTATCTATCAGACTGACAATAGAGCACCATGCATCAACATTCTCACTTTGGTTTTGTAGGTTGTTTCACCCAAAACAAGTTCAGCTCCTGCTTTGGGTTCCTTTCCACTCTTCTTCAACTATCAAGGGAGAGAGACGCATACAAGTTTTAACATATATTTACTATATTATATATACTTATACCGGTAGTTCTTATTGCATTCTATGTAAATAAAGTACAGGTGACTTACAGGTAATGAATGTGCTCTCTCCAAGTGCACAAAAAGTAGAGCAGCAGAGGGGATAGCTTTGTTTTGATAAGACTGGAGAGACTGAAGCTGCAGCACCTGCGACATGGAGAAAAGCCAGGTAAGAAGCTTTGCAGTGTGAATAATATGTCCTGGGTGTTGGAATGTGACTAGACCGCATCATCTATGAGGCTGCTTTGTCATGGGCACGTAAATAGTGCTTGTTTACAGAGTGGTAGATTTAACAGTGTAAGGACCGACCTGGTCAAGGCTGACTGAATGTGACACTGCAGGAACCCATTCCAGTATCAAGTGGACCCGACCAGACTTCACATCATTCAGAGTGTACCACTACAACAGAAACAGAGTCATTTAAAGAAGCAGGGCAACGCCCTTAAGATAAGGAAATTACACCGTACAGGGTTAATAAATCACTTGACACGGCTTCAGATCACGAGTTATTGACTAACCTGATCTTTGTACTGGGATCTGATAACCTCATTTAGCTTAATGCTGAATCTGTGAACATGAAAATAGGCAAATGATTAACAACAAGATGTGTTGTATACCAATAATACTTAATGAAAACTAAAGAAAATAATTCAACCCCCTAGATTAATAAAGATCATTTACAGGCATTTGTAAATACCCCTCCTGTAAATATTTCATAAATCCACCAACATCAAATATTCAGTCTATGTTAATGATTGGCAGCTGCTGGACCCACTGTGAATGACTATTGCATTTAAGTGCAACAGTATGTAAAGTCACAGGTGTATCTCACTGTGGATCAGTGCACTCCGTATACCTTTTATCTGAAGTACTTATATAACTTATATAAGTGACTGATTAACCAACATTAAGACACATACCTGCCAAGGAAGTCATCCGAATCTAAATCCTTATCAAACGCTTCAAACTTGATCTCCTGGCCACTGTGCCCACTCAAAACCAGCTGTTAGAAACAAACAAAACACATTTTTGTCGAAAATACTGTCCATGCAGTGAGATCCAAACAATATGCAACACTTAACCTGAGAACACTTCATACCTCATACATTTCCTTCCATGTTGGGTTGAGATTCTCCTTGATTACATGACTTTTAAATGTAACTCCCCCTATGTTGATCTTGACATAGGGGTCACTCTTGCCCTTCACCATGCCTCCCATCAGGTTGTCTTTGGCCACCAGATTCTGGGCTTCCAGCAGGTGAATCCTCAGCAGCCCCTGCAGGATGAAAAGTGTAACTGTTACAACACATAAAGTGAGTCCCTGAACACACAACACAGTAGCTTGGTAATGGAAACAGGCGTTTTTTTCTTTTTGTCATAATATCAGAATTATTTCTTTGTTTATTTGAACATATACACATGATTAATACTAAAATCTGTCATTACACTGCCTTTAGGAACATATAATGCCACTGTCAAGTCAAGGGGAACTAACTACAAGATAGAGGATACTTTTCTATTTCTGATATAAATTTGGTTTAATGAAAACTTGTTTTTTTAAGTTGTAACGGTCCTCCCTCAATCCAGACGTCTGTGCATTGTATTAACGATGCAATACGTTTCATTTTGTGCCGCCTGTCTAGAAATTCCTCTTTTTTGCAGAAGTTCTGTGGAACACACACCTGATCCACCAAATCACCCGAGGACACTGAAATCTCCCCAGCAGAACATACAGTGATATTTAAAGTCAAGAGGAAGTGGCACATTCATTGTTTGGAAAGAGGCTGGGGTTAGTCAGAAAACCCAGATGATGAGTCTGAGACCCAGCAGCATGAGTTATCCCAATGATTGGGGACAAAATGAATAACTAGCAGGATATCACTGTCAGTATGATCAATTCTCAGACACATAGTTCTGATGGAAACCTGGTCCAGACATTTTAAGATAGTGTTGTTGTTGTTTTTGATTGATGAAAACCTGAACTCAAGTGTGTTCACTTTGGCAGAGGGGGGAGGGTCCGGCACCTTGCTGTACACTGCTAAAGGAAGCGATTTCTTATTGTTTTAAATAATGAAATTATACAAAAAAATATAAAAGGAGCAGTGACGAAAAACAAATACCACTGTTCAGTTGGTAGCAACTAATTATTAAACTTCCACTCTGCTAATCAAGGCATACACCCACCTCTTCACCAAAGTCCTGGCTAGGGGTTGTGTGTGGTTGAAGGACTTCCTCAGCCTTGGGGATTTCTGTGACCTCTGCTGGCCCCAGGGTGTCGGCGGGAAGACTAGTCACTGTGGCTTTAACAAGGTCGCCTAAACCAGTACTACAGAAATGTAAACATGTTTCTTATTAGGGCCATTCTAAATATTATATTCCGATTTTTGACGCAACAATAAAGGGTAAACCATGGACATGTTCTTATTTGCTGTGACTCACCCCACTGTTTGCCTTTGCTGCGGTTCAAAGTCTCCTTTCACTGCTGTGTCTGAGTGCTTGGGACATTCTTCTGGATCTTTTGGCTCCTCCACCAGCTGAGCAAAATTGCATAAAGGTTATGAAAGTGTAAATAGACAGATGAGTTTAGTTTAGTTTCGATAGTTAAAGCTTAAAACAACTGACTATAATGCGCTAGGACTTACTGCTGAAGCAGCAGGGAATGCATCAAGTGCAGAGTGAATGACAGCTGGTTCAGCGGGAGCAGCATCTTCTGCGAAGGCCGCAGCATCTTCTGCTTCAGAGTGTTTAAACTGGCTGGATAGCGCAAGCGATCTGAAAATACACACTGTTGTCACAAAACACCACAGCCAGACTTCTGACTGGAACCAACAACGGAGAATATTAGCTTTTATAGGAGCATATTTGCTTGTACATCCTACCGACAGCCAGGTACTAAACTTTTCATTTAATGTTTATTAGCGCTAGTTTAGGTTTCAAACTTGTATTTATTGCTAACTTTTCTTAATATTTAAAATACATTAAGTGGTATGCAGTTGGTGTTTTATTGAGAAGACCAAGTAACAATCTGAAGAGTTTTGTGTATATTAATAAACCAGGCACACAACACTTACTCATCTTTTGTCAGCTCTGAGCTTTTTTTGTCCTCACTGGCTGATGAAATAACCAACTCTTCCTTCTTTGAAGTCACAGACGGCTGAGGAGCCTCAGTCATCCTGGAGCTCAGGACCTGTCAACAACACATGTGCTGTTGGCTAATCTGTGTATCAATGACAACGGTAACAATGCCCTGTGTGTGTCCTCTCTTACCTTGAGTTCAGCCCTCAGTAAGATCTTACTTTCAGGTAAGGCTCCATCCAAAGGCATCCACTGATCCAGAACCAGCTGGGGTTCAGAGAGCAGCTCTCTCACAGGGACTACAATAGCTCCCATTGGCTGGTCCCATGCGCTCGACAACTACAGAGATAAGGACACATGAATGATGCCAGTCAGAGCGGGAGATGTTCCTGACACTCGCAGCGGTCTTCAGCTACTGTTGTACATTAAACTCACTTTTATTATGAGCATCTCCTCTCTGGGGTTGCGAACCGGGAAGTAGAACGCCTCCTCCCATTGAGGTGATCGGGAGCGATCACATACCTTCAGATAGAAAAAGAAGAGGGGTAAATTGGGCGAGGGTTTGTTCTTTAAGCTGGGCATGGAATAACAATATCTATACAGTTATTGTAATCGGATTATGATTAAGTTGTTACTTCTCCACTGGTATTTTGAACAGCCTAATAAAGTATCAGCAAGTATTACTGTCAAGTCTTGTCTTTTTCAATACCACCAGTGGGAGGCAGCAAAGTTTTAAGTTTTAAACATAGTACCATTTAGTCATCTATCCCATACAAGTGTTTAACTATTGCCAACAAACTGGTTAGGTTTCTGAGACATTATGATGGGGACTTCTTAATGACATTTTATTGACTTAATGAGTAACAGAAAATATTCATTGGTTGCAGTCTGTGCTGGTATAGCAAAAGTGTGGGTTGGTTTAATGTCTTTATCATCAGTCTCATACCTTGGTTTTGTAGGTTGTTTTACCAAAAACAAGCTCAGCCCCAGCCTTGGGCTCCTTTCCACTTTTCTTAAACTGAACACAGAAAGACACATAACATTATGTGAGTAGTTTGTATTGTCTCACTGTAATTACGGCAACAACAGGTCGAGAGCCAACCTCCCTTTCTTTTAAAAAATGAAACATTCCTGAATAATTGCATCACAAAGTCCAACAACAGTAACGGAAACTGTTGTCTATCTATAACTCTGAGACAGCACACTTATCATAGTGTATAGGGACTCACAGGCAATGAGTGTGCTCTGTCAACATAAACAAAGAGCAGGGCTGCAGAGGGAACTGCCTTGTTCTGGAAAGACTGGAGAGACTGCACATGCATCACCTGCAGCAGAGAATCACACGACAAATACATTACAATGACTCACAACTGATGTGCATGGTGAAGTAAACAGGGTATCATTATGGAATATAACTGATGTGGGAGGAATACGCAACGCAATTGATAAAGATTATAGATCAATGCGTGAATAGGGGAGAAAACGTCACTAACTTGGTCCAGGGGGTCATTATGGGACACAGTTGGTACCCACTCCAGTATCAGGCGAACACGCCCAGACTTCACGTCATTTAGGGTGTACCACTGAAACAGAAAGGGACACTTACTGAATTAAAGCCGATCATAACACCACAGCATTGACTAAGATATAGTAAGGCCAGCAATACTGACCTGGTCTGTGTACTGGGAACGGATGATGTCTGCCACACCGATTTTGTATCTGCTCAGAATGAAAACATGTTTGTACATTTTACACAAACAAAATGTGCAAATAAAGCCAGACCCTTTCATTTTAATTGCCCTAAAATCTTAAATCTAAATTATTAATATTGTTCTAATGCTGTGAAAGGTTTGTTTACATAAAAAGTGACGGTAAACACGGAAGAAATACAACTATGACGACTTGATAAACACCAAATGCAGATCTTTTCATAACTCAAACCAGACAGAAATATACCTGTAATTTTATGTTTATGGTGAAACAACTACAGTTTGAGCATGTACATGTTGACCCACTGAACTTACCTGCCCAGGAAGTCATCTCTGTCCATGTCTTTGTCATACAGCTCTACTTGCACCTCTTGTCCTGACTGAGGCCTCAGCACCACCTGAGAGAACACAAGCGGTCAAATAGTTAAATAAATAAAAAATAGGTGGTTACCTTAAAGTTGTATCATTGCAATCTTATTGAAATGAGTCATTTCATACATACCTCATACATCTCATTCCAGACTGGGTTGAGATTCTCCTTGATCACATTACTCACAAACACAACTCCTCCAACATTGATCTTGGCATAGGGGTCACTCTTGCCCTTCACCAAACCACCCATCATGTTATCTTTGGCAACCAGACTTTGGGCCTCCAACAGGATGATTCTCAGCATCCCCTACAGGAAGGGATCATTACATATTATATTGCTAGTTTTTTTAATTAAATGTGGTAAATGTGATTGTGTAATGTGGTAAATGTGATTGTGTCATGCGGTGTTGGATGTATCTGATACTGTAGATCACGGTGTTGTACCTCACTGGCAAAGCTGAAGTCTGGGGAAGTATGAGGAGGTTGTGTTATGGCAGGGCTTAGTAGTTCCTCCACCTTCTCTTCAGTCACACCAGCAGCTGTTTCCTTTTCGTCAACATCTTCCTGCAAGGTCACTGAGGAGGAAATTGTCTCCACAGGAGGAACGTCCACTGAACTTGAACTGAAACACAAAGAGTAGCAATAAAAACATGTAGGTGACAAAAGGGCCAATGGAAAGTATGTACAGACCTTTTTAATGAACTATCTCACCTAAGCACTGTGTCTATTTCCTGTTTTCTCAGAGCAGGGGAAGGGTCTGATGCTGAAGTGACAATAGCCTTATTAGTGGGGGCCGGACATTTGCTTGGAATCAGCATCTGCAGTTGATTAAAAATGATTAATGTTTAACTTTGTTAACCAGCTTTGTATCTGTTTTGATTGCGTATATCAATATCAGTAGAAATGCAAAACTGCCTCAAAAGCCTTATGACATACATATAAATAAGAAAGAAACACCAAAAACATATTACAGATAGTTACACTGATTAAAAAAATATAAGCTAAAGACTCAAAGGGATATTATAGTTGCCCACAAAGTAAGGTATGAGCAGTGAAGGAAACAGAGAACAATAACATACATTAGAGAAAGGGACTTATAGTGAAAGTGATAAAGAGATAGAGATAAAGAAACCTAATGGACATTTGCTAAATAACTAAAATATAGAAAATGACCGGGAAACCACCTTCAGTTCAGCTCTCAGAAGAACCTGACTCTCAGGCGAGGCTCCATCCAAATGGAACCACTGGTCCAGGACCAGCTCTGGTTCAGAGAGCAGCTCTCTGATAGGAACCACCAGGGAACCAATGGGCAAGGCCCAGCTGTGGGAGAGCTGGAGAAACACAATGCAGGGTGTTGGCATAGATAGTATTTATATATCGGAGATCACACTCTGTTTGCATCTGTATGACCGACACTCTTTCTGCTCCACTTTGATTGTGCGCTGTAGTGAGCGGACCTTTACAACAAGAATATCTTCTCTGGGGTCCCGAACCAAGAAGCAGAATGCCTCATCCCACTGAGGTGATGTGGTACGATCACACACCTGCAGAGATGCAAAAGTCAGTGAATATTACCGACAGATCTCATGTCACTCTTATAAGTAGTGCTTAGAAAGTACCTTGAAACATAGTCATATTAATTCCAAGCAAAATTAAGTTCGAGGTCTTACTGTTGTTTTGCGGGACATTTCTCCAAGAGTAACCTCGGCTCCTACTTTTGGCTCCTTACCACTCTTCTTAACCTGTAAAGAGACAAACAGGCAATAGCAAGAGAAGCATATGTATTCAAAACAATAAGTGCCTGTCTTGACTTCACCCTTAACATCAGTAGAAAAAGACTCACTGGTAAGCCATCTGCTTGCCCAATGAAGACAAACAGTAGGCCTGCTGAGGGAACCGCCTTGTTTTGGTAGGACTGCCTGGAATAGAACTGAAGAACCTGAAGACACAGAAAGTACCAGTGAGTATGGATCAAGTTTACCAGCATTGGCCCATCAATCCATGTCTAATCTAGGAATACCAACCTGGTCCAATCTGTCTGACTCTGAGGCGGTCGTTACCCATTCCAGTACCAGGTGAACTCGCCCAGACTTCACATCACTGAGAGTGTACCACTGAGAGAAGAATTTGAATAGTTTTAACACATGAACTGTGTTACAGATGTAAATCTAGTGGATTCAGAGTCTTAGACCCTTGCACCAACGGGAGTTAGAAGATATGGCAGGCTTTTATGCTTAATCTGTCCGCACTCTTTGAAGCTAAACATGCAACATTGTGTCTGGAAAGGAAGATCTTACCTGATCAGTAAACTGTGAATCGATGATGTCCTTCAGACTGATCTTCAGCCTGCATACAAGGATATGTGAGCTTAGAATTTATCTCTGAATCCATACATTTGATGCAGTAATATGATTGTTTATAGCTCTTGTACCTGCCCATGAAATCATCCTTCATGTCCATGTCTTTATCAAACACCTCCATCTGCAAGTCTTGGCCAGCCAGCTGGGTGAGAATCACCTGAGGGGTGAATTTTTTTTGCAAATGTCAAAGGACTGAAACCAATTTTCAAATGCATGCGAACTTCAGCCATTTTTTCTGTTCAACATAACCTTGTTATTTACCTCATACATCTCATTCCACGTGGGGTTAAGATTACTCTTGATAACCTGACTTGTGAATGTTTCGCCCCCAATGTTGATCTTGACATAGGGGTCACTCTTGCCTTTCACCATGCCTCCCATTAGGTTATCTTTTGGAACAAGGTTCTGTCCTGCCAAGAGGTGAATTCTAAGCAATCCCTGAAAAAAAACAATTGCAAACATATTAGAATAAGCATGTGTAATTTAATAAAAGCCAAAATCAGAAGTGCAATGACTCCATTACCTCTGTGGCAAAACTCGGATGAGGGGAGGACTGCTGGGGCAGCTGTCTGGACGTTCCAGACTCCAGATTAGATGACACATCAGATGGAATGCGTTCCTCATCTAACCACAGGACCTATGTTACAAAAGAAAAGAGAAGAGAGCGCAAAAATGCACATTTATATGAATACATTACACACATGAAAAAAGGTTGATCAAAATGTTAGATTTCATGATTAATAGCCTCCAATATTGTGCTTGTTTATTTTACTTATTGGTTAGTAATTGGTCTGATGCAGTGCAGGATTAATGAATGGGTCTTGTTGCTATTTACCCTGAGAACTGTGTTGATATAGATGCGACTGGCAGATCCAGAGTTGTCCAACTGGAACCACTGGTCCAGAGAAAGATTAGAACTGGACAGCAGACGGGACAAAGGGATGGTCAGGCTGCCCAATGTCTGCACACGGTCAGCGTCCTTCACCTGGTTTATTTACCATGAGGGAAAGCCAAAACAAGACCAAAAGAACTTTGACAGAATGCCAAACACAAAGTTCAGTGCAGAGAAGCTAATCGTACGAGCTGTTACCTGAATATCTATGTCCTGCTTGCGAGGATCCTGGATGAAGAAGGTAAAAGCTTCCTCCCACTCTGGATTAATGGTTGTGTAACAAGTCTGAAGACAATAAAGTGTGCATATAGAATAGAAATAAATGAAACAGTCAACAGTATTATAATTGGTTTTCCCAACAAATATACCTTGCTCTCTCTTGTGATGTCCTGCACAGACAACTGCACCATGGGATTGGGCTCTTTATTTCCCTTCTTCATCTAAAAGATACACAGTTTCAGACATATAGGAATCGACAGGAAGGCATGTGCACAATGGAATACTTTAACCAAGAGCAGAGCAATAAATAGATGTCATCCACCACTCTAACACATGGTTAATGTGAATAATAGTGTTTGCAGGGTTACCATAGCAACAGCACAAATAACTGACAGGAAGTACCACACAGCATTGTATAGAATCAGGAAGTATAAGTCTGCATAAACAGAAACCACAAAGACTGAGTTTCATTCCAAAGATTCTGTTACTACCTTTTTCTTTTTTGTGTTTGAATTGACATGGTAGGAAATGAGTGTTTAACAACTTTGGATAAAGTTAGCCACACTCATCCACACTGCAATGGAGGGTACAGAGTTAAAAGCCAAGGCAACAACATTGTGGAATGGCATGCCAGCTGGCAGTTACAGCTCTGCCCCAGTTTAACCACACACACAGGAAGCAGCTCTGTGCTGAGCACGAACGAGGGCAGAGAGGGTAGAGCTATTTGACTCACAGGAAGTGCCTCCGCCTTGTCCAGATATACAACCAAGATGGCTGAAGAAGGTGGATCGGCAGTCTTACTGGTGACGCTTTCATTTCTCTTTAGGACCTGAGGGAGAATTGCAAACAGGTGATTCTAGAGTATAAGGGATTTTTGTTGATGCATCAGAGCAATGTATTAGCTGATTGAGTGCGAGTGACTCAAACCTGCTCTAGTCGATCACTGACAGGCAGCAAGGCCAACCACTCCAGTCTGAAATGAACCCGTCCCGATGGAGTTTCTTTCAAAGTGAACCACTGGGAAGACAGCCACAGGCATACATTAACAACCCAAAGACTCAAAAAATAGCTTATTCAAACTGTGACTGAGACGATAATAGCTTTTACTTACATCATCGACAACTATGGATTTCTTCACAATGCCCAAATCCAATTTGGTCCTATGTGGAGGAGGAGTGTAAGACAGAATGAAATAAAAAGAAGAAAATGTATCGCTGAAAACAACACGATTATAGCATAGAAAGCAGATGAAGATACGTTAAAAATACAGAGAAATGCCTCATAAAGAGGTAGTGTACTTGTTCCAACTGGCCAGGAAAGATGACAAATGAAAGGTGACAATGCAAAAATTGAATGTAGGCACACGAGAGACATGAATATGTATATGTACCTGCCCAGGAAATCATCCTGGTCTGTGTCTTTGTCATATACCTCCACCTCCAACTCTTGACCAGGCACTTCATGGACTATAACCTGATGTACCAGACATACACAAGGACATGAAGACAGACAGAGGGATTTGTATGGAAGCTGGCTGCGGCCCCATGCGACCATGAATTAAAATTAGCATTCCTTCCACTGTAGCGGTCTAATCCCTCAAATACAGAACAAAGTGAAATGATATTTGATTGTGTCTGCGCAGTGATGACACAAATTTAAAGCTTTCCATAAAACGGTTAATTGTTTTTACCTCATAAATCTCTTCCCACTTGGGAGAGTCTGTGTTGTCAAAGTGTTTGGAGGTGAAGGTCTGAGGGCCAACCCTCAATATGGCATAGGGGTCAGACAAGCCAGCCATAACCCCTTTCATGTAGTTGTCCTTGGCTGCTAGATTCTGTGCCTCCAGTAGGTGGATGCGTACCACACCCTAATAAAGTAAAAGAGGGGACAAGATGTAATGTACTGGTGTTGACTGAGATGTGAAAATTACATAATAGTCTTCCTCTTAGTGTAGGTGTTTAGGCTTTACTCTGGGCAGGGGAGATCGTAGTTGGGCCACATGCAGGCCTGGAACCAGGGGGACAACCAAGCGATTGGGCAGCACCAAGAAAGAGGCAATGGCATCCATAATCATGCTGTCAGACATGACACTGAAACAAAGAAACTTCAATTTAATGGAAATGTACTTCTGTACTGACTACATCATTTACCATGTTATTATACGGTTCTGGCTAATACTAATGAAAGGTTATTTCACTGGACTCACTTCAGTCCAGGGATGTCCAACAAATTAGTCATTCCAGTCCAATTGATGTCTAGTTTCTAGTAAGAGATAACACAGAGGAATGTGCTGTATGTAGCAAATCAATCAGAATAGATAGGAAATCAATAGCATGAAAAGCATACAAGACTATCGAGACATGTGACGTTCACAGGAATCAGGGTTGAGGGGCAACCAGAAAATGACAAAAAGAGGTGAATGAAGATGGACGTACAGGTCGCTGGATGAAAAACATGGAGACAGCACCCACTATGGGCACATCTCCAATCAGGGGCTCCAGAATCACTCGCATCATCCCATGTAGCTGAGGACAGAGAACCACAACAGATGTTTGTAAAAACACATGGATAAACACTGACAGAATGGCACATTGTTTGTATGATTCAGTCTTCCATAAAGACAGACAACATCTTTGTATTAATGACATACTACTTTGTAATCTAACTGAATAATATATTTGACCTTGAAAAGAAAACTGACCTGAATTCCCTTGACTCCAGCATTGCAGAAGTATCTTTTCACCTCAACATTGATCTCTACATTGCCAACATAGCTGAGGACACAATAAAGAACAAAATGTCAGCCACAGTAACGCCTTCTAAAAGTTGTAATACCAAGGCGTCGGTGTTCCCAAACATTCACCTAATATACAGATCTAGCAGGACTTGTCCTCTGTCATTCTCAGTATGTGCCTTAATCCCCACGACCTTCATGGCCTGCAGCAAACAGAAAGCACATTTTCAGCACAATAAAAACAACATGCATCATTTGTGTGACTCTTTACGGCAGTGTCATTTTATACTTGAGCTATCAATGGCATCACCTTGTCTCCCATATCCACTTTTGTAAAGCTGAGGGTTTGGAGGTGGGCACTTGAGGCTCGGATAGATGGAGCAATGGTTTCTACCAGCAGCTTCTCAAGGTATTGGCCAACAAATGGCCACACCTGCTGTAGCACCTAGGTAGGCCAACAAGGACGGGGTTATAAACTGCTCTTATTGGTAAGACGCATACCATGATACACACTGTACATCCCTGCAACCAGAGACTACATCTTTAAGAAAACGTTGGCATTCAGCCACGCTGTCACAAAATGATCTCCCAAATTCCACAGCTTCCATAAGCAATAAACAAAAAACGACAGAGACAGCTGTTGAGTCCTTAAATATACCACAATGACTCCTGTGCTTTATGTGTGTGCATGTTTTACACAAAGGTAATGTTGCTACATAAACATGTTCAGTTGTTAAGTCTTTATTCCTTTGGTGAAATAACCAAAAGCAGAGGCACTGCTTGTTTGTGCGCTTGTGGAAAAAAACTAAAAAAGAAAAGGAGTTGGTTTCAGCATAAGTGGAGAGTGAGTCATCAGCTGCCTGCTCCTGGGAGGGATGCAGCCTGAGAAACAAGGGAATCTGCTGACCTCCCCTTCAGTAACCAGTCTCAAATCACTGCTTTGTCTGGCTCTGATACTTCGATCTCGTGGTTCCATTAGCATGAGTACTTTTATTACTGGATATAACTGTTTGTCTGAGCTAGAAAAAGCCAAGGGGGTGGAGGGACAATGGCTGCCGTTTTATTATTAGTTTGGGGGCTGTGCAGCTCCTCCTTCCTGTCAGCTAGCCTGTAATGAAATGGAAATGTTGAGAGGGTGGCCTGGCACCAGGCCTGCTCTCTGCAGCACAGACAGAGTGGCTACACTCATGGGGGTGTGGCCTCTTCTGGGACATGGCAGCAACAGCAGCAATGCTACCAGCTATTAACCTAGCAGGCTGTACAGAGTGTCAATCAGCACAACAGCTGAACAGACAGACAACTGTTTGCTGTGGGCTTAACAAAGGAGGAAACACTAGTGTCTTTCTGTAAATTAACAGTGAAGACATGAAGCTGAACAGGGAAAACACTGATATTTTACCTTATTCAGCCACTCAACCTTCTCAACATCTGGAAAGCTGACCTGAAGGAAAGAAAGACAATGAGTGCACATAATTAAATTATGCATAGGGCCCTCGAAACACACAACAGGATAGGGAAATGATTCAGGCATAGTTTATACAGTTCAGGAAATGTCATCAATAGCACTGTTGATATTATTCTGGTGCTTTTTGCACCAGGTTTTAGGCTGTATAACTATTACAAAAAAGAAAAAAGAAAAAACACATAAGTTCAGCAACTGTCAAGATAACATTGAATGACACAGTGTGCTATTGTGTGGTTTATCTTTCATGTGTGACCAAACGTTTACAAGTTGAGATGCTACATGTGAATCTCTGTATATTGAACAACTCCAGAAAATCCTAAAACGTTATGCACACTGGAGAGTAATACGCAGATGGCCTTTTTTGGTTACTTTAATGAGGACTATATGCATGCTGCCTGGTTATGCAAGCTGACGTGAAATCACTCAATGAAAACGTGTATCCACAGGATCATTATTTGGGTGTGGCAAGATGTTCCGACTAAAAAAAGAACCAGGTGGGTTTCAGTATTTCCATGTTTGGTACATGTCCTCTCAGGATGTATCACTTGCAAATCAAAGCTATTATACTTAATGCACAATTCCCCAATGCTAAATTTAAAAATTAGTGTCAAGGCTATGATTAGGGTGGTTTACTCAAACACCGTGTAGTGATATTATGATTTTAAGTAACTTCGGGTCATTCTAGGTCTACATGGGTTCATGATAGTGGGAAGCTGGTGTCTACGGAATGTTGTTGATAGATTATATCAGACACAAGCTGACAGGTGAAGGATCCTTTCTTACCCACGCCGGGAGTCCTTGCTTGCTCTTTTTGGACACTAGCATGGATGCGTACTCCTCCTCGCCATTGAGCAGATTCATGGCTGACCTCAGGCGTGTCTCCTTGGCTTCTCGGGCATGTTTCCATCCCGTGTAAACCATCATGCCGAACACCAGCAGGCTGGTGCTGACCCGGTAGTACCCGGCCAGGTAGACGGGGAGCAAGGCGCCCAGACATTTCCCAAACGTCCAGAGCACCGCGACCGCGTTTATGCCTTTCGGCGTGGGAGCTTCCGTCTCCACGGCGCTCAGCGCTTTCTTCTCCGCGTCCTCTGCGCCCTTATTAGTGGCGTCGCTCGGCTCCGATTTGTCGCTTTGCATCCTGGTTTTCCTCGAGAAAACCGTCACTAATAATGTTACCGTTGGATATACACAATAGTTAAGAGTTGGGTAAGGATACGGCGGCTGGCTAAGTGAGTTTAATGCCACATTTGTAACTTATAACTGTAGTTTGAACTAACTGCACGTCGCGTGGCGCGTTACGGATAGCTCACCGTTAGTCCGTGTCGCATCTTTAATGATATTTCCTTTATCGCTGAATTGGAGCAGTTTCACGGACTTAAAAGCACGGTCCAGAAGAAAAAAGTGTCAGACAATTTCTGCCCCCCTCGCCCAGTCCCGTTATCTGGATGAAAACACGCCCACTCCCTGAAGAAAAAAAACGCATCTTTGACTCTTTCGTTACTGCGGCAAGACAGTCATCCACTTTGTAGTAATTACCGTTATTAATGCAGCATTACGCGATCAAAATGCAACATCCTTCACTTAATTATTAAAATGAAACCGTCACTGTCTATTAAAACTAAACCGTACCTGTCGGACCATGCAGCATACTTCTCCTTGTCAAGTCGTTAACCCCCCCAGCTCCCCAGGTCAACTCTTTCTGCTGCTCCAGTTTATTTTAAAACCGCAGAGTGGACATTCTCCCCTTGATCCCTTAGAGCCCAGGCCATGATTCGCACGCTACACCGACACAACACAGTCCACTTGTTTAAAGAGTCACACGGATATGAGGCTACTGAAAAGGGAACAGGTATTATATTTAAGTTTACACAAAGTGACTCCACCCAACCAACTTGAGCAATGGGATGTAAACATGAACATTTTACCTGTGAACTGAGTATACAATTAAATGTGAACTGAATAAGGGCAGCTGTAAAATAAAAAAATAAAAGTGACATAACACAGGATTCATTGTTGAGTAGCTGTTATTGTTTTTGAAATGTGCAAAGTACCGGAGTTAATTTACACCAGAGCATCCACAACAATGTCAACACAAACTGCTTCCAAAATGGCCATGTCCCCACAAGGACTGCAAAGCAGTGTTGCATAAATGGTTGCACAAAAACTGTTCACAGGTCAGTCAGTCTGTAGGAAAAATGTCTTTGTAATGTTGCCACAAAACCGACTGAGGGGAGTTTTTATCCTGCCCTCTGGTGGAGAAGTACAAGTGTCTAATACTTCTTGGTTGTCACTATTCCATCATCAGGGAAGTTTACATACACATAACAGAAGGCCATCAATGTTAAAAATCACAGTTCAGGAAGCCACAGTCTAACTCATGGGTACTACAGTCCTGCCCTTAATCAGTTAATGAGGCAGAGTGGTGATTCTCATGCTTTGACTCACAATGGGGTACGACACCATCGAGGTGGTCGCATGACTCATGGTGATGCCGGACATAGGCTGCGTCATGGACACTGCCACCGGTGCCACAGATACAGCCACTGGTGCCATAGATACAGGTACCACCAATCCTTGGGCAATAGTCTGTGCAATGGCGGCGGAGAGGGGGGTGATCTCGGGGTTGAGGTGAGGCAGAGCGGCTGTGGGCGGTGCAGCGATACTGCAGGCCACTGAAGGGGCGCCGGTAGATGCTACCAGGTCGTGCTGGGTGACAGGCCGAGGTTGCAGTCCAGCGCTGCTCAGGGTGGTGTGAGTTTGAGCAATGCTATGATTGTAGGAACTTATTGCACCCAGAGGGGGCACCAGCCTATGCTCAGTGGGTGCAGGGGTGGAAGTCATGGTCATCACCTTGGCCTGGTTTCGGAACTGGGCGTTCTGGTCTAGAAGAACCTCATTTGTGGCAATGAGATTTGAAACCTGAGAAACACACAAGACATGGGTTAGAAAAGGACAGGGCTCAGTGGAAGTCCACTTCCATAAACCGTGGCTTTATGTCTGGCAGAAACAACGTTCTTATAAAATTGTCAACTAACTACCGAGATCACAGCTTTTGCAGTTACTGATTCTCCAAGTCTGTGCAGAATTTTTAAGCATCATTTAATATTCCAGGAGTGTGTATGTCTTATGTCACAGAATGTCTTTTCCTTTAATAAAATGTCTCCAAATGTATTCATAGGGGTATTAGTCGGGTACTTGTTTGGGATAATTAGTGCATTACTATTCTCTTGTGCTGTCATCTTTTATCAAAAACTCTGAAACTACTAATTTAAAGATTGTTTACCTGTAAATACAACTTACAAGATTGACGAATTGTTTCAGCTCTACTACAAACGTCTGTCCCGAATAGCAAGTTTAGTTTATTTCAACCTCAAGATGTTTGCTTGATATGCTGCTCTTCAGATGCTGTGGTAACATTAGATGAGAAGTCTTGTGTTGGATGACAAGGATTTCATTGTTAAAATTAACTCTGAGCAGAAACTTTACTTTGCCTGTGATTTGGCAATGAGATATAATAAAAACTGACGTCCTTGTGACTAAAGTTAAAATTTGACTACGTTGTAAAATAGTTATTTCACGTGACATGATCATGATTCATTCAGTAAGGTAAATTACATTTGACAATATATCTCAATCTGATACAACGGCCTACAAGAAATTATATCTTTGTTGAGCTTATAAAATCAAATTTTCTGTAAAGACTTTGACTTTGTTAACCTACTGTATTGCACTTACATTATGCAGTCAAATGTGTGTTATTTTGCACACCATTGTATCTGGTATTAGTTGGAAAAAAGGAATCATACTGCATAAGAAATATTTTTAGATGACTGAAATACAAGTGTTGTTAATGTAAGATGTTGTTCCAAAAAATGTACCATCTCTCATTCTAACCTGCTTTTTCAACTCCTCAACTCTTCTCCTTAGCAGGGAGTTCTCCTCCTCCAGGAACCTGTACTCCAGAGGGCGTGGCGGCAAGGTGGCTTGAACTCCCAGCTCATAGTGTGCAGCTCCACTCACATCCGCCAGGCGTAGCCCCTCCAACCGCCGCCTCTTCAACTGTAGAGTAGTGTGGTCCATGGAGGCCTCTAGGGAACTTGCATCAAACAGCCCACTTTCAAGTAGAGGGTCATACACTGAGCATGCGCTCCTGTCAAAACGCCGTGGCCCTGCAGAATTTATGGACAGACCAGTGCTCATCCCACCTCCACCTACCCCCCCAACTCCTGTGATACCTGGATCTCTGCAACCGGCCAGGCTGGGGCAACCCATCCCCATCCCCATCATATTACTTCCACCTGCACCTCCCACAAGTCCTTGCATTCCTCCACAGGCACCTGCTCCTCCACCACCTATCCCTCCCCCAGGATTCACCATTCCACTGGTCCCTGGCCCTATAACACCACCCACTCCAACCCTGGAAGGCTCATATTCATAGTCTTTTTGGACATGGCGAAATTTACACTTATTGCCCCTCTGGCACTCTCCCTTCAGAAAGTCTCTGCAGATAGGCACTTCCCCACGGCTGTGGGGAAGATCCATTGGAGAAAGGCCCAGTCCTTCTGCAACTTTCCCTCTTAGTCTGAGGGGTAGCTCTCCTGATTTCTTGTAATAGTCCTCATCCTCTTTAGATCCATGGACAAAGCGGCAGTTGGAGCGCATACACTCCTTGTTCTGGTAGTCATGACAGAAGATAAATTCATTCTTTTGCACCCCCAAGTCTGGCACCTCATTAAAATCTGGGTGTTTAAAGCGGCAGCGCTTTCCTCTCTTGCAGACATTGCGTATGAAGTCCCTGCAGACACCGCCTGGTGCCATTCCTGCACCTTGACCTCCACCTCCGCTGTTCCCGCAGCTGTTGCCGTTTCCGAGCGCCCCTCCTCCGCCCATATTCCCAGACCCAGAGACGTTGCCTCCGAGACTTCCTCCTGAACCACGTCTGCCCTCCAATGTTCCCCCTGCCAAACCAGACCCAGGTCCTCCTTCCTCAACCAGACTACCACCACTCCCACCGCCACCTGACAGGTAGGAGCTGTCCCGGTCAGGCATAGCGCTCGGCCCAGCTCAAGGAGAAAACCGCACTCATGTGTGTGATGGGGGCGGGCATGACCTGCCAAACAGTCACATACAGAGTTAAACAAATCATGAATAGCTTTTTCCTTGGAGTATTGCAATTTTATATTCAAAGATCTGTGAGGCAAAAACATAAACCCAAATTTAGATATAAGCTTTCAAAGTCTGAAATGTTTGGCTAGTTCGCGATGAGCCAGGCCTGTGCAGAATCAATCACCGGCGATCGCTGCACAATGCATGCCGGTTAGATTTGTGTCATACTTGATCTCTTATTGCTCTGACATCATGCATACGTGGGTAACTAAAGCCTGACAAGATAGAGGCCGCCGCAGTATATAGAGCCTGCTCTCCACCGACTGCAAGACCTAGAGCATGATGAGGAAATGCCTGGCTGTTTGGCTCTTGATCACGTTTTATAGAAAATCTTAATTTTTAGTGTAGATGTCATAACTAACTGTAGGCTATTAGTCTCATGTTGTGCAATGAAGGTTCAATCTATTGACGATCATACATTGCGTGGTTGATAAGAACAATGAAGATAGGGATTATAAGGTAAAATATAATAAAAAAATAATAAAGAATAAAAGATAAAAGATACATTTCGATGTATATGTAATTACAAACTAATCCAAACGTGGTCTGCAAACTACAGGTAGCCTGCAAATCGCTTCTAACCAGATTTAACTATTCCACTAACTTCCTGTAAACCTTTGGCGGCTGGTAGAAACTGTCTTAACTGACTTAAACGCAGCTTTTTATTCGTTGCCCCTGTTGCTGACGCCCGATCTCGTCCACTTTCCAGACGAGGTAGGTTACCTCTCCAACTAGCCTTTTAGCACGTGACTAAACCTGGTAAATAATAAGTAACGTCAGCAATGTTGTTGTTGTCAATGGTTTGTTAAAAAAAAAAAAAAGCACTTGTATCATGTGACGTTAGCCTAACTGATTAATTAGCTAAGCCCATTAAACCCATTTTAGACTTAGGTTACACTAGCTAACGAATGGTATCTAGCTAACTAGCTAAATGCTAACGTTGTCTTACCAAATATAAACTAGAAACAGGATCCAGAGAATAGCCGAGGGACTCCCACGCAGAAACGCCCTGCTCTCGTTCACTGAAATCTATACAGCTGCAACATCAACCATGCATGTGTTATGTTTCTTTTGTTTGTATAGCAATTCCTAGATGCCCTGGTCTGTTTACCACATTACTGCACCTTTCACTACCGACAAAGAAGACACTCTTCTTCTCCGTTTCTTCCAGCTGTCTTCCGATTGCTCTTCTTCCCTCTAGTGGCGTTAATGCCGTATTGCACTGAAATATGCTCCGCTTTGTTTTTCTTTACACATGAGAACAACTGTCTTTTTAAAGGTTTCATCGTATGCAGCCCTACTGCAAACCGACGGTGAGCTAAACTGGAAGCCACCGCTGCATACTAACATTTAATAGCATTTTATTTGACACGCTTTCACCGCCACGTGTTGTGCTTAGTTCGGCTGAAATATGCGGATCATCTTGAGTCTCAAAGGTGTCAGCTGAGTTTGAGTTGACTATCCCTGTCCTGTGCCTTGGGCCAAACAGTCAAACAATAGGTGTGCTGAGTGCTGCTACGCTGACGTGTAGACAGCAGTGCAGAAAGCCTTGCAACACATTTGACATGAGTTGTCGAACCGCAACACAGCTGCAGCCGACTTCCAGATAACTTCTTTGTGTAAACAGTTCCTCATCTGTGATCCACCATGGCAGTGCAAGGTGTTTTCCACTGGATGCCAGCCTTTGTGGTCTTGCTGCTCTGCTTAACCGAAGTCCTGCCCGCCGCCTCAGAGTCGGACAGAAGTTACTACGAGACTCTCAATGTTGAGCGATCAGCAGCTGGCAGCCACATAAAGAAGGCTTTCCGCAAACTGGCCATAAAATACCACCCAGATAAGAACAAGAGCGCCGGTGCAGAGAAGACTTTCAGAGAGATTGTTGAAGGTAAAACATGCCTACAACATGCTGGACCCTTTTTTATAATGTAATCTATATTGTATATGTAATTTAAACAAGTGCAATTAATTGTACCCTATTCAACACATATGGTTTCTTTATTCTCTTGATAGGTTGGCTTTATAAACACAGTCAGTTGGTAGTCACAGCTAATACTGATTCAGTCTAAATCAATACCCCTGCGATAAATTACATTATTAAATTTAATCTAACTTCTATGAAGGTTCAGTTTTTATGGTTATTATGGAGGCTGTAGTTTGTGGTGCTGTTGAGCTGTTTTTATGCATTATACAGCGAGGAGTTTCTAATATGTGTTATTCCCTTATTGGCTTAAATGGGGAGAAAAATTAGAAAACCTTTATATACAGTAAATGCAATACAATTTAAACAGCACCACAAGCAAGTTGAATCAACCCCCCTCTAAAACAGTTTCACCAACAAAAACATTATAACTTCCATGGAGTTATTGCAAGACTGTTTTATCAGACTCTATTACTTTTAGCCAGGTGTACCAGATTAACTTTTCGTTGCGCAGTCTCAACTAAAGACAAAGTAATAGCCCTGTTTCCTCCTCAGCCTACACGGTGCTCTCCAACAAGGAGAAGAGGAGGCAGTATGACTCTGTGGGCCACGAGGCTTTCCTAAAAGACGAGGACTTTGTTCACCCTGAGGATGAATATGAGACAAGCTTCCCCTTTGGTTTTGAAGACTTCTTCCATGACTTCGATGATAGTCCATTTATGGAGGAGGAGTCATTCTACCACTGGACCTCTCCTCAGAATGGGTGGGATGAGGATGAGGAATTTCAACATGACAATATAGAAGAGCCTGGCTTCAGCTTTTATTATGGGGATGACGAAGAAGAAGGCCCCTACTTCTAGATGTTTAGCATCTTTGACCCTGTATCCTGTGTGTCTGTTTAAGTGTATTGACTTCATATTGAATTGTTATCACACTATCTGTATCCTGTATTCAGTGTGTGGAGATCTTTCATGTGTTGCACCTGGCACCTGGCTCTTAACTGCTTATTTGTTGTGTGCGTGTGATCGCGCTGAGCTATGTTTTTTATCAATTCTATGCTTTTAGTAATTTAGTTGTATTCTCTTTTTTTGAGTCTGTGTTTATATTAGATTATTGCAGAGTTTTATTTAATTTCTTTGTAAAGCACATTGGTCAACGTTGGTTGTTTTGGAATTTGCTCTATTAATAAACTTGACGAAGGAAGCTGTGTGTGTTCTGCCTCTTTTATGAGACAACTTCAGGATTGGGTTCAGGTTGACCAATTGGACTGCTAGGCCACTTTTCCTGTGTGGGTGTGTCGAAGGTCCTCAGTTACTGACTAACACACAATTTACTCATCTTTTCCCCCCGTGTCAGCGCTTTAGATTTGGCACTGTTTTACTACATTTCTCACAGGACCATTGTGCACTTTGACCCAGAGGATATCCTGTGCCTCCTCAGCAGTTGGAGCGTAAGCGCACTAAAGCGAACACAAGACAAAAGATCGTTACAGCTTTATGCACTTTTATCGAGTTAAACAGAGATTTAAGCATTCTACAAAGCAGATAAAAGACATACTGGAGTCATTCACTTACAGGCTTAACAATGATGGTAAGTATGCCTGAAAATTTTCTTTTTGACCGCCTCTGGGTGTCATGTGACTTTTTCTCTATGCACATTCAGATTTTCAGCATGGGCTGTAAGTGAAGTTTTTAATTCCCTTTAACTTTGGCTTGCATACTAATGTAAATTTACTTCCAGCTGTTGATACAATTGCTTGTCACATTTAATCACAGGAAGAGGTAAAGGAAGAGATCTCTACTCTGAGTGTCCATGTTCCAAACATCAAGGTTACAGAGGTGTTGAAAGACGGGGACACACTTACCTTCCTAATTGTATCTCAAAAGGTGAGATGATTCATTCATTCGTTATTTGCTGCAAGCTAACATTATATCTAAATTAATGCAGAAAACCAGTTCATTTGTTTGAATTATGGTATGGCCAAAACCGACTGCCCTGATGAGATGTTGTCTCTCGCCCATGCCAGCTGTCTGGGACAGGGGAGTACCATGTGGACCGGACCTATGAGGATTTTGAATGGCTGCAACAGCACCTGTTCTCTCAGGAGGATGAGCCTGGGATACAGGGAGTCATAGTCAGTGCTTCATTTCATCTGCACACAGTCCTGTATTTCACGTGTAATCGTATTCACACCTTTCTGACAATAACAAGACGATTAGTACTGGAATATCTATATGTGGAGTCAGCGAAGATACAAAGAAACATCTGAATTCTGTTGAAAACGTCCTTTTGGAAGTGTGCATGCTGCTTTATGTTATCTCTTTTTCTAATTGCATAACAGACTTTTTTAGTACATACAATGATGTGTTCTTGTAACACAGTGCTTTTGTAGCAGACAAATCTCAAATCAAAATGTTTTGGTCATACAGTGACTTAGACACATGGTTAGAAAAGGTGCGGTCAGTTAATTTATGGGAAGTAATTAGCTTCTTATAAAATGCTCCCTTTCATTGTTAACGCCCTACTTTCCTTTGTAACCAAGAAGATAATTTTAGAGCTGCCATTTTGCCACTTGGCACAGTACTGTAAGCCGAAGCTTTGTGGTCTGTTTGGATGCTTTAAAGAAAAGAAATGCAACAGTATCCTGTCATGAAGTATTTTTGTAGACTACTTCCTAGTATGGCCGTGTGTGCAGTGTTTGTCATGTATTATATATGTGAGATTATGCTGCGTCTGATCCAGGGCATATAATCCAAGCACTGCACATTTCAAAAAACATTAACCTTATTTATATTCCTCTCCCATGCCAGGCACCTAAAAAGTTTAGTTTTTTTGGAAAAAAATAAACAATAGAATAAATATAAAGTAATACAATTCTACTCTGTTTTTCTTCCAAGTTTCCTTCTCTTCCTGCAAAGGCTCAGGTCAATGCATCTGCCAAGGTTATGAAGCAGCTTGGTGAGTTCATCTGACACCACTTCCATAATAAAAGAAAATTAGATTTGAGTGTAAAATTAACCAAATGTATTCTCCATTTCAGTGTCCATTCTGTTGCATCGTGTTGAGTGTGGTATGAAGTGCTGATGATGATACAAATGTTGATGGTTATCCTGCAGGGTTCCTTGCTTTAGGAGAGTGGCTGCCATACTGTAAAGCACTGGAAATCTTCCTCCAGCAGATTGCGGCACACAGCATACTCAGCAAAAATAAAGCTGTGGAGATCTTCCTGACTAGCTCAGACGTAAGTGGACACAAATAAACAAGCAGTTTTTATACATTAGTTTTTTGACGATAGTATTAACAAAAGGGGGCAGCGTGATACTTTTTTTCCCGAAAGAGGCAAATAATAAATCGTTGAACTTTCACGGGCATTGTTTCAGAAGAAAAAATATTGTGTCCTTCTGCCTGAAGTTTTGTACCAGAACTAATGATTCATTCAGAATGATCTTCCTGACACTTCTGGAGGAGCCTTGTGTATAAGGGCCTGTGATTAATGTGCACTTTAAAGAAGGCAGAGCCCTCGTGGGATGCAGCTACAGTGGAACTTTTGTCTGTCGATAAAAAAATGGAAGAAGAACACATTAAACAAGCTGGTGAAATGTCACAAAATGAGTGCATTGAAATTCTCAAAAGGGACCAAGTACAAATTCTCAACCTGCTCAGCGGGCCTGCAAACAGCATCAAGAGGGTGAAAGAAGATCTCACTGGATGCTTCAATCAAAGAAACGCAATCCAATTGTTTCCATTTTTTTGTTTGTTTTTGAGGTATATTATATTCCTGTTGTCGGACTGTAGCCTTTAACAATATAAGATAGATATGCTTTTAATGCCTCCATAGGGAAAATGTTGTAAACCTAGTCCTGCAGTCCATACAACAGCACATAGCTTCAACACTAACGTATGACTACTTTTGGGAAGATTTCATATACTGTACATACTGTGCTGGAAAAATGTTAAGCTTATTTGTGTCCTTGTGTCTAGCCTCCAGGCAGACAGAGAGTAAAGAAAAACATTTTCAACCGGCTGAGTCAAGCTGTGGAAGAACGGAGGAAAGAAGGCCATAAGGTACACAACTGGGACTCGTGGAAACAGAATTGACAGCCTCTACACCTGCATGTCAGGTTTTATACCCTACTGTCTGTGTCTGCAGGATGTGGATGAGTTCTTTCAAACGGAACGCCATCATAACCTCGTTCTTACCGGCTGTGCCAAGACTGCAGCCGAGGTGAGCCAGTTTGTATTTGTGTACGTGTGTTTTGTCCTCCTCCCTGTTTTCTCCTCTCACACAACCACACACATTGTCCTGTGTGATTTTTGCACTTTTGTTTTTTTCTGCAGAAATTCCTAGATGTGGTGCAATCCGAGCAAAGTAAGAACACTTCATTTAAAGTTTTGAGTTATAGGATTTATTGGTGTTTTGTTTCAATAGTTAAAATCTATGGGAGGATTTGTTGTGTATGCAAATTATCTTTGTCCCAAGCCTGATGTTGGTGTTTGCTTCATGTGCCTTTGTTTGCAGAAATAGCAGTGGCCTATGGGCACTTCTCAGCTTCTCTGCATCTCTGCGTGGAAACAGGGGAGGATCCCGACAAACAGGCTTTCTCTAAGTGAGACAGTAATGTTATTGACCACGAGCCAATATCACATGTTCTTATGAATGCGCACAAGCAAGTTACAATACATGGGCATGATAAAGAAACAGCACTGTCTTCTTATTACAGGACTTGTGTGAAATTATCAGAAGTCTTTGATTCTATGAAGGTAAGTTGTTTGAGCTTTTTAACGAGGATATATTTACAGAGCAATGCACCATTGCTTTGGCAAATACACTGCACATAATGTGCTTGTGTGTGGGCAGAAAAATATGACAAGTGTTGCTGAGAACAACATGAACACTCTTGGGCTTGGCCTGGACCTGGAGTCACGCTGCCAGGAGGCAGAAAAGGTGTGTCTTATTGTTCTAAAGTCATTATATTAGTCATTGTATGTGTATGTTGTCTCTCGGCCTTATATTAAAGTGTGAAATGCCACATGGAAATCTCTGACTATTATCCCTGTGTGTAATAAGATTATTATGTCCAATACAGGAGATGCTCTTCAGGAGAACCTGCAAACTAGTGGAGGTAGAGACTGCCAGAAGGAATGCAGAGAAGGCCAAACCTTTAAAGAAGGCTGCTGTGAGTGCCGGTACTTGAGTATCACCAGAACGTACTGAGAGATCAGACGTGCAGACTTTCTTGTGGCCAGCAGGTGTCAGTGTTGCTCTGCTGAGTTTATTCAGTCGTAGCCATAGACCTGGAAATCTGCTGAGAAGACGTTCATTTCAGGTTTAATCTGTGTGAATTATATAATGAGGATTAACATCATGCTCCCCTTAATCATCAGATGGAGGAGGCAAAGAAAGCGGTGGAGACAGAGTTTCATCACATTAGTGGAGTGGCTAAGCAGGAGGTAAAACACCACATTCAAAACTGGATTCTCCGTTTCCACATGGTGCATTGTGTGCCTTTTTGTTGACACTCACATACTGTGTTTCTCCCAGGTTGCTCGGTTCCAGGCTGCACGTGTGGAGATGCTGCAGCAGGCTCTGGTTCAGTGGTGTGAAAAGCAGCTTCTTACAGCCAAAGAAAGTGCTGACCAGTTTACCCAGCACCTGCACGCCTTCAGGGGGATGGCCTAGTGAACCCGCTCTTAATGAAGCATCCTCAATATGTCTAAACATTGCATGGGATAACCCAAACATGTCCTTCATGCTGTTGTGCTGGTGCTTCAGTGGATCCATTACATGCAGTGAAAACAATAAGTAAATGTGATTGAAAAAGAAAGAGAAACCTTATTGATCATCAAACCAGCCTATAATTTGTACACTCACTCGTTCTCCCTCACGCTCTTCAATCCCACTCCACAAATAAAGCCCCTGTAGAAATTATGCTTTTGATTTTTTTAGCAGTGGACTAGTCGGGTGAGGCCATTGTGTGTGTGTGTGTGTGTGTGTGTGTGTGTGTGTGTGTGTGTGTGTGTGTGTGTGTGTGTGTGTGTGTGGTATATGTATTTGTTCTATTCTCTGCTCATACATTTGTGCTGAGAGTGTATTGTGCGGCTCTCCAGCCACCACATCAGCTGGGGTCACACAAAATAAAGTGTGATGAATCGATTCCCAAAGTACCTTCTTGCCTTTGTGTGTGTGTGTCTTACTCCTGGATCATTAATCAGTTGGTCTGACTGCCCCGGCAAGGACGTGGCAACAAGGACACTCTGTGCCAGCTTTTGGAAACTATTCTGGCTTTGTAAATACCTGATTTCTCTTACAATCGCTGTATTTCCCGTATGAAACCTCGAGTGAGGTCTGGCACTAAACTAAATAGAATAAAACTTTAGCTAAAATAATTCTGCACATAAGCACAACGCCACCCCCCTCTTCTGTGGACTGGAGGTCCGTCTCTCAGCACTGCTGTGCGCCTCAGCTCATCTGTTCTGGCCCATAATGTCTCCGCTGGGTGAAGGAGGAGGAGTGAATCCCATTTGAGGGAATGAGTCAGAGAGAGATAGATGACTGGTCTCATAAGAAGAGAGGGTGGAGTGGAGGTTCGGCTTATTTGACGATGAAGGACGAGATAAGGGCAATCATGCCCATCTAAACAGGATTAATGAATGGAACAATTTGGTATAAACTCAAAATTAACAGCTGCCTGCTCTGAGCATTGGGTGGCACATGTTGTCCTCCCTTTGGGGCATGTTTCATGGTCTTGTAACCTGATATCATTTCTACACCTATATCCTCCAAAATCAAAACTACTGCTAGTCCTCAGCCTGGCATAGAATTATACAAAGCTGCCAAATAATAAATACATGTACGTCATCTTGTCTATGTGGTCTGGGTCCTAGAAAAGTACACACGTATGGAGTTCAAACAGCTCTGTGCTTCATGTTTACAATGACAATGCAAACATGCTGGTGTTATAGCAGGTATATTATTTACCATGTTGAACATCTTAGCCTCAATTCATTATCATTTTTGACTTGAAAGCCCTGTATTTGTAAATGTGTGAAAATATAAAAAGCAATAGCAATAGTCCTAAAGCATGCATGCTAACACTGTGGGCTTAAGTTAACTGTTAAAAATGAAAGACAGCTGTTGAAGGAACCTGCTTTGTTCTCGTGCAAGTTGAACCACAGCAGTATGAGCTTTTTACAACTGAATCCTGTGCATATCTCCTAATTCTAAAGCAAAGATTTTTATACCTCATTTTATCTCATTTAAGTAGCAACAAAGAGACGTGCACTCTCCTTGTAGTGCACACATTTATTGATAATGAATCCAGCAATTTCACCATTTAGGTTTCACACTCCCTTTTTGTGGTTTATTGGTTTTAATGAGGCGCAGTAAAAGTTAAATGTAAGATGTTTATGGACCGTTTTTATGATTCTGTGGTTTATAATTTTCATGTGAATGCTTCTATATCTACCTGAGAGAAGCACTGTGGATACAAAACTGTGAGGTTTGTGGGATGATGAACGAATGGAAATCTATACATTTTTTAGTTTATATACTGTAACATTATTCTCTCTGTTATTATCTGAAGCTGTGATGCTTCCATCCCTGCTGCTTGGAACAGCACTATACCAAATTAATTTCACAACAGGAAAGCAACATGTCTGGTACTTTCATTTATGGACGGCAGCAGTTAAATATCACACCTGGTGAGTGCGCACACACACACACACACACACACACACACACACACACACACACACACACACACACACACACACTAATAAGAGCCCCTCTCAACTACTGAGAGCATGACCCAGATCACGGGTGCAGAGATCATGCCAACGCTCTGTGTCTGTGAGTGTGTGTGTGTGTGTGTGTGCGTGTGTGTGTGTGTGTGTGTGTGTGTGTGTGTCTGTGAGTGTGTGTGCATCCCATCGACAACATGCACTAAGAGCTGGTTTGCTAAAGTAGCTCATTACTGGTGGAAAGGCAGCACTCAGCACACCGCCCCATGGCCTGAAAGAGAGCGTCTTAGTGTGAAGTGAAGGCAATAATTTGTCTGAATACAAAATGGGACAAAGGCCTTATGACTCAGCCGTCCCAACGTAGCTGCACCGCACTCGTTTGATGAGTATGACAGTCTGTTAGATGATTACAAAATATGGAGTCAGGCCACAATTGATTAGCAGTGTTTCCAAATGAGGGCTTTTATTTTTGCTTCCACATTTTCTGGTGTCTTGAGTTATAAATCCGCACTGGATGATTTATATGTTGCTGTGATAAACTGATGTATTCATCTTTTGTAACATAAGTCACAAGATTTGTCACAAGTATATTTTATCTTGACAAGAATTGAAATGAAATAGGATATTGTTGGATGAGATTATACATGCTTGTTCTGCAACATTGGTCATTAACTGTACGAAGGCTAAACTTTGTTTACGGACAAATCAAAAGTTAACAACCAAGATTGAATGCAAAAACAAATTCAACATTCATTGGATGTTTGTTAATTTGTCTCATAGAACATTACTGCATGTGATGGCGATAATAGATCATACATCCTTTCTTGTCTTTCCTCGGCTAGTTCCCTTTTCAGACGTCTACATTGCTCTTCTCCATCTTCACAGTCAGCTTTGATATCTGAGAATTGATCTGAGAATCTCCGACTTCTGGGAAGCTTTTCAATGGAAACTTGACATCCCTGCCAATTACATGGGTCTTGAAATAAAAAACATACTTTGAGAGCCTTCATTTTTTAACCGCTTGTGTGGTGCTTCCGTCATAAGGTCCGAGGTTCTGTCACAAATTAGTGAGAATGTTGCAGCTGAAATGAGTCAACCCAAGGTTGTTGGCACCTCATTAAATCTAATCACTGCGGTACACAAAATATGAACTATCTGTAGTTCATACAGCTTCATAAGGCACAGCCCATTCTGAATGTGCAGCACGACACAAGGTGAACACTACAAAGTAGTGCCTCTCAGCCCTAAAATCAACCTTAATGGCAGCACTCCACCGATGATTTGGATTGTGGTTACTGTATCAATTTTCTCCCCCTTGCAGTGGATTATAGCATCGCAAAGCATTAGACTTGCTAATTTACTCCATTTCTCTGTTCACTACTGAATGGATTCATAAATATTAATACTTTCACACTCCCCTCCTGGCTGCTTGTCATGCACTGAAGGGCTTGCGGGTGATGGTATGATATTGTTAATTAGGTTTGCAGGAATAATGTCAGCAGCGAACCTCTGGACAGGCTGACATGCTGAGGTGATGACTTTCCTGCCTTTCTTAATACACAACAGTGTTCTCTGAAAATACATTAAAAACACTAACGGAGATATGGGGAGTAGAGGAGAAACTGTCCATCACCGGATTTCAAAACATGATCATTCCCTTTTCTCTCTCATAAAAGCTTACCATTCAATATTAAAGAAGGAAACACATTATCTGAGAAATAGTGATTATGTTTTGCCACGCAAAAGTTACAGTACAGTGACTTTGAACAAGTACACAAATCAGGGGGCACAACTTATCCACACAGATACAAATGCACCCATTAGAGTAAAATCAATTATTCATCAATTTTTCCACCACAGCTTTGACCGGAGTATCAGGGCACCCATACACAATCAGGCTCTCCTCCCTTTACAGAGGTCATTTTGTCACATGTCTTCAACATGTGGCCTTTTGTTCAGTCTCCATCACCAACAGCCTAATACAGCACACTGTGTGCTGTATTGCACGACACGTGGCTACTATAAAATACTATTGTAGCGACAGTTGTTCTGCATGACCACTGCAACGTGGCAGAGGTGAAAGAATCGGCCACATAGTAGAGTTCTGTGTTTTGGAAAATCAGTGAGATCCAAGAAGAGACTCTGGTCTTGAAGTTTTCTGTAATTATACTTGAACTAAAGAAGATTGTCTAATGATCTGAGAAAGACAGATTTGTGTTCTTTTTGCTATCCTGCAGAATAAAAGTTGATTTGTTGTATTGTTAAATCTTTAAAGAAAATGAATTCTATAAAAATCTATTGATTTTTGATAGTTTAAATTAATTAATGTACCCATCAGCTACTTTACTGTGCCTCTGGAGCTGCACAGGACTCACAGTTTGGTTCAAGGACACCTCAGCGGGGTGATACTCGCTGCCAAACCAGGGGCTCAAACCAGGGCCTTCTACAGACTCTCTGCTCAGTATTTTTTCCAAACAAACATACAAGGGCAAAGCAACCAGATGGAAAGTCATCCCCAGCCCGGCGGCAAACAGAGGTTGAACATCTGTAGCAGGGATGTATCCGAGCTCAAGACAAGTCTCACCTTTCCTGCTGCTGTTACCTCTGACTCCAGACTTGGCAAAGAAATACAGATGGGATCGCAAATGCCCCCCTGGATACTGCTATTACATTTCACTTTGAGATAATGCAAGCTAAAGTCTCATTAAATCCCAGTCAGAGATAATGCGTGGTACACTGCCATTATGGTTTGATTAGAAGGCACGGGTCTGCCGTCGTGCTGATTGTGTTTTTAATCAGATCCATCCTGCTGCAGCGCAAACAAGAGCTAAGAGGAGAGAGAGAGAGAAAGAAGGAACAAAGCAAAACAAGCTGAGCAAGCATAAACAATTTATTCTCTCTCTGAGGACACAAGTTAAATTGTTTTGTATTGTTTTTGGCATAATGAAAGTATGTGAGGGTGGATTTTAAATGGAATTGTTTCTCAGTGTTATTACTGTGTGACTCCAGAAAGGAATAATTTGGTGGAACACAAACCAATGAACAAGCAAAAAGAACTTTGCATCAGTTTAATTTCTCTCGTGCTCTCAAACTTTGTCCGAAAAATGTTATATTTTGAATAGTTTTACACTCTTATAAGAAGCACGATTTTAGCTCTTAGGTGCATTTCTTTGTTGAAATTCTCTTTACATTGTGACATCCATCAATAGATTGAATACTCCAACCAAAAAATAAAAAAAACCCTGCTATCTGTGGATGTCACAGGACAACAATAAGATAAAATCATTTGACGGGCTGCCTGCAAGCCCACCTACCTGTCCGTCTTCCTGCACGCTCTCTGCCCGTGCCCTCATTGCCCGTCACCGAAGTCTTCCACAAGCTGCTTTACAGCTGTGAGAACTAACATTAAATTTCATTTAGCTGACGCTTTTATCCAAAGCGACTTACATTTTTGCTCTCTATACAGCGTAGACACAGCAACAGTGAGCAATTAGGGGTTGGGTGTCTTGCTCAGGGACACGGTGACTAACAATAGCCACGTTTGTTGTTTACATTCATTATGATCATTTGGGGGGAGTGGCTTACTCTTGATGGTTTCTCCAATGTTGGTGACCACAGCTCTATGGGAACGCGTTTCAGGGGATGAATGACATGTTTCACAGCACCTTAGATATATCCAACTTATCATTCACTGATAATGTCTCTGTCGTAAGGTGTGGAGTGGAAACAAAAGAAGTAAGGTCTCACAACGTTGTGTGTGTGTGTATTCGTGGATGGAAGTGAGGAGACAAACTGTTTTAGTGTGTTTGTTACCAGCCCCCTCTGTATAGTTTTGTCAGATATTTAAATAACTAAAGCGTTTCCACGGCGATGGCACAGGGTCTGTTTAAGTTTAATGGAGAGGACCAGTGAGGAATCAGCAGCTGTCTCTGTGCTTCCTGCTTGTTCAGACTCCGCCGATATCATTGGAGGACAAAGTCAAATGAAGTTTATTTGTATTGTCCAATAGCTGATACAATGTCTCATGAGGCTTTAAAAGGAACAATGACAACGGCTACCATTTCAGCTCTCTAGACAAATAAATACTTGATGAAGAGCCTCCAGGAAAACTCTTCAGGCAACTAGGGGTGCAATAGGAACTAAAGAGGGGTTGAAATTTAGAAAATAAATAGTCCAAATGTTAAAAAAATACATCACATGTATATATATCAAGACCAGGATAATGAATCCAAAGTATATGAATAGTTCTCATGTCATTCAGAGTTCACAAGAGGCCAAGTGGTTGGGCGGGGGGTTAAAGGGCCCCACTCAACAAACTATTGCTAAAAACATTCACCAAGGCAACAGTGAAATAGCTACTCGCCTGTGTTGAGCCTAAATTGCATTGCAGAGACTATTTAATGCCATCAAACTTAAAATGTCATGCTCACTCTTGAGACTGCGAGAATTAGTAGGTTTTAAATCTGGATATGAAAATGACAAGGAGGGAAGCTTCCCTGACAGCAGCTGGAACTTTATATGCCAAAGAGAGGCGTCACGGTAGGAGAGAGCTCTGTTTCCTGAGGATTTGTCTTCGTTCTTGGAAACCAAGCGGCCTGCCTGCTGAGGTCTTAAAGCCTCTAAAGAGACGTGGGAGCTTCTTACGGTTGTTAAGTATGGCAGAGCAAGATTATCCACTATTTCATATGCTTGGAGCATAATTTTAAAAGCAAGCTTTGCAAGCCTTCCTTTAGGGAGACAATGCTGGGCAGATAAAACTGAAGAAATGTAGGAATCATTAGTCAAAAATGTGGCTTTTTCCATAAAGGTTAGGGCATATTAAACCATATGAAATTACATTACAGCACAGTCTGGAAGTTAGGTGTGTTAAAGTCTCAGAGTCCCTGTACTGCTTCTCTCACCTGCTGCCTGAACAGCGATTCTTCTTTCTGTCTCATTCAGCTGAGCTCACAGAGGAGGCAGGAGGAGAGTAACTGGGAGCGATAAAAAAAAAGAAGATTTTTCTGCTGATTGCAGCAGTTACAGTACATTTACAGAAAATAGCTGCTGAGACAAAGGAGAGGACATGATACATATTGAGTTATCTTTTGAGGTCTATTTTCTAGCCAAGAAACTGTTCATGTTTTACTTAATAATTTACACCTATTCACAACAAACACACACACACACGCACGCACGCACGCACACACACACACACACACACACACACACACGCACGCACGCACGCACACACACACACACACACACACATACACACACACACACACATACCCAGAGAGAGAGAGAGAGAGAGAGAGAGAGAGAGAGAGAGAGAGAGAGAGAGGGAACAGAATAATTTAAAGTGATGAGCACAGTTGTACATTTTTAACAAGCTGTGATCCTGTTTTCTCTCTACCATTACACGTGTCTGATGTGTATGTGTGTGTGTGTGTGTGTGTGTGTGTGTGTGTGTGTGTGTGTGTGTGTGTGTGTGTGTGTGTGTGTGTGTGTGTGTGTTTGTATGTGTATGTATAAGAGACTGCTGTGGAAGAAGTATGGAGAAATTAGAGGTGGAGAGGCAAAGGGAGGAGAAGGATAAGAAAACAATGGAATGTAACTTAAACAAAAGAACAGCAAAGGAAAAGCACACCTTTCATGAAAAGGGGATTAATTGGACCATCTTTAAGGGATCTGTCTTTTTACGTTGCAGTGCTGTTATTAATCAAAGTCAAGTGAATTGTTCTCAGGGGGGATAACTTCTACAACGACAAAAAGTTGATATGGTTCTCAGACTTTGTGACCTCATGGTTTAAGTTATCCCCAGACTTTTCATTTAGCATCATAATGAGTTGCTTGATGGATTGTCATGGCTTTTGGCAAATATATTGATGGCCCCACTTGATTGATGAATTGTAATAACCTTTGTGATCTATCAAGTCAAAACATCTGTCCAATACTTTTTTATTTATGATTTGTGACACTTTGTGCTTAGTGGTAGTTATCAAATGTTAGCATACACATTAAACTAAGATGGTGAACATGGCACTTGTTATAAGTCAGCATGTTATCATGCTGACTTTCACTTAGGGGTGCCTTGATTTAGAAACACCTTAAATATAACCAATGTGAAACTACACAAATAAGTGTAGTTTAATGTAACAAGAGTACATGAACTAGTTTAATTAACTAAAACAAAACAGCAGCATGTTCAATGCAACCTGCAGACACATATTGGTGTCAAAGGACATAAGAGCATGCAGCCCTCCACCTTTTCCCCTTTTGTGGACAATGATCCACAAAAACACACACAAAGCCCCCGAATCTGCTCTGTGTAACCAGTGATGAATATGAATGAGGATATGAATATAGATGAGTAAAAAAACATGTATATTGATGAAGGCAGTTTCTCAACCCTCTGACTGATAGTGTGGGAGCACTAAGTGGAACCAATCAATCATCATAGAGCAACCACATGATTGGCAGGCATGTCCGTCGCTCTTGTCAGTACACACACTTCCAGCTCAGTATGTGTGTGTGTGTGTGTGTGTGTGTGTGTGTGTGTGTGTGTGTGTGTGTGTGTGTGTGTGTGTGTGTGCATATAGATACATGTTTGATGTACAAGAATTTTTATCAAAGAAGCTGTTGGTCAGCCGACCTTTACTGTGCAGTGTTGTCTCAGAAATCTCTTCGCTACATTTGTAACACTTCACTGTAACTTTGCACTGATCTGCAGCCTCAGTAATTAAAAATAACTGGTATTTGTGTTAGTACATTTGAAGCTGTGGTAAACAAAATGTAATGAATGCATCCACCCTGACTAACTAATGCCATCACAGCAAGATGTTTGTTGGGATGATAAATTACTTGCAAAACAAGCGCATGCATTTTTCTTAATGGTTTCATTGTCATTAAACTGATGAAGCCAACCCCAGAGCTTAATGAGGCAAGCCAGTCAGACGACAGAGGAACTGATGGACGCTATGGGGTTAGGTCAAGGGTCATCATTTCTTATTACTGAGCTACCATAAAGCACGGTATCACTGATGATGGATGCCTGACATTGTTTTGATCTTTTCAGTGTCACCCAGCACTCAATCTACTCTGCTTTAACTTCCCATTGCAATGAAAAGCTCTCTGCAGGTTGTTGCCTCTCAGTGCTTCATTACAGGGCTAATGCAGCGTCTCCTGTTCCTACAGCTGTGGGATCATTTACCACCTCTTTACCTTGTGCTGTTCCCCATTTACCCCAGGCTTCCCATTCACAGTAATGAGTCAAGAGGCACCAATGGCTGAGCGAATCACATTGTTCCTGCACCATCTGTGGGATATTGACTGTGCAGCCCTTGATCCCTGCAGGAGAGAAGTGAGTCTTGAGTCTGAAATGTCTGCATGGACAACTACACATTATTGCTTTACCAAAGAGTCACATTGAGTTCAAGGGCTCTTCATTAGATGACTCAGGTGCAGATTTGCTCTTCAGATGAAATAGGCTTTTATGCTGGCCTGATGCTCCAAGAGGATGTACACAAGGCAAAATTACAACTTTGCAACCCATAATTAACTCATCACTGATTTACAAGCCATGTATGGATGGTTTATTAAACACTAAGGATTAGTATAATAGTGCATATTCATCTACCAGCTCACTAACACTTGATAACAACAAATGTGTAAAACCAACACTTTTTACAAGGGTCTATTGAGGGACAAATAGCTCTTTGGTTTTGAAACAACATGTGAATTAGGGAGTTTAAAAGGTACCGATTTGGCTTTCTTTGGCCGGGCTAGCTGTTTCCCCTCGTTTCCAGTCTTCATGCTAAGCTAAGCCAGCCCGCTGCTGTTCATATTGAATAGAAAACATGTTTCCCTGTTCATTTAACAGGGCTCTTGTGCAAATCTAATAATTGCAAAATAATAAGAGTTTGTTTGTTCTTGTCACTATCAAATTAGACAATGTAATTTTGTATGTATTCAATTTCATTGAAAGAAGATCATTGAAATATCGCCTATCCTTAAATACAGCTATTTAAACCCTTTCCTAACCTGGTAATGTTTAAGATAAAGAGCATGATTGGAAACATACATGTCTGTGATGAGAAGGCCAGTTGCTAAATTGTGTGTGACTCTAAAACTCTTCTTCCTCTCGGTAATACAGTGAACTCTCACTGTCATACTCTGTTTTCAGGCTATAACAATGGTGCCCGATACAGCAGCCTGTCTCAAGACAAACAACTACTGAGGTTAATGTATCAGGTCAATAGAAGACATGAAGCAAATATTCATGAAAGCTTGCATGTCTTCTGTATGTGAAGGGAAATATGTTCTCTTCTTCATTAATAAAGTACATATTTGTGTAATTTGTTCCTCTGTCTTCTGACGTGGACATCTTTTGATACGATACAGACACTGTCACATATACATACACTGTCATCAAACTTTCACTAGCCTCAAACTAACTTCCTGTAGCTGCTGTGACAAGGACTGTATCGACAGAGGCAAGTATCCCTGTGACAAGTGTGACATGTTTCTGTGGAGGCAGTGCAGAAGGGTGTGACAGGCATAGACAGGGCTGTCTACACTGTGTCATGAGATAGTATGTCACTACTGTGTGTGGCATTCCCACAGGGGCACAGTTTGTGTGAAAGATACACTAAAACCATCAGTGTCCCTGTTAAAGCCTATCCAGTTTCAGGGCAATAACAGAGAGAGAGGCCGCAAATTATGAATGAATAGTTAATTAGATCCCATTGTGCACATCATTTGTGAATAATGTGTGGCCACCCAAAATTAAGTGTTACATGCTGATCTCTGGGAGGAACATAATCAGCTTATACGGATGAATCTCTTTGTACAAACCCTCTCTGAAAGCTTTTAGCCTGCCAGATGCTCCATGGGTGCACATTTGTGGCCCTTTTCATCTTTACAATACACATCCAGCAAGCAGCAACATGTTCTCAATGAGCTTAAGCAGTGGAAGTCTCTATCGTGGAAATATATATATATATATACACTCACCTAAAGGATTATTAGGAACACCATACTAATACTGTGTTTGACCCCCTTTTGCCTTCAGAACTGCCTTAATTCTACGTGGCATTGATTCAACAAGGTTCTGAAAGCATTCTTTAGAAATGTTGGCCCATATCGATAGGATAGCATCTTGCAGTTGATGGAGATTTGTGGGATGCACATCCAGGGCACGAAGCTCCCGTTCCACCACATCCCAAAGATGCTCTATTGGGTTGAGATCTGGTGACTGTGGGGGCCATTTTAGTACAGTGAACTCATTGTCATGTTCAAGAAACCAATTTGAAATGATTCAAGCTTTGTGACATGGTGCATTATCCTGCTGGAAGTAGCCATCAGAGGATGTGTACATGGTGGCCATAAATGGATGGACATGGTCAGAAACAATGCTCAGGTAGGCCGTGGCATTTAAACGATACCCAATTGGCACTAAGGGGCCTAAAGTGTGCCAAGAAAATATCCCTCACACCATTACATCACCACCACCAGCCTGCACAGTGGTAGCAAGTCATGATGGATCCATGTTCTCATTCTGTTTACGCCAAATTCTGACATATGAATGTCTCAACAGAAATCAAGACTCATCAGACCAGGCAACATTTTTCCAGTCTTCAACTGTCCAATTTTGGTGAGCTCTTGCAAATTGTAGCCTCTTTTTCCTATTTGTAGTGGAGATGAGTGGTACCCGGTGGGGTCTTCTGCTGTTGTAGCCCATCCGCCTCAAGGTTGTGCGTGTTGTGGCTTCACAAATGCTTTGCTGCATACCTCGGTTGTAACGAGTGGTTATTTCAGTCAAAGTTGCTCTTCTATCAGCTTGAATCAGTCGGCCCATTCTCCTCTGACCTCTAGCATCAACAAGGCATTTTCGCCCACAGGACTGCCGCATACTGGATGTTTTTCCCTTTTCACACCATTCTTTGTAAACCCTAGACATGGTTGTGCGTGAAAATCCCAGTAACTGAGCAGATTGTGAAATACTCAGACCGGCCCGTCTGGCACCAACAACCATGCCACGCTCAAAATTGCTTAAATCACCTTTCTTTCCCATTCTGACATTCAGTTTGGAGTTCAGGAGATTGTCTTGACCAGGACCACACCCCTAAATGCATTGAAGCAACTGCCATGTGATTGCTTGATTAGATAATTGCATTAATGAGAAATTGAACAGGTGTTCCTAATAATCCTTTAGGTGAGTGTATATTAACTGTGCATTGCAGACAGAATGGCCTAAATCAGATCATTGACCAAATTTCTTAATTGGTAAATGGGCTCTAAATTCAGACTTCAGAGTACGCTGATAGAGAAGGATAGATATGTTTAAAGGGAGAACTGCAATCTCAACTGCTATAAATCAGAGTGTTTTCCCTTCTGGCAGTATTGTAGAGCTAATTAGTCAGATGGATGTGCAATGTTATCTTCACTCTGGCTCTTCTGCACTACGCAGGCTGTAAACTACTGCGGCCGAATAGGCTCAGATAAGATCCGTAATAAAGAACCAACATGCTGATATTTCTGCCATCACAGCAGCTCAAAGAGAAAAAGCAGAGGTTACCACCGTGTGGTGTCATATTCACTCTCATTTAATCAAATCACTTGGTACCATTCACAACCAGAGCATTATTGAATGGGCAATAAACTGTTTCTGTAACCTGCACTCTCTTCCACTGTCATACTTTTTTTGTTTGTTTAGATAATAAAGTATTTCACATACACAAAAGTAATCTTATTGTTTTAATCTGTTCATCTCTTGGACCATAATGAGAGTGTCTTAGAAACCATATCTTAAAGGAGTACTCCAGAAATGTACTATTATACTTGTATAAAGTTGGGTGAATCGAAAAACAAATTGTCGAACGTGATGCAGCAGAAACTTGACTTTTGGTCCCCTACCATGTGTCAGACAGAACTCTATAACTTATATATAATAAATATGATTATTTATTAAAGCCATGGAGTGAGTTGTGAGTCAGAGGCTTTGCTGAACATAAACACACATAGGCACATGATTGGTCCTTAGCTTCCAGTCAGCATAGTTGGTACATTAGTTACAAATACACACTGCACAAACAACTTTGTGTGATTGACGAAAGGCAAATATTTGCCTCACTTTCTGTTTGTACACACCTTTAGAGTCTAGATCATACACGTCCCATAATGCAACTATCTAGATCAACACACAATGTCTCTCAAGCTCCACACCCCACTCTGTAACACAGGTTTCTGTTCATTTAATACATTTAACAAAGACTTGACAAAGCTCCTCCAGAGCGAGACATTAAACAAATGTTTTCCCATGCAGTGGCCCTTTAATGGGGTGGATTAATATTAATGACACTGTAAAAGAATCTATAAAACTAAAAAAAATCTATAAATATACTGTAATCCACTAGTTACTGGACAAGCCTTACATGTCTTCTGATTGGTCCAGTTGAGTTAACTACAGTGTCTGAGACTCGCACATGGAAAATGCCAAGCGTAATGAATGATAACAGCAGAGTGTCTGAGAATAAACAGACGTTGTCATTAAAACTGGCATCAGGCTGTGCTTTCCGAACGAGAAACAGAAGCTGCATGTATTTCTTATACATTTATGTCAACAGTTGACTGCCTCCACTGCAGGAGCACCACCGCACAACATGTCTGTGTGGGTTGGCTTTGGCTGAGTTTATGGAGGAGCTTTCATAATGGAGACTTCTGTATAGTATTTAAGAATAATAGGAATTCAATCTATTTATCGTTTATTCTTATGAGATCTTGCCTCAATATTCAAGACCAACACTTTGTTTAACGCATTTCATTTTTACATTTTAAATCCTTTCAGGGGTAGCGGCTATAATATATATATATATATATATATATATATATATATATATATATATATATTTATTTTTATTTTTATAACAATGCACAGCATGTTGATCCAAAAGTTGTTCTTCCTTGATAAACGTCACGCTCCCCTCCTTTGGTGTAAAACCACACAGAAATGTTCTCTTTGAGAAAAACAAAGGAGGAGTAGACAAGAAGCCAGCAGGTCGTATCTCACAGTTTTCACTCCAGACGCTTTATTCATCAATCATGCAGGGCATAAATTTACAGTTACTATGTTTACTTTATCTCACTGATAATCCCACAGATTTTTCCTAGAGGTTGGCTGAGCTCATGAAAACATCCTGCCGGGAGGTCAGAGTTCACCGCCACGCTCTTGAACACTGTTGACACGGTGAGACATCATTAGTTTGATTCCCTGGCTTTGTCTTTGCACTACAAACCCCAGCCACCCCTCCATGTGTCGGACTCTGAGTAGTTGGGACAGATGCTCACTTCCAGAGACGACGCCCCGTAGGCGCATGGGAACCAGTGTGATGGCTTGCCGAGCTTGAGCTCACTCATAATGTTCAAACATGACCAATGCCTTCAGTCAGAGGGGTCGGGTGCTTACCCATGGGACTGTGGGTGGGGGTTGGTGTGCTTGGTGTGATGCGTCTCCCTCTGCCCTCTTCCATATACTATTGATGTCCTAAAGGCTCCAGGTTAGAGGTCAGCCCTCCAGAGGTGGCAGGGTCAAACTTCATCTCATGAATATGGAAGGCCTCTGGGCTCAGGGGACCATCTGGTCGGCTCTATTGGAAGCTGAACAAATGAGCCTGCTGAGAGGGTGCTGTATTAGTGTAATTACTGCGGATTTCCCAGGCCTAAAAAAACAGCAACACTCTCTGGGTCCCTCTCTGCACCCGACATCAGCCGGTGGATTAAGACTAAACTGAAACTGAAAAGAAATTCGGTTTGGATTGTATTATTTAATATTGGCAATTGTTTTATGGAGAGTTTTTATGTTAATTTTGGTTTGTTGTTCATTTTGGTTTGTTAAGAAATATGCATAAGAAATATTTCATCCCAAGACATCCTGGCACTTCCCGTGTGATCTTAGTGGCCCTGTTTTGAGTCCGAAGTCCTTTGTTGCATGTCATCTCCCATCTATCTGCCCTTGTTTCCTGTCACCTCTCTACTATCAGCTATTTCAAAGAATACTTTTTTCTCCCAAAGAAACATTTTGACATTCCAACATAGAGTCACGTACATTTGCATAAAACAAGCCTTTAAGATTAAGCTTATTATATATATAGTATATTTGGACAGTCTGACACCTTTTGTGCAAGATATTTTTAGACACAATTTACAAAGAGATATGACCTTTCTATAGATTATGAATGTCAAATAAATTGAAGCAAGCTTTGATGTCACGTGACCTTGATAAGAATCGCATCCTGTTTCTCACACTGTGGGTCTTTGTGGCAACCTTCACTGGATGCAAACCATGGGTCAACCTCTTGCTGTCATTCTGCTCTCCTTTCCTTTCTCCCTCTTCCCATCATTTACACCTCCCAAGAGAGAAAAAAAACACAATGCAACTGGCTGGCTGCATGTACGTTTGTCTCAAGAGTATTTCTGAATTTGAGTGTGCAGTGAACAATGCTCCTATTCTTTTGCTCACTGATACAGGTGATGCAGAGTGAATGCAAGCAGAAGCACCAGCCTGCTGATTTCAAAGGGAGATTGAGAGGGATTGGATACTTCTCATCTGACAGCACTATCTGAAAGCTTGTCCATGTAGGAAACACAAACATAAGTTCACTAGGGCCAAAGTCTACGGTGCAGGTGCACATTCTGTTTTATCTCTTTGTTCTGGATCGAGTGTCCTAAGGGTTTGAAGTTGGTAAGATTCAAACAAACATTATCAATTGTCTTTTTCTTGTCCAGTAAAAGAAAAGAGCTCCAACGAACCATTGTGGTTTTTATTGATTAATCAGATTTTTGGAGGAACTTTGAGCCTGACAGGCAATTCAATGAGTATTATACCATAACATTTTAATTCAGTTATTCTGTAATATTGTGTGCATATTGATATGTTGCTGAAAAACACTTTGAGATCACAAATATTTGTATTTAAACACACAAAAGCATACAATTTAAATACCCTGAAAGACAGTATATTTATACTTTACATCAAGGTATATCAGAGTAGAAGGGAGAGTTTACGTTCAGAGCGGGCGAGCCTGGAGCTTGCCTGTCAGGCTGAGTGGCACTAAAGACTCAGAGCATGAATAAATCACCACAGTTTGACCCATTTAAATACCAAATGGAACCACGCTCTCCACTGGGGAACTACAGGCATGCTCGAACACGCTGCTTCATTTCCATGATGGCACCAGGACGTCACTGGTAGACGGTGCGACTATGAGATTCATCGTATTATGCAGCAGCCTCAAAAATACTTCTGGCATGACTGCATTACCTTTGGCTCCAGGTCAAAGAACAGAGATGTCCCCCGACTGGAGCCCGAGGTGGGTGATAGCACAGTAATCTAATGATTCCGTAACCCTGATGTGAACTCAACAATTCTCAGCTGCAGTGGCTGAGAGAAAATTGTCAGTCATGCCTTCCCTTTCATTCAGCTTCTTTACGCCCCACAGCATTACCCTCCAGCCTCCGTTTCTAATTGGTCACGGAGCTGCTCAGCAGCAAAGTCATCATAAACTGGCGAGCTGGATAAAGGCAACTTTGTCCACTTAAGTCAGCAGTGCTTAAACAATTCTCTTAATGTAAGCCAAATACAGCACTTTGAATTTGGAAAAGCTCATTCATTTTTCAGTTCAACATGTAGGCCTACATTCACCAATTTCCTACACTGACATGCTTTTCTACTCCCTCTCGGACAACCAAGATTTTCACATTTACATTTGGCCCAGATAGGCTTATCTGTGACTCCAACCACACCGCTGTGTAAGTCTCTAATGAGGTTGTTTGACAATTGTAGATGTAACATGTACATTGACTGAGCTGGTTTCCCCTGCTGACACCACCACCACCTTCTGTGCGACTGTCCCAGAGAGAATGTAATTTCTTCTCTGAGGAGCTCGTTAATAATTAAACTTCCTGTTTGTCTAGATGTGACAGAAACCACAGCACTGGGAGGGAGGGAGATGGGTAACGGCGCTGTGGCAGGTCAACCCAGTCGCCAGAAAAAAAGGTTGGCATTGTACGTCTCTGCAAGACATGCTATATGATCAATGTCGGCGTTTCGGAACCAAAAAATACGTTTCAAATCTGCCCATATCACGCGTGTGAAAACCATTAGTTAGGTTAAGGCAACAAGGTTAGAAAAAAAATCCTGACTTTCAAACAATAATTTAACAATTAGCATACCATATAAATAACACTTGCCTAACATTACGTAACAATTTACTTTTGGTTTTCACACAGGACATGAGCAGTGGTCTCCTGAGGGAACGCCCTGTGTTACCAACTCTTGACTTTCTCACTTGGTTTACTCGTTATTATACAACATGTCAATAACAGTCGCTTGATATACTACGTCACATGGACCTGGGATTAGCAGACACCTACAATGCCTCATTTTCTTCCTGGCAGGAGGACGTCACTGGTGTTAACCTGGCACTATTTGATCACACGGTTTCAGCAGTATCTGCAATACAGACCAACTACAATGGACAGTGGCGAGTAAGCTGGAACATGTTGGGAACATCATGTGCTGTTGTGAGGCATAATCATTTTAGGGAAAACAAATCTCTAGAGCCACCCCCAGCCCCAGTTAAAGAGACTACCCGTTGTTGCTGTGGAGGTTTGTGTTTAATGGTGCCACTGACTTGAATCAGTCATTGCAAAACCAGATGTCAGGGTTGGAGAGGCAGCATGCGTGTTTACTCAAATGTATTTGAGTAATTATTCACATGTAATGAGGCTTGGAAGAGTTGTAACACTGCTTAACTGTGTCCCTTTGAATAGCAGTTTTTATTGATTGAACCTAATGAAACTACTTCTTTTTAAATCCCAAATGCATTCCAATTACTGCACTGAATCCTGCAGCTGCAATTAGTCGAGCAGCTGATGTAGTGCAGTAGGGATGTGCACCTGGAATCTAGTGGATTCTAGTTTTTAAAATATACACGTTTCGTTGAAAACTATTTAGTCCTGAGGCATCTTTATGCATGTCTAAACGTATATATATATATACAGCAGCTAAGAGTAGCCTAATAGTTGTTCATAGCTTGTCTTATGTCTCAGGTGGTGTTTACATAATAGGATACTTGTGTTGGAGTTAAAAAGACTCTGTCAGGTAAATTCTCTGGAGTTTTCCTGTCCTTGACACCGTACAGTCCCACCCACTACTTTATCTCTATCTCCAGCTCTCTCTCTAGAATCAGCGTGATTTATAAGGGCTAATAGCCACCCACTCCCTTCACGCTCTTTAACTCTCCATCTATTGATATTAGCCAGCCGGGAAATGGAGCTAAATTATCCCATTCACCAGGTGACCTTAACAGTCCACAGGATTTACCCTCTACATAAGAGAAACTCTTGTACATTGTAACATTCATACACACTGACAGATCTCAACCCACTGACATCTGCTTATGCACATGTAGCAATTTAATTACGCAGACATTATCATAACGGTATAGAAAAATTACGATACAGCTTTATTCCTCCGAAACTATGGCACAGTGTAGATAACCAGCAATGCAAACAAGCACAAAAAGGCTATCAGGGCTCTCAAGATAAGGTGAAAAATAGGGAAAAAGCAGACAAAGAAGTATTTCACATCGAGCAGGCGAGTAAAGGAGGCCACCCAACCCCCTCCTTTTGCCCGAATAATACCCTCAGAGAACAGACCGGTAAACCTCTTCATCAGCCCCCAGCCCATCAGTCCTGCCTTATATGGACAAAACTGGGTGGGGTAGAAGGGATACAAAATTCCATCACTCTCCTCACTTTTCCTTCTAATGCAAACCCTACCCCCCCCCCCCCGGGCTTAATCACTCCAACGTGTATTTATTCACCTTGCTGCTTCCCAAGTGGAATAACCCAGCCTGTCATTTAACCCAAAGCTAAACCTTGTGCTCAGTGGGCATTTTTTTCTTGCAAATAAGCATTAGCAGACTGCTGGGATGAAGTGCTTTGGTGGATTGAGAGTAAACAAAAGTGCTGTGCGTAAGTAGTGCATTTTTGACAACATCTCATCCTCTGACAGGAAAAGTGCAGCGCTTTTTCTTTGAAAATCTGAGATATTTTCAAGTTGAACCGCCAAGCAGAACAAAAACATGGAGTGTTTTGAACAAGAAAAGGTGCTGTGAAAAGCACTTTCACAGAGACAGCTGCTTCAGCTCCATACACATTCTGTCTCTATTGAAAATGTCTGAAAAAGGCGCTGATGCTCTAAACAGAAGCCCAGTGGGCACAAGACCTAACATTATCTTCAGGATTATTTCCTCCCCCCTTCTCAGCTGCCCATAGACAGACACACACACACACACACACACACACACACACACACACACACACACACACACACACACACACACACACACACACACACACACACAGCAGTGCCACTATATCTATACCGACAGCATCTGCGAGGAGACACATTTTGACTCCAAGTCTCAGACAGAGCATGTAGCTAACAAAGAGCAGTTGTCTTTGTTCAGCTGGTGCAGGGAGGGAGGCGTGAACAAGGAGGGATGAGGATGGAGGATGGAGGATGGGGAGAGACGCCGACTTCCCTTTTTTCTGTTTCAGCTAAAAAAAAACAGCAGACAAGCATTTTCCCCACTAATCAAACACATAGACAATTCTACCTGTTCAAGCACTTGCTGTGCTTAAGCAGGTGGGTTTAATGACTTCAATGATGTTTTGATACTTACAGTGGTTGTGTATAATATAATGCAGTGTATTCATTTTAAGCATGCAGTGTATATCTGCTCTAGAAGAATGAGTTTAGCTTGAGCAATGCTGGCAAGACAATTCTCCAGCCATGTAGCAGATGTGTGAGACTGTACTTTGATACAGTGGCGCTTTGTGCTAAATGCTAACATCAGCATGCTGATATGCTCACAATGGCAATGCACAAATGCTTATGTTAAGCAGGTGTAATGTCAATTTTCACTATCTTATGCTATTTTCTCAAGCATAAGTATGACAAAATGCAGCGCACTATACTCATGACAGTCAAAAACGTTTGTGTGGAATAGTGGACAAAACCTCTCAATGGTCACCATCGGAAGAGGAGGAACCATCAAAATTAAAAAATATGGCATCAGAGGAAGCTGCAGTGGTTGCGATTGCTCCCGTCAATGCCACACTATAGAAATGTAAGTCTGTTAATATTTTGACGAGCAACAGTTGCTTGGTGGTAATGCTCCGTTTGATTGCAATTAAAAGAAGAAGCGGTCAAATGTTGTGATTGTCGTTTTCAGTAAGCCGCCATGTTCAATTTCAGATCACACCGTGTCAAAATTCATGCACTAACCAAGTAGGTACAAAGTGTGCATATGTATGGAAGTATCCAAATTGAGGCACATAACAGCTTAGTGAGCTAGCATGTTTGTCAATTAGCACACATGCTCAACACAAAGTACAGCTAATGCAGAGAGCAATGTTGTTAATCTTTCAGGTATTTAGGTCACAAAATCATCAAAAGTTAATACAATTTATCAGTGGCGTACAGTAGTAACGATGAGTCCCAGTGCACTATTATGACGCGCCCTAGCTCATGCTAGTTATACCAGTTATGAAGCACACAGACACACACAATGAGTGTATCACGTTGTGATCACTACTGACTATTTCTCTCTCACACACACACACACACACACACACACACACACACACACACACACACACACACACACACACACACACACAAACATGATGAAGATTAGTTTTTCTTTTCGATTGAATATACTGCTAATGGCATCAAAGTAGATCTAATATGAATTACTTTTTTAACACATGCCCAGTTTCAAGGTGGCAGTTTGAATCACCATTTGAGCCTGTTCCTCTCGGAACATATTGTTGGAGGGCCCTCTCTCTCTACTGGCCCCCATCCCACAGGCCCATCTTCACTGTCTATATTTATGCCCTTGCAATTCAAGAATCCATCCTCTGGAAACGTGAGTGTGTGTCCAACATGTCATGCCAATTCCTTGTATAATTGTTTGTATTTCCGTCTGAAAGTGATGGACCAACTGCCATATTGCCATGCCTAGAGCCACGCTGCTGGCATGGTGACATCCAGAGCAAGGGAAAGATGTGACCATCAACATTTTACCATACAAACAACAATCACTTCATGTTCAGCTTCCCAGCAGGAAGTAAACAGACACTCTGTTGTGAAATTTAAAAGCTAAGTGAACTTCTTTCATTATTAACTCAGAACCTTTCGGTCTTTTCCTGCTTCGTTCCCTGGAGACACAATCCAGCCGGTGGTTTCATGATCCTAACATACTGTTGGTAATTATTTAATGATGAGACACAGATGGTAAAGACATCTTTATCTCTGTGATGTCATACTTTGCAAAGGATTGTATGGAATGGAATGAATAGTTAAATGAATTACAGAATATTTAACTTGACGGTATTTTCCTGTCATGTTTCCCCAGCTGTGTCTGAAATCTGTAGTTTAAAATCCCTCACAAAATTAGTCAACTAATTAAAAGAGTTCTCTTTTCCTCAAAACAAATCCTGGTTAATGTTTTTAACATTGGGAACATAAGAAGGATGGATATATAAAATTGATTAACACAAGGCAATTCTTTCTATCACTGGGCGGCACACCCAAGAACAATTACCTTTCATTAACAATTTTTACATAAAGCAAATAAGTACAAACGACTTCCTCACACACATACACACACACACACACACACACACACACACACACACACACACACACACACACACATATTCTTCAGCAACTATTTTGATTCTGTTCGGGCCAAATCAAATCAAGCAAAGCTTGTGTTTGACAAACCCAAATGAAAGTCAATCCCCAAGAGCCGCAGCTAAATTGCTTTGCTCAGGAGCAATTATAAAGGGATCTCTTGATTTTGTTGTTAAGTGTCTCTGATTGGTTGCGGAGTGGCAGACTCTAATGTGGACACTAATGCAAAGTGACATGTGTAACAGGAGTCAGGACCTCATCACCTCTGTGGCTATTAAGACCAATTCAGATGAGCCCTTTCCCTCAGTTCACCTTGAGCCCTCGACAGAGCAACTAGATGTAAACAGTAAACGCCAGTGGAAGAGCACCTCACATTTCTATAATGATTGACACAGTTAACACATAGAAATGTATACATGTAGATTCATATGTACAGTATATGGCTCATCCTGGTTCAAATCCCTTCCCTCTAAGACTGTCACCACCCTTTGTGCTAATTTGAAGTTTAACCTCATCTGGTAATAAACCTCTTTGTCTTCTGCAGCTGAATATTGTTCAGAATATGTCTGTTTAATTAGACAAATCCTATAACACATCTCTACACCTTATTCATGTTTCTATGCAAGGGAGTTCAAGGAATCGTATTAGAGGGATGTGAAAGAAAATACTGTAAAAAATAGTTGGACGTTTTGGAAATACCCTTATTCCCTTTCTTGCCGGGAGTAAGATTAAAAGATTTATACATATAACATATGATTTATAAATATGAACTACAGCCAGGAGACGGTTAGCTTAGCTGAACATAAAGACTGGAAACAGGTGAAAACAGCTGGCCTACCAGCATCTTTTAAAGATCATGAATTGATGAAAAATGGGAAAAAAGTGCAACAATGACAAGTTGTGGTTTGACGGGGGAATATGAGTGAGGCTTTTTATTAGAGTCCTCTCTGGTTTCCTGGCAGCTTCCCTGTGAGGCATATAACCTGCAGATACCACCAATTGTTGTCAATCACATGAGATATAACATGTTAGTTAATGAGCGTTTGAGGAGCTGGTAAGCAGATTGTGTTACATTTGGAAAGAGCAAGACAAGCTGTTTTCAGGCCGTATGCTGAGCGTCTCTTGTCTGTAGCTTAGTTAGCGACATGAGAGAAACATCGATCTTCTCATCTCTCGGGAAGAAAGCCAATAAGTCTATTTCCAAAAATGTCAAACTCTTTCTTCCTACGACAGGTGAAAGCTAAATGGAAAACAATATAAGTACCACCTGTACACTCCATTGCAATCCAATACAACAGCCCGGCAATAAATTCAACCACAGTGAAGCTCATAATGTTCAATTTGTGTTGAGCCTGGTGCTGACTCAACTCAGAGGGGATTTTCTGAGGCTGTAGTTTGTGCTGTTGTTGTGTTAGGCTGCATATCGTACAGTGTTTCTGTTTCTGTGTCCACCCGTTAGCGGATACTTTATTTTACAGACATGACAAACATGTTATTAGGTTAGGGAAAAGGAAATTGAAATAAAATTGGAGCTCTGTGAGTGACAGTGTTTGTCATATATACACACAAGCGCGTGTGTGTGTGTGTGTGTGTGTGTGTGTGTGTGTGTGTGTGTGTGTGTGTGTGTGTGTGTGTGTGTGAAAGTAACACAACATCTGCAGTTCGTCAGCAGTGTTTGCTCTAGTCTGGCAGACGATAGCGAAGGTACCAGGAATAGCGTGCTAGTGACAAAATGTCACAAGGTGGCAAATGCGCTCCATGTTCAGAGGCAGACATCTGCTCTAGTTGCAGCTGTAGACATAATCAAGCTGTTCATATTATTGCCAGTTAAATTCAAATTTATTCTGATCGCTAAAAACGAATTAAAAACTAAAAACATGTATCTAACAAACAGAAGTATCTGTCCTCTTCTGCTCTGATAGACATTATTTAACATATTCAACATAAACTGTGGGTGGACAAATGCGTCTGGTAAAGACACATGCCTGTGTGTGTTTTTGCCTTCTTGTTATTGTCATAGCATTCATTTCATAACTCCTCGACACTTCTCGTGTAGTATGCTAAGTAGTGGCTATTTGTCCAATAAATCAAAGAAAAATAAACATAAATCAAAGGGCCACTGACACATTTATGTGTCAGTGGCCAAAATAATGCATTTTCCATGCAGGATTCCGTTTTTCTGATAATGTATTGTAACTAAAACAAACAAACAAAAGAACTACCCATGCTACCTGTGCTGGTAAAAAAAAACATAGGCCTACCCAGGTGCATGCTGGTCCTGTACCCGCCTACTATATAAACCCCAGGTGCCCACAGCATTACCCAATCAATAAACAATCTAAAGAATAAGTAAACCTAGACAACAACTACAAATAATTAAACTAAATGAAAAACTATCAAAAGAAAAACTAATACATAAAAAAAAATCTAACCTATAACAACTACAATAATTAAACAATATTACTTGTGAGTAAAATCACTTAATATCCAAAAAATAGCTCCTACATGCTACCCATCAATGGCCGAAAACAAGCACTAAGGAGAGAACTGACACATCGTGTTCTCAGTAGAGTCTAATGCAGCAAGATGATAAGAAGGTAAAACGGGGGGCGTACGTTTCTGTGTGACTGGTTCTCCCAGACGGCCATGTGGAGCGAGCTGTATGATCAGAGATCTAATAAACCGGTGGATACGCTGCATCGCCTTTCCTGGGAGGGAGTTGTTGCCATAGCAACCACACCACAAGCACTGCAGGTTAATGGTGGGACATTATGATCTGCCGGTTGCACCGAACACACCGGGTGACTGCTGAATCCACTTTGAGCTCTCTGTGGCGGCAGAACGATACAACAGGCTCCCACGGGGCAGTGGGTCCCAAAAAGGTCTTTGAACAAGTTCCAGTTGGCCTCCAGCAAAATGAGCTACATTTCACTAATGTTTGTATTTAGTAAGGCTTTACTCGACATCTTCTCCATGCAGTCAGTCGGCACTAAATCCTGTATCTGAAAGTAGTAAAACATTTAAAATCAGATTACCATAATCTCTCAAATGCGCAAAAATAATGAGGTAGTAATAAGGTAGTTTTAAGTATGTTACACATTTAATGAAAACATGTCAGACCATGTGCTAAAGGCTACAATAACATTATTTCCATTTAAACACTATAGCATACATTACAGATTGTCCCTAGATTAAGTTAAAGGTTGTGCATTAAAGAACATTTAATACATTTAATGATATAAACAATCAAAAATAGAAATTAAACCCTCTCTTACTCTCAGCTATCTGCAGTCTATTTTGCTGAACTTTCCATTTTCGGCTATTTGTGTTCAGAAGTAACCTTTAGGCTAAATGCATAAAGCTGTGTTTACTCTTCTTGAATTTCATTAATGAGGCGACTGCATAAATGTGTTCAAGCTTCATAGTTTTCGGGATACATTTCTGCCCGATAAACAACTCAAACACTGGAGGACTTATTGTGGACCATCATGAAGCTGTACAGGATGTCTGAGGAGAATATATAGAGGAGAAAAACAGTGCAGTGACAAAAGCTTTTCTGCTTCCCAAAAACAATTAATATCAATCACACTATCAGTAGCCTACACCAAAATATCACCTGCTGCCTTTATAGATTATAATTTTAGTTTTGAATGCACAATGTGTTGCTTAATAGTACATTTAATATATAAATCCCACACACATACATCTTGACTTATAATCATCCAGTCCATGTTTATTCATTCATTCAGTATTACCTTTTTAATAGTTCTGTTTACAATTGCTTAACAGTTCAGCTGTTTTGTTCTTGACCCCAGCAGTTATTTATTTTTCTGTTAATACATTATGAAAGATGCAGAAAATGGGTCAAATTTCTTGTTTGTGCATGCTTGGCCAATAACACTGATTCTGAATCTGTTGAATTTCAATATGAACAGCCAAAACGTGCACTTGGCATCTGCCTGGCACACTTTCTTGTCTCAACACAGAGACGATCACATCTCTTCTTGTAGCTGTGGATGATGAACCTGTCAGGCAGCTCCCAAAGCAGCAGCTCAAACAGCAAGTGATGAAACGTTGTCATTTCCACTGCTCCCCTTAGAGATGGAGGGAGGGGGAGGAAGAATCCAAACAAGTGACACTTCTGAGAGAAAATACTTCTCCCTTTCAACATGACTCCTGTGTGCAAGTGTTTGCATATGTGTGTGTGTGTGTGTGTGTGTGTGTGTGTGTGTGTGTGTGTGTGTGTGTGTGTGTGTGTGTGTGTGAGATAGAGAGTGAGATAGACTCACGAGATCCACTTTAAAGTCCATTTCATTACCATAATTATTATGAAATATTAATTAGCAAGTCATTAAATGTATATCAACTGTGTCCATGGCTCCAAAAAGTCTTGTGATGTCCTTCCCTCAAACAAGCCTTTTCCTAACTGATGAATACATTTCACTTGAAACCCATCATAATTAAAGAGGTCAGCAACAGAAGCATCTGTGCAGTGTGCTGCGTGCTGCTTCCTCCAGCACATCCACATAAACCACCAAATTCGCACTTAGCAGCTCGTGGCCGATAGGGTGGGACTTTTTTTTTTGTTCCCATGGTTTGTGATGCTGACAGAACATATGGCGAGGTTGCCTGTTTGGGCACCGCTGTTGGTGTCAGACGCGTTTCAGTCGAGCTGACCTGCACCAGGCAGCTGCTCGTCATTGCGCGCCGCATGCAGCTTTCCCACTTCTGAAGTATCAGCTCCGGCGCTAGAGATCAGAGCAAATATTCCAACCGAGGGGCAGTTTTTCCACAGATAACATTTGTTCTCTTTAATAAGGCTGATTGTTTTCATTCTGAAACATAATCTTCGTCTTGGAGCTGCGGATGCTGCATGGGTCAGATACAGTAGCCTGCAGCGGGAGGATACAGCGCTTCAGAGGTGAGAGTGTTTCTGTTACGCATCCGCTGAAATTGTGATACATATGTCCATGAAATATATCAACTGATCTGTTGTTCATTTCCTGCTCGGGACAAAGGGGGGCATACCAGTCCGGTCTAGACAAGAGTGTTAAACTCGAAAAGGTTAAGTCATCATTGTTTTTACGTTGACGTTCATCAAGATGAAAAGGAACAATAACGCGTTCGTTCTCCATGGCGTGGGTCGTCCTCTTGCAGCGCGTGTTATCCCCGCAAAGAGAAAAGGTAGTCTACATAGCTTCAACAAACAAAGATTTTATTTAAACACAAGGTCGATCCTAAAAGTTGAGCATATTTATTGGTGTATTCTCAACATGTATCTGCTATGTGTGCGTCGGTTCAATCTTATCAATGCAAGGTATAGAAGTATAGATCTGCAAGGACACTCTGCAGGGAATCTTTACACAGTATGCCATTATTATGAAGTCAAGACAATTTATGAAAAATATGAAAGGGAACCAAAACAAAACATGACCAACTACAATCTGTGCACTGCAATCCTGTGATAAGATTCAGAGACATCCTCTGCTCATACTTATACTTACTTCTGAAGAGCCAGGCATTCATGTGAACTCTGAGTCTCTGAAGGGCTCATTATGAAAACTGCTGTCTTGCCAGCAGTCCTGACATTTCACTGTACTGTGACACCAGGTTCAACTAACAGTGAAGTGTAACATTTACACAAACTGCAGCATCACTCTCCAGTGCTGCTGAAACAGCTGAGCAACAGCAATGGGCTAATACGCTCCATCAAACCTATTTGCATAGACTCAGGACAGATGTCTCTGAAATGAAGATACAGAAGAGAAAGACATGGGTTCCAGGGTTTCTGCTCAGAAGTTATAGAAAGCTGGGGGAGTGTGTATTGTTAGGGTCACCTTTGTCAATGGGCTTTGTTGTTTCAGCTGCTGCACAGTGGCACCTGTTACTGAAACCACCAACACCACAAATAATCACTAATATCAGTACACTGTGGATAGGTTATCACGTTTGTTTGATTAGGAAAGAAAGAAAATGAGGTACTGCATGATTTGCACGCTTGTTTTCTGGAAACCGCAACCACACAACTTGTATATGTATATACTTTGTCTAGGGAGTAAAAACAGACAATTGATCCAGATGTCATCCCAATGAGCCAATGATATGTATAGAAGGCCGTGGCACCTTCCCCCAATCTTCACCAGGCATAGTGACGTATCTCCTCAGCTGGTAATGAGGAGTGTGAGAACCTGCCAAAACAAAGACACGTCTTGGTGTGTCTGTGCGTGTTTGGGTTCGAGCCATTGTGAGCCACGGGACCTAACTCTGCAGCATGTGTCGATGCTGGGGTTCCCACAGCTGTGGAGACAAGGGTGCAACAGCTTGACCTTCTCCCTTTGTGAGCGTGAGCTAAAGGGGAACATGGAAACACGATGGGCCATTGTAAGGTTTAGTCAAGATGTTATGACTGAGTCAGCTGTTCTATCGTATTTATCAGCCATGAACTGACAATAAACATATTTTAGATAAACAGGGTGTAAGAAACTTTAACTTTTTGGGATGTGATCATACAATATACAAGTTAAGTTGAACAAAAACCTGGGAAAAACACATTCCCATTTATGCTATGGTGCCCTTCATGATAATCCATTTAAAAAGCATTATTAATGACACAATCTTTTTTGGTTTTGAAGCTAATTTGAACTGTATAAGTTAATCTTCCTTGACCTCTGCGTTGTTTCAAATAGTGATTCCCCTGAGATTAGAGACCCGCCCCATCAGTGTGATTGATCGATGCTCCAATGACAACAAATTGGCTTTTCACCAACATTGCAACTGTAAGGATAGATGAAGTGGAGGGGGAGGATGAGGGCATAAGGAGAGAGAAACAATTGAGCGCCAGCACCAAAAAATTGTGTCAAGATCCATCTCGGTTCCACAGGGAAATAAAGCGGCTGTATGGATTTGCATGAAGCAGGAATGCAGAGACAATTTGCCATGCTGCGACTTTTAAATCCTAATGCAGTCTGAAGAGAGATTGTAAAAGTATGCAGTACAGTTCTCTTTAAATTTTCTCATTGTACCTTCAGCCCTGTTGCGTTTTCAGTTCATCAGTTTCCTCCAGTGGCCTTCCAATTAGAGGAAGCAGAGCTCTCCAGCCTCTCCCTCCTTACTTTCTCTCGCCTCTCTGACTGAGTGGACATGCATCCAACTCCTCCTCGACTCTACACCTCTGCCATCAGCAGCTGCAACGGAGCCCTGTGTGATGTGAAGTGAGACGCTTGCATACTAATGGAGCAGGAACAGGATGTCTCTGAGGCAGGCCAGCACAGTGGGCACATGGAGAAACCATCAGGCAGCACCACTCAGCTTCTCAGCACCACATGATAGCTCAGGGTGGAAACTGATTGTATAGAAATACTGCCACTTTAGTGTAGTAATCTAGAAAAAGACAGTATTACAGTGGGGTGTATGCTGATACAGACTTTTGAGCATATGTGCATGATATGACTGTGCTTATGTTGTTTTATATGGTTTCACACCAGTAGCAGTTCCCACATGTTCTAAAAAGCTGCCTGATGACACTGATAGCTCTACTCATGTCTTCTCATTTGGTTATGAAACAGACATGCCCATGGCATAGCCGTTGCTATGGTGATGGCATGTCTGAGAGCCTGTTGTGCGGCTGCTGATTCAGAAACACTGCTTACATTTTGCACCCAGTGAAAAGGGCTTCAGAAATAGAGGAGGTAAAACCAAAGCCTCCTATGATAAATGGTGCAGTGGGGTCCCTCCCGGCAGCACCAGTGGCATATGGTGAAATTAAGCATTAGCAGCATTGCATCTAAACTCTGAGAAGGCGTAACGTCAAGTACAATTAAATGTCCTCAAACCAACCTAAGAGGCCTAATTTGAACAAGTCATTTAAAGCAAAGACTCTTTATTTAAATTCTTTCTCTGAAAACAATGGCTGCCATCTGCACACACAAACGCCTACATTTGACCGATCTAAAGAGGGATGGTCCTTGCATCTGACTGCACTGCAGCTCTGTTTCTTAAGTGACTATGATTTTCTTCATTGCTCCCTGTATTGTGCAGAGATCCTGTCTCATAACTGGATTGATGAGGCCTTAGCATGAAGAAGACAAAGCTCATGTCCCACAATTACATCTCGCTGTCTTATTGCAAACCTCAAGGCCATTGATCCTCTGAAGGTTTCAGAACCCAGTGGAAACATCAGCTAGGTGTGTATTTGGAGACCACGTGTGTGTTTTAAATGTGTAATGTGTGCTTAGATTAAAGCCTCATAAAGATTGGGTGAGCAAAGAGAGTAAATCCCTCCTGCTGGAAGCTTCAATTCAGACAGTCAACTGGATAATCCCAGGCTCTTGAGGGATGTTTTCTGTCTCCTTCTGATGGTCTGCGTGTGCATTCATGTCACAGCATGTGAAGGGAAAGAAATTTTTATTTTTTGTCATTATGGAGATGGGAGATGGCTGCAGTGTATATGCATACTGTATGCAAGTGTGCATTTTGAATTATGCTAGTGACAGTGTCTTTGCTCTGTGCCACTTTAGCCAAGAAATTAGCAATATATTTTTGGGATACAGGTGCTGGCACACAACTGGTCCAGGACTGCTTTGAGATAATTAATCTCAAACCTAATCTCTGTGGCATCCCAGAGAACAAGAGTTCACAACGGTTTTGTCCCACTGAAGGGATTCCTTACAGCATGACGCTGTTACAAACCTCACTCCTGTGGGATTTCACTGCTCCCCTACTGTAGTTTTTGACACGTTTTGAGACTTGGTTGTTGCCAGGACTTTGGACACAGAAAAAAACAAAATAATAGTATTTGTATAGTAGTGATGAGGAAGTCGTTATTATAGCAGTTATAAATCCAATCTGTGTTCAGATTCAGACTAACCAGTAAGACGGGTGCTAATGTATAAAGTAATCAATTTCAGACCGTTTTCCCTTTTCATAACATTAATCTTTTGTTTTATTTGATCTAAATAATGTAGTCCTTCTAACACATACACACATTACCAAATGCATTTTCAGTATGCATGTTTGTTTTTACATATCCGTTAAACCACTTTGGGAAAGTTAAAGTCAGAGATGCTGTACTGTCCTGAAGGAGATGACACTCACAAGGTAAACAATTAAATGTGAATGACTTGGGACAATCAAATAGTAATTGAGTTGATAAAGATATAGATGCTGTGTAGGAAATGGGTAGATGGAGTGTTTAAATTGTCTGAAAAAAAGTAAAATGATGTGTGATGGAGCTGTCCAGGTCTAGGCTACAGAGAAACTTATCCCACACACACTGGAGCAGAGTGCAAAAGCAAACATGCGGGAAGCCGTGAGGGGTCATGTATTTGGTTTGCAAAGCTTAGAGGTATCCTTAAAAAAATACTTCACACAAACAATGACCATTTGTATCAGTATTTAACTTGTGTTACCTCGAATTCTTGAAGAAACATGTCTCCAAGGCGAACAAAGAAAAAAAAACGGTGAAGAGTCTTGATGAAGAAGTATGTTTAACTGTGAAACTATATCAAAACATCCGTTTACAAACGCTCACACAACTCGTGCAGTATAATCTAAATCTCATTCGTCCAGTTGTATGCTCACTACTATCAAACACATGCGTCTTCAGTAAAACATAACTATTTAAAACACAAATCAGTGTAACGCTTACTCAGGCTGAGTAATTTATACACAAATGTTCAGACATTTTTTAGGTTAAACACAATAGTTAACTCCAACCACTTAAGTGGAGCTGGTCTGTGGCCAACATTCGGCAGTATGTGGGTCTATTGGGCAGCTTATTAGAATGAACTTGTATACTGCAGTGATTATGCAGAAAGTTATCAGTGAAAAAGAGCATATGTGCTCAGCAGAGCATCCTTGGGTCAAAAAGGTCAACACGTACATACAGTGAGAGAAAGGTGGGAACGGATGCAGACCCCCATAGTGCTGCCAGCCTGCCAGAAACCTGGTGCCAGGTGTCTGAGTTTTATAGGCTCAGCGTGAAAGCAGTGATTACTCCGCCTGTCTCCTCCAATTTAATACCCGAGCAATGCAACACATGGGGGAAGAGAGAGGACAGACAAATGTATCACCAAGTTAATCTCTATATTCCAAGGCACATGAGATCGTAGTTTAATTGAAAGACATTTGAATGGATTATTGGAGAAACTGAATGATGGATGATTAAAGGCAGAAGGAGGAGCCACTCGCTCAGTAGTTAGGATCTATGAATAGAGCCAAGAGACGGTTGAGGTTCCTGCTGCCACACTTCAGTCACACTAAGAGAATCAGATCACTTTGAGTGTGACCGGGTCATTGCAAAGACCAGCCACCTGATCGCAGACACCATCTGGGTTTTTACTCTAAAAGGAAGACACATGGATGAGCTGTCATGGTTAAATGTTTGAAGTTTCTTCTGCATATTCACTGTATTTGAGACAAGCTGCTTTTAGCCTGCAGTGCCACTCTTCTGGCATGTTTAAATCTCTATTAAAAAAAAGTTTAAACATCACAGGGCACGAACAGACGGAAAGGAGAGGCAAAACATCTGTATCTGTTTTATGTTAATACTGGAGAAACTCTTGAGTATTTATGTGAAACAAAATAAACCCAACTATCTCTCTCTGTTGCACACACACACACACACACACACACACACACACACACACACACACACAAACACACACACACACACACACACACACACACACACTAGATGCTCAATGTGTTTATGAGGATAAATGGGAATTTTTAAGAGTGTGAGTCAAGCTAGAAGCAATAACACTGTGGCGTTTTGTGAGTGAGAGAAAGCCAAGAGTCTCTTCCTTTTTGTTGTTTATTATAATAATGGGCACTCATGACAGCTTGCACTCAGACACACACACACACACACACACACACACACACACACACACACACACACACACACACACACAGGAGTGTTTAGTCAATACATATTTGTTTTGATCACACACGGACATGGATATATTCAAGGCTTTGTTCAAAGAAACTGATGACTGATTATTCATCCTCACTGTTCATAATATCATGTCTGCTTGTGAAAACTGAGTCAGTACCATTTTCATCCCTTCAGACGTTTCTGGTTGTTGGTGTCATGAAATCAACAAAACGAGAGCATACGCGTTAAATATTACAATTCCTTTGGGGGCCTGTCAGTCTCCTCCAATCTCTCTCTGCTTGTCTCACTTTGACCAAACCTGGAAGAGTCTGCTGTGCATGAATCAGCAGCATCGTTGGCTCTTAAAAATCTCACATGTGATTGCATCCCATGGGCATGTATCATAAGTAGTGAGTGATTAACTGTGAAGACCACACCCTCCCTGTTTATTAAGCCCGTTGTGTAATGTGCTCACAGCCAGAGCTGCCGGCTGTGCCTACGCCACACACTCGTTCAAGAGGATCACTGGTACCAAACTAGCATAGAGATAATCTACCCAGCCCAAGAGCTCAAAACATGTTGGTAATCTCTGAGGAGATAGATCCGCAACACATCAGGCAAGCAGAGATAATATCAACCATACCATCTTCGATAATATCCAAATTATAGCTATCTTTACAGTGAAATTCATGAAACAGAGAATGGCCAAGCGAACATCATAACGATGAAGTAGTTTCTTTGGCATGCATGGCGTCACTCCAGAAGTAACTCTTTCTCAAATGTATTCTTCATTTCTGGCTGCGAAGGAGCTCATTAAAAGGTAGGGAATGAATGTCTACACGAGAGCAGGGCAACAAGACAAATTTGACAGATTTATTCTGCCCTGTTGGACATGTCAACTTAGTCCCCTAAATACCTACGGGGTGGCACTGTGGAAAACTGACACCTGCATCATTTGTTACCCTTACAAGGAAACCAAATATGTCGCTCTTACTTTCTCACATTCTCTATTCAGCTGTTTTTGTGTTAATCTAATTCAGGCTTTAACATTGTACTTGCTTTCTGTCTTTTTTTTAGGCTCAAACCTGAAGGTGAGGAAGTGAGAACAAACAAAACAATCAGCAGAGGTGAAGTTCGAACCAGATGATCTTCTGCCTTTTCTCCTGGATTAGAAATCACCACTGTGGAAAATGCCAACAGCATTCAGCAAGCAGTGAAGAAAACTAATGCTCATGAACGTTCTCTCCAAGCCTTTCACAAGAACACTGCCTCTCATCTAAGCTTTGTGAGCTGACAAGACAAAATGGCGCACAGTTCACAGCCGTGGCCTCCTCTACTCTGGCTGTGTATGGGATTGTTTCTGGCACCTGTATATGGCAAAGAATGTCCACATTTGTGTGTTTGCGAAATCCGCCCTTGGTTCACCCCCCAGTCGACCTACAAGGAGGCAACCACAGTGGATTGCAATGACTTGAGGCTCATGCACATCCCGACCAACCTATCCACGGATACTCAGGTGTTACTGCTCCAAAGTAACGCCATCTCTCGCACCAGTGGAGAGCTGGAGGCGCTGTTCAACTTGACAGAGTTGGACCTATCCCAGAACAACTTCAGCACCGTGGAAGCTGTGGGCCTCACAAGCATGAACCACTTGACCACCCTGCATCTCGAGGAGAACCAGATTAGCCAGCTGCCAGACCACTGCCTCGGAAACCTCTCCAATCTCCAGGAGCTCTACATCAACCACAACCAGATAAGCACCATCTCTCCTCGGGCATTTGCAGGCATGCAGAGCCTGCTGCGTCTTCATCTGAACTCCAACAGGCTCCATGTCATAGACAGCCGCTGGTTTGAAGAAACACCTAACCTTGAGATCCTCATGATCGGGGAGAACCCGGTTATTGGCCTCTTAGACATGAACTTTAAGCCTCTCGGGAGCCTGAGGAGTCTGGTCCTGGCTGGCATGGACCTCACTGACGTTCCAGCAAATGCTTTTGTTGGCTTGGATAGCCTTGAAAGCATTTCTTTCTATGACAACAAACTGATCAGAATTCCTCAACTGGCCCTTCAAAAAGTTCACAATTTGAAATTCTTGGATTTGAACAAGAATCCAGTTCACAAAATCCAGGAAGGAGATTTCAGGAACATGTTACGTCTGAAGGAGCTGGGCATCAACAATATGATGGAGTTAGTGTCGATTGATCGCTATGCTATGGACAACCTACCAGAGCTGACCAAGCTGGAGGCCACCAACAACCCTAAGCTGTCTTATGTGCATAGGTTGGCCTTTCGGGACATGTCCTCTTTGGAGAGCCTGATGCTCAACAATAATGCCCTCACTGCCCTTTACCAGCACACTGTGGAGGCGTTGCCTAATCTGCGGGAAATCAGTCTGCATAGCAACCCATTGCGTTGCGACTGTGTCATTCAGTGGATGAGCTCTAACAGGACCACCGTGCGCTTCATGGAGCCCCTGGCCATGCTTTGCACCTCCCCACCTGAACTTAGAGGCCAGCGGGTTCGAGAGGTAAGGCTGCTGGAGTCCCTGGAGCAATGCCTGCCTCTCATATCCCACAATACCTTCCAGAGCCACTTGAACCTCGAGCTGGGCATGAGTATCAGCCTCGACTGCAGGGCCATGGCTGAACCAGAGCCTGAAATCTACTGGGTCACCCCTCTTGGGTCCAAAATCACAATAGACTCTGTGTCAGAGCGGTACCACTTGAACAATGAGGGGACCCTGAGGCTGTCTCATGTTCAGGTGGAGGATTCTGGTCGTTACACCTGCGTGGCCCAGAACACAGAAGGAGCTGACACACGGGTCGCCACCATCCGTGTAAACGGCACCCTGCTCGACAGTGCCGAAGTGATGAAAATCTACGTCAAGCAGACTGAGTCGCACTCCGTCCTGGTCTCCTGGAAAATCAATTCTAATGTTATGTCCTCCAACCTGAAGTGGGCCTCGGCCACCATGAAGATTGACAACCCGCACATCACCTACACAGCTCGCGTCCCCGTCGACGTCCATGAGTACAACCTCACACACCTTCAGCCTGCCACGGAGTACGAGGTATGCCTCACCGTCTCCAACGTCCACCTGCAGACGCACAAGTCGTGCGTCAATGTGACAACACGTGGTGCTACCTTCGCCCTGGACTTAACAGACCAGCACCCGAGTGCGGCTGTGCTGGCTGTCATGGCCACAATGCTGGCTTTCCTCAGCCTGGCCACCGTGGGCGTCTACATAGCTCGCAGATGGAAGAGAAAAAACTACCACCACTCTCTGAAGAAATACATGATGAAGACGTCCTCTATTCCGCTGAACGAGCTTTACCCTCCGCTTATCAACCTGTGGGAGGTTGACGGGGAGAAGGACAAAGACGGCAGCGCAGAGGGGAAACCCTCTCCTGTGGACACCACACGCAGTTATTACATGTGGTGAGGACTCCGTCAGGCACAAAAGACACACTTTTGCCATTTTGGTGCAAAAGTCAAAGTTGGAAATGTTTTTTTGTATTCTTAGCTTTGCTAATAAGAGGCAGAGTGATCAAGGACATGGTTTCTATTAGTATAGCGTATCGCCTTTGTTTGATTCTTTCTATCTCTTAATTGTTTTGGACTTTCCATGATGGCAGCTGTATTTAGCCTCCAGGTGGTCTTAGTTGCTATGCTCTTGTTTCCGTGGTGCATTTTTGACACACTTTTTCTGTTGGGTTAATAATACAGCAGCAGGTGCTGATGATCTTCTTGCAGCATTAGTAGCAATCAGTGTTTCTTTCTCTGTTTTGTAAAAACAGGCAATCTGTTGTGCACTGATAGATAATGGAGTTTGTATGAACTTCAGTTAAAATCTGACAGTGGGGTTTAGACTTGTTAAACTATCAACTGAATGTTAGCAATTGTGCAGTAATGTTGTATCAACTATACCTTTTAACTTTCTGATTTAAATTGCAAGAGAATAGGATTTGTAGTTTGCTGATAAATGTGATGTTAATGCTAGAAATATAAATGTTTGCTAAAACATTTTGAGTCTTTTTACTAAGGTGCACTAGAAACTTTTTGACCCTTTACTCATTTACTCACTTATTTTTTGCTAATTAATTACTTAGTTTATTATTTACACATGCAATCTGTATGCTGATTACAATAAATACCTTTTGGTTCTTTTGCAGAGCGTTGTCTTTTTTCAATTCCCATTCTCATCTATATTATTATTTTACAGTTTCAAGCAGGCTCTCTCACTCCTACTCCTCTTGGTTGGAGTCTTATCGCATGTCTTTGAAGAACTTAAACTCATCTCAGTCCAAAACTTGTCAGCTTTACTTCGTCAGTGCTCACTGACCCAAACCATACTGACAGTTTATACTCCGTCAGCTTAACTTCTTAATAGGCGTATGAAAGAAACACATACTGTACATTCACTCCAGACAAATACACACACATACATAATATATATATATATATATATATATATATTTATTAGAGCATGTGCTGCCCTCTGCTGGATTCTACACTTACATTCTTACTAACTACATAATAAACCATCTATACATGGTCGTCATAGGTCAGTAATGATAAAACACAGAGCAAAATATCACCTTGAGATTCAGCATCAATGAACTAAACTTAAAGTTTCCCAGATAAATTCAGTGTAAAATCACATTAAGCCAAAAAAAAAGCTTTTTATTAAGTCATGTTCAGTGTCATGTTCAATGTAAAGCTAAAATCTTGAAAGAAAGAAAAATCAGGAAATCATTAACTTAACTAATTAGAAAACACAAATACACAAAGAAAAATACGAAAGGGATTGTTTAGGATCCCATTTGTGACTGAAAAAATTACAATACTTTACAATAATCTTGCACATCCACAGTGTGATTGGATATTGGCTGTAAAGTTGACAAAGACTTTTAGTCTGTAGCTCAGCCAACCTTTTTATTGATAACTGCTTACAAAGATTTTTTGTTACTGTTATTTACAATTTTAATTATAACTTATTCAGTGCTCTTTTTACCTGTGCTCAAAAGGCGTAAAGAGAACAGAGATGCTTTTCCTCTTCATTTCTTATAAAAAAGAAGTTATAAAAAGTTACATTTCTGAGAATATCTGCTGGAATGGAAGGCAGTCTCAACTCCCCGTCAGTGAGCTGGCACATATTAAATTCCTGGCCTTGGTTAAACAACACAACCAATAGTTGGATCCCTGTGTTTAAGACGGCCTCTTCAGGTCACTGTTGCTCCCGAGAGACACAGCGGAAACCAAGATTAGAGGCGGCGCTGTCTGGAGTGTTTTGGCTCCGGGCTGCACATCGGTATCTATAACAGTAAGACTGAAGCCGGGGGAAAGAAAACAGGAACATTTACTGTGGAATTCATTTTCTCAGCAAAGGAAACTGATTAATTAGTTAATATATTAATGAATCAAACATAGCCACAGAGTGGCCAGGCGACTGAGTATGCATGATCAAAGAAACCACTTCACATTCCAGGAAGAAAAGAGAGAGGTGGTATTTCCCCTTTTGTAATCACACAATTGGAGATTAACAGTCTTCTGATGCTGATGTCAGAACTGTTGTTGACTAGATCCAATACTGGCTATGAAACCGGTTTGCACAACCACTGAACACTACTTTGCTTTCATATCACAAAAGACTTCACTGCCCACACAATCTAACCACCCAGTGAGCATTTCTAACAGTTCACATAATGAAGTAGACAATTTCATGTTTCATAATCATGATGTTTTTACCTTGTGGCACATGTAAGAGCCTCCCTTCTTCACCTTGTCTGTGCCTGATGGAGGACCTGTCTGAAAGAGAGACAAATGATCAGCTATGCAGGCAAAAACTAACCCTGGACCACTCGAAAGCTTCGAGGCATTGTGTTCTTACTGGGTTGTGTTGTTGTTCTGTGGTGTGATGCACAGTCCACCAGTCTGAGGTCCATTCCCATGCATTCCCGGCCATGTCATACAGACCAAAAGCATTGGCGGGAAATGACTTCACCTGTATTTGTGTTTGCCAGAATGAGCATGTGACTCTGAGGGAACTTTACAAGAACTTACTGACAAAACAGATCATTTAGTGTTCAATCTGGATTTACAGGTAGTCCCATTAGTTTTTTCTATTGCCCATCATGCATCGCTGCTTAAATGAGCATTGGTGTTATTATAATCAGTGAGGCATACATTTCCCTGTATTTTCAGCTAGTGCGAACAGAACGATGTACTTTACTTAAGAAGTTCATAGCCTTTATGAATCAGAGAGCATATATTCAGGATTGATATACCTCTGAAGCGGGGCTTTAAAGCTCCCCCTGTAGAGAAAGACCGTGGTTCAATATTATATAATATCAGCTTTTGAAATGAGCCCTTATCTCCCGCACCTATAATTTCCTGCGGTGGCTCAATTATAAACCTGTTTTCAGTTTTGTGGCAATGGCTCTTGAGCTCAGTCACCCACTTCTTCCCTAACCTGAATCATAATGCACCTTTAACACACCCATAACTACGGCATCTCTCCATATTTTATTTTCTTACCGGTGAAGTTTTAATGTATCGGTCCTCTGCAGAGTTATGGTTGGGAAAATCCCCCTGCCAGAGGTTGGCATAATGTTGTCCTTTAGGGTTCAACTTGTTTCCCCAGGGGTACAGTCTACATACAGGGGAAGTGTGTCAGGAAATTGGCATGAGACAAACTATATTAAAATCACAGCACATGCACAAGAACATCGGCATATTTCACAGTCACATAATGAGTGAATATCGTACCGGTCTTCAAGGCCGCCCCTGCAGGCGTACTCCCATTCTGCTTCTGTAGGAAGTCTCCTGTTGGCCCAGGAGCAGTAGGCTGCTGCATCCGCCCAGGACACATGGAGGACAGGATGGTCCAGCCTACAAAACACAGGTTTAGAAGTTTAAATGGCTGAGCTTGCATTTGGTTTTATCAGTTTGCTTTACCAAAATAAAGAATTGACGGAATAAAATACAAGAGGAACACAATCTATAGTCCTTGTTCTGAGTAAAAATGTCTTTTGGCAACAGCAGTCTGAGTTAGACTAATCAAGTTGGTTTTGGCCAAATTTCCCAAAAGTTGCAGTTGGGGTTGTTGAGAGTATTTACAGTCCACATGTAGTTCAGGCAAGTGTATTCATTGTCAAAGTAGAATCAGTAAGAGTTTGCATGTGTGTACTATAATTATATATCGTATATATAAGTATTATTTATTATGAGGTTTTAAACACTATCAAACAGGGTGACAATCATTTTTTTAAACAGGTACAAGTGTTTGTTTTTATCATATTAGGTAGTGAGTGTCTTTCTACACGTCTGTGATGTTAGAGTCTGGACCAGCAGGGTGTCTCCAGTTGGCCCCTTTCACTGGAAGCCACCAGGGGGCAGCAGCCACCTAAAATCAAAGTGATATAAACAATGGTTACTGACCAATATTATGCTTCTTTCATACTCTCCATTCCATTTTCTCTCTCACACATACTCCAGTGTTCATCTAGAATGGTCTTTGGAATAAAGAATTGCAATTATACGAATGGTTTCCAGTATTGCCTCTCTACACAGCGCCTTCTCAGCCACATGATCAGGCTGCGCATGACAGCTGAGATGAAGCAGCAAGCACCTCGATGTCTGGCTTTTGTCCATGGGAGGCCTGTTGTCTTCAGGTCTCTTACAACTAATCTGTGAACATTCTCAAGACTCTTAAACAACAGAAGTGTTGTCTCTGTAAATATACTAACCCCGCAGGCTGGCAGGGTTTCCAGATAAAGCTTAGAACACAAATATTATATATTTAAGATGGTGACCATCATGGTGGTAGAGACATAAAAAAATTGCGTTTTCTTACACATTACGCAAACACTGCCTTTCTTCTCCTCACACAGCTCATGAGCCATTTCATCACACACACACACACACCCTGATGAAATACTGAATGTTGTTTACCGATCTAGGTACATTTTGCAGGAAGCAGGAAGCATTATGAAACTGTTAACTTAGGAATGTATTTTTTATTAGATGACAGACAGACAGACATGAACTTCTCCTCCTTGCCCCAAATTGCTGGTGAGTGAGCAACAAATCTGTGAGCAATTTCATGGTTTTATGTGGCATGTGTGATGTGTAAATGTGTGTGTGTCTACAACTATCAAGGTGTACACATGTCTGGAGCGTTTTTCCAGGGCTCCAAAAGGCTGAGGCCGATAATCATGGCACTAACAATGCTTTACACTGGTGTGCCATAATGAAGTGAGTTGTACAGGTATGGCGACAGTTGAATGTTTATACATACGGCTTGGGTGACTTGGTTTTTCACACTTTCGCTCAAAATCCCCTCGAATACAAACGAGTCTCCAAATTTCTCTGCCTGAAAGCACAAGGTCAAAAACGCGTTGAGCAATGATGCCAGATTTCCTTTCATACAAATTGGTTGAATCATTTCAATTAATTTCGTATGAGTTCAAAAATACAGCTTGTGGTTTAATCTTTAGATACATACCTCAGTAACGTATCCTGTGGCATCAACAAAGCTCTGGAACTGTTGGTTAGCGACTTCCTGGATGTCCATGTAAAAGGCGTCAACATGCACCAGCCTCTGAGGTCCCTCGCCATCTGCAGGGATGCCTGGATCGTCTGTTCCCATCAGGAACTGTCCTCCAGAAATCAGCACCATCTGTATGGAAGAAACATACTTTTGTTTCCCTTCTTTTTATTGAGCAAAAAAGTGTTTCTATGAGTCTCTAAAGTTTGAAGATGGTGACACAATTCAAATGAATATAAAACTTGTAAAAGGCCTGGCCACTTAATCTATTCCAGGGGCAAAGATGGATTTGAGAGTAGAGTTTAGATATGTGTTTAGTTAACCAAATCAAGAGAGTTTAGATAGATAAATGCAATTGGTATAATTGCTAGATTCTAATATTCTAATATGACGGCCTCGGTCATTCATATGCACTCCTTTCAACATCATAGGTTAAAACAGTGTTTTACTGTAAGTACATTGGGAAAGGAAAATACAATTATAATAATGTGTTAATGTAATTCTGTATGAGTTGTCCATTGCATTTAAGTGTTCATTATTATTATTTGGTATACTTAAATTAGTAAGTGTACAGAAGCAAACAGTAGAAGAAGCCGTCAGGACTTGAGTTCATGCATGCGATAGAGAGCGCTTCTGACTTCAACTGAATTTTCATATTTCCAACAGAAATTAAATGTGTTGCAACAAATTGTGTCATTCCTGCCTGTGAAACGATTGCACAAGTTTCACCAGAACCAGACCTTCAGTTCATGCTGAGACCAATCTGTAGCAAACAAGGAAATAGAACCACCGTGGTTACAAAAGGTGAACTTGTATTGGGAGTTTCTATGTTTAAGATGTCATCATTTCAAGAAATCAGATCATTCTTTTTTCAAGTTTGATTTGAAAAAGTACATTTTGTTAATCCAATGTGGTATGAAACAATTGCCAGGCACTAATTAAATATGATAAATTATCGTATTTCAGCAGAATATCGTGGTGAAGTCATATAAAGAGATATTGTCATACACAATTGCGCCATCTAAATTGATGGCAATACACACATACCAACACACATTTCTTAAAAAACATAATTTAATAAGAATGCTGCCTATAGGAACACCCCAGTGCCGTTAAATTAAACTCTTGGTTCAATCCAATTACTTTACTACTAATGTATTTGTGTACATGCATGTAAACATAGTCTGTGATCAGCTGGTAATATTTCTTTCTTTCTATAATTTAACTTTTATGTTACATTTATGTTCATTTTAAGTTTTGATAAATAAATAAAACAAATAAATACTTAGTACTTTACACTTGTCAAGTATTTAAATCACACTGTAATGAACAAACATATGTTCTACTGTGTGTTTATTCCATATAGACCAGGGGTCTCAAACTCGCGGCCCGCGAGCCGATATTTTGTGGCCCCCTACTTGACATCAAAGTTTAGTGTTAGTGCGGCCCGCACGTTTTTCTGAGGCCCGCCGCGCGCGGCCCCGTAAGATAACGTTTACTGGACGTTTCTATTAAAAGCTCCGTGACAAAACGGAGTAGAAAAAAGATTCAGATACTAGGCTTGTTCGAGATGAGCCAGTTCTGCGCAGAATCGATCGGCGGCGATCGGCGCGCAATGCATGCCGGTTAGATTTCTGTCCTACTTCCTCCCGACTTGCTCTGACGTCATGCACACGTGGTCAACAATACTCTCACGAGACCAAGTCACCGTCGATTTCAGAGTCAGCCGCCGCAGTTGCTTTCCAACGACTGCGTGGCCCAGTGCATGATGGGAAACACCTGGCTGTCGCCACATCAGAGAGCTGATTGGCTCTTAGATCTGACAGCAAACACCACGTGTTGTAGAAAATCCTTATTTTATGTGTAGTTGGAATACTTAACGCTGGATTATTGACTATTAGTCTCATGTTTGATCTAAAAACATTTATTGTGTGGTTGTTAATACAAAATCGTATGTATACAACACACATCAAAACTACTAGTAGTGTATTTCACAGGCAGACATCAAAAGACCAAAGTGTATTGTGCCTATATACTCGGTACTCAAGGACACAACCATCAGGATGCAACTCAACAACTTTATATTACTTCTTCTCACACGTATATCACAACATCATATATCAGTGCGCCCTCACCTGGCCATAGCCGGCCACTACATCTCCCCCTTTTAGATGAACATTGAACTGCTTTGTTAGAACCTCAAGATGACAAAGTGCATTGAACATTATAGCTACTTTCCAGTTTCCGAACTTATCTTATAATTTCAGGAGTTCACTCAAATCCTTATTAAAACTTAAAAGTCTAAACTGAGAAACTAACAGAAGAAATTATACTTTACTGTAGCTATTGTATGAGATTACTCACTAGATGCATCCACTCAGAACGTAGCTTTTCAACTAGACATTTCACTCTTCAAACCGACTTATGACTCCTCTTGTTTTAACATCTTTTCATGTTTTTCTTTTCTGTCCTCCGTAGTGTGTAGGTGTGTGTTTAGTGTTTAAAGGTCCAGTCTTTCAGGAGCCCTAGAAAGTCTCCCTGACCTAGTCATTGACATGTCCCCTGATGTTGAGGGCACTGGTACTTCCCTGAGGTGTGAACGGTTGCGTCGCAGCCGTCCTCCATCCGGAGTCTCCACCTGGTATGAGCGTGGTGTAGGTGCAGGGCCCACAACAGTCCTTTTGGTGTGTGTGGGTCTGATCCACACCTGCTGTCTAGACTGAAGAGGTGGCAAGGTTTGAGTGCGGTGTCTTCGGTTGAACGTTTGTTGCTGCTGCAGTTTCAGCGCAGTGTCCTTTTCCCTGAATTCCTTGAGATCCGGCCACTGTGGTTGTAGCTGCAGCGGTGACACTGGAACTGGTGTTCTGAGTCTCCTCCCCATCAGTAGTTGTGCTGGGGAGGTCCCGTGTGCCAATGGAGTAGACCTGTAGGCCAGCAGAGCTTTGTGGAAATCACCCTCTTTCTCTAAGAGAGACTTAACAGTTCTGACGGCCCGTTCAGCCTCCCCATTGCTGCGGGGATAACGGGGGCTGCTTGTCACATGTGTAAAGTCATATCATCTCTTGCAAACTGAGAGAATTCATGACAGTGAAACTGAGGACCGTTGTCCGTGACTGGCACTTCTGGGCATCCATACCTAGCAAACACAGCTTTAAATCTTGCAATAGTCTGTTTGGCTGTTGTGCCTCCAGGTAGGGTGCAAACTTCAATATAGCGAGAGAAGTAGTCTATCATGACTAAGTAGTTCCCATTCTGCCATTGGAACAGATCTGCTGCGACTCTCTGCCATGGTCTGCTTGGGAGGTCAGTCGTGAGCAGAGGCTCAACAGGTGTTTGAGCTTCACGTGCACAAATCTCACATCTCTCGACCATTTGCTTTACGGCAGACGTGATGCCTGGCCACCAGACAGATTCTCTAGCCCTTGCAAGGCATTTGTTGATACCCTGATGTCCCTGGTGAAGTCTCTGCAGGATGTCAGGTCTGATGTGTTCAGGGATTATGAGTCTCTCACCTTTCATGAGCAGTCCTCCTCCTTCATGCAGGACTGACCTCTCAGGCCAGTAGGGCAACAGCAGCTCATGCATATCTCGTCTGTGTTCAGGCCAGCCGTTTGCAATGTATCGACTGAGACGTTTGCAGGTGTTGTCAGAGGTTTGTGCGCTCTTAATTTGCTCCAGCTTTGTCGGTGTGGCTAGCAGGCTTTCTGCTACACTGTCCAAGTAAGCTTTGCATTCCTTTTCCAGGTCTTGCTCCGCCTCCGTGGCTGTGGCTGGAAGAGGCGCTCTGGACAGAGCATCAGCCGTTATCAGGTTTTTATCTGGGACATGGATGATGTTGAAATTGAATCTGAGCAGCCTCAATCTGAATCTGATAATCCTCGGCGGAAGGTCATCCAGTCGCCTGGACTTCAGGAGTGTTATGAGTGGCTTGTGATCTGTTCTTATAGTAAAATCTAGGCCGCTCAAGTATCCGCGCAGGCGCTCACATGCCCAGGTCGTAGCCAAAGCCTCTTTTTCTATTTGGGCATATCTTGACTCGGCTTTGGTCAAACTTCTTGAAATGAAAACCACAGGTCTCCACTCACCGCCTAGCTGTTTTTGTGTCAAGACGCCTTCTAGTCCATACGAAGAGGCATCCGCTGACACCATGGTTTCGTGGTTTGGGCTGTATTGGGCTAACACAGTCTCTGACCCCAATTCTTTCTTAGTGTCCACGAACGCTTTCTGTTGGGGTGCTCCCCATGTCCAGCTGTTCTCTGTCTTCAACAGATCGCGAATGGGTTTTGTCAAGTCGGGCAGGCATGGTGAGAATTTTCCTACAAAGTTCACCATGCCCATGAAACGCCGAACATCTGCCACATCCTTTGGCTCAGGCATGTCACGGATCGCCTTTATTTTATCCGGGTCTGCTCTGATGCCCTGTGAGTTTATGACGTGGCCCAGAAAATGGACCTCTGTCAGTGCAAACTGGCATTTTTCATTCAGAGTGAGCCCAGACTCTCTGAATTTCTGTAGCACCCTATGCAGCCTATCGTCGTGCTCTGCCCGGTCCTTTCCTGTGATGAGGACGTCATCAGCATAACATAGCACTGTGTCAATGCCATCAATCAGTTGGGAAATCCCCCTTTGAAAGTGCTCAGGGGCCGATGATATACCAAAGGGTAACCTCTTGAAGTAGTATAGGCCCTCTGGTGTGATGAACGTGGTCAACAGCATTGAGTCTTGATGGAGTGGTACTTGCCAAAAGCCTGATGTCGCGTCAAGCTTTGTGAAAACTCTGGCCCCTTCCAGCTTGGCCACCGTCTCGTCCACTGCCGGTAAGATGCGTCTCTCTCTGATGACGCTCTCGTTCAAATGGGTTAAATCTACACAAATGTGTAGTTTCCCTGACGTTTTCACGATAGGGACCATGCCTGCGCACCATTCAGTTGGTTCTTCAACACGGGCTATGACCTCCATTTTCTCCATCCGGTCTAGTTCCTCTTTAACTTTGGCTCGGAGTGGGATGGCTACACGTCGTGGGGCAGAGGGGGCATAGGGTGGTGCATTGTCTTTCAGTTTAATTTTATATTCACCTTTAAGCCTACCTAGCCCTGTAAAGACATCTGCGTAGGTTAAGCGGAAGTGTGTGTCTGCATTGTCTATGCTATGGAGCTGAGGAATCGTCTGCAGTCTGCGAATAGCTGGCAGGCCCAATAAGGGTGTCGTCAGGTCTTTCACAATGAACACCTCCTCCTCAATCTTTCTGTCGCCTCTCTGAATGACATCATGCACTTGTCCTTTGACCTCCAGAGGTTGACTGACGGGGCCCAGCAGAGGTCTGCGTGTCACCGTGTAACTGCCGTATTTCTCTTGCGTGTATTCTGTTTCTGGGATGTCAGTCACAGATGCCCCTGTGTCCGCTTTAAAGTCGGGCCACCATTAATGGTAAGCATTTCAGTTCACGTAGACACCTGTGGATGGTCAATAGCTCCCAAATAAGCCGCCACATAATCCTCCTCAATGGATTCTAGCTTTTGGGATGATCTGCATACAGATGCAAAGTGTCCCCTCTTTTGACATTTTCTACATTCAACATCTTTTGCTGGGCATTCAGTCCATGCATGTGTAGGGGTTCTGCAACACTTCCCACACTGTTTTGGGTTGGTTGAGGCAGGCTGAGGCTGAAAATGGCTTACGCGTTGAGCAGAGTTTTTCCTATAAACCTGTCTCTTACTGTTGTAAGCCACTGCATCCATTTGCTCCGGTGAATCGGCTGCCCGGAGAACAACTTGCTGCTTTTTCACCTCTTCGTGCTGCCTCACTTGAACTATGGCTGTCGCTAAATCCAATTTTGGGTTGAGCTGCATTTTTTCTGACAATTTGGCATTACGTATCCCGACAACAATCCTGTCTCGGATCATATCTTCACGCAAGGTTGTTAGCTTTCACTGTCAAACTTTCTCTCTAGCTCCACACGTCACCGTCTTTTCTCTCCACACCGTCAAACTACTCCGACTAGTTGACTGTACCACTAGACTCTGTCTGTCGTGGGTTATAAGCTTCTGACACCATGTATTTTGCCTACATACTCGGTACTCAAGGACACAACCATCAGGATGCAACTCGACAACTTTAATAGTACTTCTTCTCACATGTATATCACAACATCATATATCAGTGCGCCCTCACCTGGCCATAGCCGGCCACTACACAAAGGATGCAGCCACACACTAATTTTTACATAAATATATATTTCTAAACGTGATCTGTAAACTACAAGTAAACAAAAGTTCGGAACTAACAGGAAGTACTTTTTTCTGTGACTTCCTGCGTATACACAGCTGACAGCTGACAACTGTCCGACTTGATTGCAGTTTTTTGTCAACGCCTCCTGCTGCGTCCGCCTGCTCTCGTCTGGATTCCAGGCGAGGCGCAGCTCTAACGAACGAGCCTACTGCTAGATGGGCCAAAGTCTGGAGGTTCCGCCCACTCCTCTGTGTGATCATACGTGCCTATCATAGGAGCTTCACAGCCAGAGGCGTCTGTGTCCAGCTCCACCTTTCACCTGATTTGTTGATTCAGGTGTCAATTGACATTTTGTGTGAAACTACCCAATGAACACTCAGGAAATCCCTGAGGACCTACCCACCCACTTACGCTGCAAAGATACACTGGTTTTTATTCAGACAGAGAACACACTTCCACCTGAAAGAGAAAAAAAAAACTTGCAGTGTACTAAAAAAAACAACACTGTCCACAGAGAGACGGCAGCTCTGCTCCGCTCAGCTGTTCAGTTTTACTCTGCGCTAGACACACACGACCATGCGCTGGTAAAGAGTACACAGTACACACACACACACACACACACATGCATACAGAGTACACAGTACACACATACATACAGAGTACATAGTACACACATACAGAGTACACAGTACACACATACAGTACATATGTTGTTCTTGTTCTGAAAACTGTTCTTGAAAAAACGAAACTGAAACATGCACATTGTGTAAACATTGTAAATAGTTCGTTTTTCTATAGAACATATTTTGACTCTATAATAAATATTTTGTTTGAAAACAAAAACTGTTGTAATATTAATGTTTCATGTGCACACACCCAATAAAGCTTGATCTGTAGTATGAAGTCATTTCTCAGTCCAGAGTCTGTTGCAAATGGAACTTATTGACTTGCAGCAGAGATCTAAAAGATAAACTCAGAGGAGAACCAGACATGATGGACCATTTCTGAGAGAATTGCCTCCATCCTTCCCTGAGCTGACAAAAGTGATCAGTCGGGTCATGTACCTTTTTGGAAGCATATATCTGAGAGAAACCGTTCTCCTCTATGAACTTTAATAAATGCAAGTACAGGTCCAGGCTTAGTGATGCCCATCGTGAACCTGGATCAGGGTTTTACTGTGACCTGGATCAGGGTTTCGAAACTATGACCTGGATCAGGGTCAATGTGGCTCAGCTGTGTGAGCAGAAGCGCTGCCAGGTGTCTGGCAAGAAATAGAATTAAGCAAAAATGTATACATAGATAAAAAAAATGTGTACATATATATATATATATATATATATATATATATATATATATATATATATATATATCGTGATGGCCATGTTTCCCAGCCAGATCTGGTTGTCATTCTCCACCTTATCTTTCATTTGAGGTGTAATGTAATGAATATAGAATAACATGTCAGGATTCTCTGATGGTACATTTGGGGGGGAAGTTTCTCAGAAGGGACCTTTTAGTAAAAACAAAAAAAAGCAGGGCAGAGATGGACTACCTGACTCTGCGTGTTCTTCTCATCTCTCCGAGCCTCTGCCATCCTTTCACTCGCGCCTCCTGAGTACTTGTGAGCAGGCTCTGCAGACACGTTGCTGTCCTCCACATGCTCCAGAGCAGCGGCTCTCTTCAACTTCCCGCAGCCGCAGCCCGCTGCTCCCTGCCGGGCGATGGGCTCTGACTGAGCCCCGCATGAGCCCTGAAGACACAACACCCTGTTCACGCAGGTGAAGACCAAACACAAAGCGAAACAGCGCAGCATTCTTGCGGGACACGACTTCAAGACCCGCTCATGTTGTTGATACTCTCTCACTTCCGCAAAGTCACGTGGCCAGTCAGCTGGGTGCGATGTAACTCTTTCCTGCCCGAAATTAATATTTATTGTTCATGTCTATTAAAGAATATTGTTAAACTACAAATTATGTTTATGGATTGTAAATATAGCGGGTGTCTGTTTTGATGTAAATAAAATATTTGCCTTTAAAAAACCATTGAAGTAATCCTTCAAACAAAACTAAACAAGTGGTGCTTGTTTGAACGTTTACATCAAATAAGAGCCTTTTTTAATTTCGCACTGTAAAGAATAAATCCAGGCTCCATGGTGCGAGTGATACAACCTCATGGACTCCCCTGGTGGTGGGATGCGACCACATGGACCTCATTTCCCAGCTATCAACACCGCGGCCGCTTGAGGAGAAGAAGTGGCATCGAGCCAGTGAGCCGCCTGCCTCAGTGAGCTCAGCCCGGAGCACCGACAGGCGCGGAAAGGTGAAGGAGTTGACGTAAATAACCGGATCGTTACAGGCGCAGCAGGCTGGATCTCCCGAAGAGGAGCGCCAGAGGCATGCTGTCCTAGCGGGACCAGAGACAGCTGAACACCCGAGCGCTCACCACGACCGAGGTAAAGTTTAAACTTTTACCATCCTCTCTTTCTACCTCCTCTCGTCGTGGAGAAAAGTCTTCTCTCCTTAAATGGTTAACAAAATGCTCACATCTCATCAGTGTGCTGTCGTCGGTCACACAACAGGGACCAAAACCCATCAAGGAAACGAGTCCGATGATCATTTCGGATTACTGAGAAACGGTGTGATTGCGGACTCAAATGACAGCCCACCATTGGACGCGTTTGCTTAAGTTTCATGGGCGGATAAACAGGCCTGTGAGGAAGATGTGCACTTCTGCGTAATAATAGTTAACCATCTCGTGATTTATGTCATTATTGTAGGCGTGCAACAGGGCTGTCAGCCACAGCCCCCACCGATAGTAAAAAAAGAAAAAAGATGTATCGCCCTCAGTGAGAGGCAGTGCCTCAGAAACAAGCAGATAACTTGAGTACCTGAAGTGCCCACATATCCGCTTCAGCGGTGATGACCTGCTGCAGGTGCTCAGACTTGTAGCTGCAGCTCTCCAAATTACCTGTCCATCCCCTTTATCCACCACAAACGGGTAACAGTGGCATCAGAGAATTTCCCTGCAGCTTCTATGCAAATTATTGTCGGTAGAGACTGTATCAGTGTTGTCTCGCCCTCTCAGGGAACCCTTTCTTCTGAACATTGCACTGGCAACTCGGTAGCCACATGGACTTGTGTGTGGATATTCATATCTGCAAACGTAAACTGAAAGTAGTCACAGGTGCATGCTCAGTAATCCTTCCAATGGTGTTGCATATTTGAAGCAGAATAAATGTAATTGTAGGTCAATATCACAAATATTACAGATAACGTCTTCACTGAATTCAAAACAAGGATGCTTCTGCTGCTTGTTAGACTTTTGTGATGAGAGCATGTCTGACATTGGGACTATATGACTAATGTGTGGTCCTTTCCTCTGCTATAGTTGTTCCCTGTGTGTGTCGAACATGTCGGACAAGATGTCCAGCTTCCTACACATCGGGGACATCTGCTCCATGTATGCAGAAGGATCCACCAATGGTTTCATCAGCACCCTGGGGTATGTCCATTCTACAGTATGTGTGTGTGGGCCCGCTTCACACTTTCCTCTGCTCTACTGCAAGCTGAGCAGTATTTGGAAGGAAGGAAGTCACACCATTAGTGGCGACTGTTCGCCTTTTTAAGTTTGATTTCGTGAAATTACAATGTTGGTGCCATCAGCCAAATGTCATTTCCATTGGATTCTGTGTTTGTGTGTGCCTGATGAACGTTGGCATGTATTTCGGGCATCACTTCCCTCTGTCGGTGACACAATGGGATAAAGTAGGTAAGGAGAGATAAATGGATCTAAGTTTGCATTTGATCCCACAGAAGAAAGCTGTGGAAACAGTGGGAGGCCTTTTTAAAGTGATGCTTTGGCCATGGCTGACCCACTGATAGTGCTGGGAGAAAAGGAAATACAGGGGTGGTAAATGCCCAGTTAATGATAAAGTTAAAGTGTGTGTGTGTGTGTGTGTGTGTGTGTGTGTGTGGCAGGAGTGTGTGTGTGTGTGTGTGTGTGTATGTGTGTATGTGTGTATGTGTGTGTGTGTGTGTGTGTGTGTGTGCGTGTGTGTGTGTGGCAGGAGTGGGTGTGGAGAGCAAATTTGGAGGAAAACAACCCGAGTTGTGCTGCGTACAATATTCACCGCTAATGTTAAACCTTTCTTTCACAAGCCACTCGATCACCCACACAGTCGCAGCAATGTTGTTGTTTTGTGCATTAATTCTACCTCATTTGGAACACAATGAAATCAGTTCTGATTGTTTACAAGTAAAATGCATATTGATCACATATTCCACCTTAAAGTACTGTTTTCTGTGCACTTTATTTGAACTTTAATGTTATATTCTACTGTAGATTTAATTGTAAATATTCATGCTCCCATTTATTGCACTCTGTTTATTGTTAAATATTAAATGTTATGCACCTCCCGCCAGGACAAATTTCTTGTATGTGAAAACATACATGGCAATAAATGGTTCTGATTCTGACATACTCCATCTTTAGGGATTGCAGAATGGCCTGTAGCATTAATATACTGGTCTTCAGATATCACACAATGATTCACACTTGTTGCACTTCCTCTTCTGTTGTGAATGTTAAGAGAAAGTTGGCATCGTAGAAACTTCAATATATTTATATGAAGGTGCCGTATATTGGGCCGAGCATCTCTCATGCTATCAGGCCTCCGCTCCGTGTCCTTGAACCCCTCTGCTCATGAATTATGGAATGACCTACAGCTAAGACACGATGGAGACAATGTGGCCTTTCTCAAGTTCCTGTGCGTCCCACGTACACACTCGCACAAACAAGCGCACAAATCTACAAAACTGTCATGACATGTTTGGCCAGAAGCCATCTTCTCCACGCACAACCACCAACTCAGCAGCATTCTCCAGATCATCTGCTAGAAGAATAAATCATATTGAGCAGACATAAAAGTATTTCAGCATTATAACTTCTACAGCTGAGCAGAATTCCTAGCTCTGGTTTTCTCATTGGAGAGAAGTGAGCAAATTAAAGGTTGTTAAAAATCCTGTTTTGTACAACTGAGCCTGCAACAGGATCTGTTCAATAGGTGTCATGGTAGTATTAATTGCTGGATTAGAAATTATGTGAATAGTCCACATATGCAGTTGCCCGCACACATGTACTGTATGATTTCTTCTGAACACTCTTGGATATTTTCTCTCTTTGTATCCAAGTCTGCAGCCGTGTTCCTTGAGGTGTATAGACTGGAGCAGTAGACAGGTCTGTTTGGACAACTGCAGACATTCCCCGGGAAAAGGCCTGAAATGGATGTGGGATTTGGCCTGTGTCCAGCCAAGTGTTATTCTAAGCCAGTAAAAGTCCAATTTGTCACTAGAAATTCCCGCCTGCCCATAGGTCATCTAATCCGGAATGATTTCATTATAGTGTGGAGCCGCAATGGAGTATTTATTCTGTAGCTCTGCAATAGGTCTTTGTAAAAATAGGAAAGAGTCAGTTTTGAACATGCAAAAGCTTTTTTTGAGATACTTTGTTTTATACTGCACTTCACGTACCCAAGTACAATAGCAATCTAAATACATCTCCATAAATATTTTCAATGGTGCTTAATTGATGAAAATCAAAGCTTATTGATTTATTAATTTGACCTTCAAATCATTGATCAATTTAGTAGTTTTATAAATACTTTAAGCATTTTTAATATTGAGATCATTGCTTTCTTAAATTAGTTTTTTGTTTTATATTGTTGTTAATTAAATAAAAATGTTGACATTAAATTATATAACAGAAATAAATGAGACATGAGTTATTTAGGGTACAACTCAAATCATTGTTTTTTGTGAATATTCTGCTCTGAATATCACTTTCTTGACTCATTACGCATCACAGTTTTACAGAGTCAAAGATGTGATATCTTTTAAATGTCAGTTTACAATCATAAAATACAAAGAAAGACATTTGAGATTATGGAACCACCTAATATGTTAATATTTTTAAGAAAATTCTGAATAAACAAATTCAGGGTTATTTGATATTTTTTTGCAGTTCATGTTCTTTTATTGTTATTCGACTAAATGTTTCACCCCAAGAGTAAATAACAAAAACATCATAACTTGCAATTCTACTCCATTATGAAAACCTGTCATTTGACTGTGACAGTGACAATATATAGATAATATACTTAAACTACTTATCTGTGTATGTTAACAATATGTTAAATAACATGCTCAGCTTTTTAAAACACAGAACTCTGATTGATACTAATGGTATTATGTGTTTATATCCATAGCTTGGTGGATGACCGCTGTGTCGTCCAACCTGACGCGGGAGACCTTAGCAACCCTCCAAAGAAGTTCCGAGGTAAGAGACACAGTTGATCCTTCGTCCTCCTGAGGCCCGACATCATCAGACTAACTGCTGTCTGTTTATACTGTGGCTCTGTGCTGAATGTGTTATGCTGTGTTTCTTTGGTGACAACCACAATATATCTGCCAGCTGGACTTCAAACAGGACTGCCGCTGATAATGTGTGTGTGCGCGCATGTTGTGCATGCATGCTTATGCATCCACACATGTCTTCATAGCTGTGTGTGCACACGTTGCTTGTGGAGGTAGAGGCTGATAAAGAATCTCCTCGGATGTTGATTTGTTGGAAAATGACACGCTTGAAAAGCTGCTTTTTAAACAAAAGCCTTGAGATGCCTCTTTGGGTGAACCCGCTATTATTAGCTCCCATACAGGAAGTGGAACTCATGACCCTCTGTTCTCAGGCTGGAGGTTTATGTCTCTGTGGAGAGGCCTGGCTCGACATTGAACAGAGAATAGGAGGGTATTGAAGGCTTGTGTGGTATATCTTATAGTACAAAATATTAAAAAAACATAGCATTTTTTTTTCTTGGTCACTGCGAAATATTCTAATCCAAAATTGCAATGTTATTGGACTTTTTAGTGGGTATATTCAGGGTAACACATAAAGATGAAATGTATGACCAAAATGTGCTTTTTATTGGCCGTAGATCTGTCAAATCCATTTGACTTAGTGATGTCAAGCAGCTTGACTTCAAAGTGTTGTATCAGTTTGACTTTGAAGCATGTTGGAGAGTGAGCATTCCACACACACGCTTTTAGGGTGATATCTTGCTGTCTCTAGAGTATAAAGATTGCACCGTATTTAGAAAGTTGAAAGCTTTGATCTGAGCAGTGCCCACACCGCTGGTAACCCAGGACAGGTTATCACCGCCGAGAGACAATTACTGTCACCGTGATAAACACCAACTGCTGACTGAAACCTCCACCTCCTGCAACAACAAGAAGGACCAGTCTTTTGCTCTGTCTTTGCTGCTGTGTGTAATTATGTCAACTGTCGAGTGTATTCCATAGACGTGGACCAAGAGGAGGGAATAAGTGTCAAAATAACCCCAGTAGTGGCTCTACTTTTCCAACATCTCTCTTTCCATCCAAACTATGATCTACCATCGTCATACGAGCATAAACAGCTACAGTGTGCAGTCATTGTGTTTGTCTGTAAAAGGGCTCTGAAACCATAAGATTAACTCAGTAATTTAGCTGGACTTTAACAGCATGTTTGCATTTACTGTATGGGACTAGAGGGACGTTATATCATGCACTATCCAAACTGTTTGTATATTTAATTATACAGGAATCTTTTGTCTGGCTAATTTCAGCAGTAAACATGTGATTGTACCGAGGGAGCTGCCTATTGGCTCACTTATGCAGGAAGGGTTTCGCTAATCACGTTGCCTCCTTTAATCTTCCATCCTCCCACACTTTGCTTTCCCTCGCCTCACTTATAAAACTCATCAGTATACGGTTCACTCAAAGGAGGGGCCCTGTTCTTAATCTGACCCACTACAGTGGACTAAATATCTTTAAATTATGGCAGGATATTGTAGATATGTTGTAGATGTTTCGACTTGCCAGTTTTAATTGACGTGCTTTTCAATATTTAGGCAACAAGTACACACACCCAAAAAAAAAATGTGGCTAAAGCTGTGTGTTCAAGAGCTTTATTTGTAATTGTAACAGCATGTCTCTACAACACGTTGGGAAATCCTTCTCCATGTCAGCTGGTCGTGACCAGAAGAGGCCTTCATGTCACTGTGAGAGGCCTCTGGATGTCTACCAGATGTGAAGATGGGTACTATAGGATCATATGGACAAAGACGGCTATAAGAGGTTTCAGTGAAGCCATATAGACTGTTATGTAAAATAGATTGACATGTTTAGGAACAGTGACAAGCTCCTTTTATTTTACACATGAATGGGGAGTACTACTCGGTTTGTTAAACTTGTGTAATTTCTACGGCTCTGAATGAGCTCCATCAAGTTTGAACAAGTAATGCTTGATGATTTATCAGTATTGTCTCAGCCTGGACCTGGAGACTGCAACATGTATCACTGAAAGCCTGTGACACCAAGTGGAGGTGTGCAGTTTGAGAGATGTGTCATTTTACAGGAATGGAGGAACTAATGAATATGCCTTTGGGTGCATTATGTGAAATGTAGTGTTTGGAGCTGTACCCATATTGGGGACTAAAAGTCAGAATTTCCAGCTGCTTCAGTTTTGACCATTCTTTTTAAAAGGTATCACCTTCTAGTCCCCCAACTTCATGAAAGTGCACTATTAAATTACAATACTAAAATGGCGATGCGTATTGCCCTTTTTGGCATAAGAAACAGCCTGCATGCTTTTGTAAAGAGGTATTTACCTAACTTTAGTGAGTTTTGCAAAGAAAAATCAGAGAAAATTATGTCATAAGTATTAGCAGAAGACAATTGGTTTTAATTGTATGCGTGTCATGCCAACCGCAGAGGACTTCAATTCAATATAACTTATTAACATAACAAAACATAACATTATGACTCGTCAAATACAGGTGTAATTAACAATTAATGATGGCTGCTTGTGTCAGGGTTCTGGTATGATGTATGCTGGGTCACTGGTAAATGTAACAGAGACATCATTCGTGTATTTTTGTACCATGACAGACAACATGTTTTTCCTAATTCCATAATGTCTTGCTACAACTGAATACTGTATTCCAATATTTATTGTATACTGTTGCAGTTGCAGTGGATATCTTGACATGCGATGGTAGGAGAAACGGGTGGAAATTCTAAAGTATAAGATGGTGGCATTTTATTTAGTTACTTCAGTTTCAGGGTTGTGGTGTTTTGCATGGTGACACACACTGGGATGGTACTGTTTTTATAATTTATTTTTATTTTTGCAGAGCTGATTATTGTTCCATTAATATCTGTCTTGTTAGGAGATCCAACCATTGTGAGATGTCAATTTTAAGTTAGGACCACAAGTAATGGGGTTTTGTGTTGTGTTGATAATGGAACGCTAGAGCCAAGGAAGAGGGATAATGTGGTTCCTTCTTTCCAGAAACATTGTATTGGTGCGTGGAGGTAGACGCCGGTTGTGTTGATTACATTGAATGCAGCGAGAGTCTGATCCGATAAATCCCAATATGTGCTGTAGGTGTGTGAAAGATCTTGAATAAATCTTGTGTTCGTTTTCCTAGACATGCTGGAGATGTTATGACAGATTTGTATTCCAGAAGTGGTCAGTGGCGGACATGTTGGGGTCTTTTCCCCATTTAACAAAGTTATTCTTCAAGAACATCACAAAATGAATAACTAACTTATTGAATTCATGAATAGATGATTTGTGTTATATGATAAGATGTAGAATATAAATATGAATTGGATAGATAATAAATCATGTTTCAGATGTTTGCATACTTGCATTGAGGGCTCACAATGAACAACAGCAAAGCCAAGTTGTGGAGGTCATGTGAGGAGATTTTCTTTTGAAGTCTGTAGATATTACACCTCCTCAGTTTTTCTCACGCTCTATTTTACCAATAAAATAGTGTACTTTGTAAGGAAAATACTGAATACATAAATTACTTTTCTCAGACTACAACCAAACAAGAAAACAGGGTTTTGAACATCTGCAAACACAGTGTACTTGCATATCTGTATTTTCTCTTCAAACTTTTTTGGGAGCTTCTAATCCGAGTCCTCAGGGTGTCCTCTGGCAGAGCAAACATCATCAAATCGTCATCTTTTCCTCCTCGTTTGGGACGCCTCCTCCGATGTTTGAGAGGGACGCTATGAGGGCACAAGGCCAGACTAGCCATGTCCACATGCAAGGCCTTATACTGTCATTGCTGAGGTATGCATAACATTTCCTCCTAATGTAAACACAAGCACCCTCCATAAAATCACAGTCATGTAGTCTGTATGCATATGCTGAGACATCAGGGGCCTTGCTTTGAATTTCTCTCAGACAGTATTTGAAATGTCATCACACACACAAACCTACACACACTCCGATAGTGTAAGGCAGTAACGATATCAACTAAAAAAGAGATTAAATAAAAGTAAGAAACAAAAACATGCATAACTAGCATCACAAGTTAAAAGCAGCTTTAAATAAATGAGTTTTAAATGCAGTTTTGAAGGTGGCGAGTGATGGAGAATGTCTGAGGTGATGGGGAGAGAGTTCCAGAGGGAGGGGGCAACCATGGAGAAGGCTCTGTCCCCCCAGGTCCGATGCTTGGACAGAGTAAGGGGTTGGGTGAGGAGGTTGGCGGATCTGAGGTGGTGGGTGGGAGCGTGTCGGTGCAGGAGGTCAGAGAGGTAGGAAGGGGTTGAGGGTTGTGAAGGGCTTTGTTGGTGATGAGGAGAATCTTGAACTGGACTCTTTGCTGCATGGGGTACAGTGGAGGTTTTGGAGGACTTGGGTGATGTGGTCTCTGGTGCGGGAGTGGGAGAGCATATGGGCAGCTGTATTCTGGATGTATTGTAGTTTGTTGATGGTTTTGGTGGATGTGCCGCACAGGATGCTGTTGCAGTGGTCCAGTCGAGAGGGGATGACAGTGTGGATGAGTGTTTCTGAGGAGGAGAGGGCTTGACGTGTCGTTCAAAGGGTGAGGGTTGGAACAAAGATGACACCAAGGTTACAGATGTGTGTGGAGGCAGGTGCCATTAATGCAGATGTAGTTATCGGAGGTGAACATTATAGACATATACAAACTCTTAAAGGGAATAAAACATTTAAAACTCACAAACCCCAACAAACCTTGATGCATGTTCTCCTTGCCACCACCTGTCTGAGCAGACTAGTTGGGTAGTTCATCTGAGATGAACACCAGGACCAGCTCTGTCTTTAGTCCCTTCCTCTACTAATAACCACATATATTGCTTTCCTGTCTATTGAGAGAGAAAATGTATTGCAGGAAACAGGGAAGCTGTTATCAGTAGACTCATTTATTGTCTTAGATGCACTAGTAGGTGAGTAGTTGCTTCCTTTATAATATCTCCAACAGGATGAAAACCTTGGAGTGAACAGCAGTTTATACAAGCCAGATCATTGAGGCTATGATTTAACACAGAATAGAAGAAGTATTATGCAATGTGTTTCTCTCGGCCCCTGGCCAGACTGGTGTTGTCTATGATTGCGGAAGATTAGCTCAGATCTCTTGTAGAGGTAATAGCAGCCTCCCTGCTCGTGTTTGAACACTGATGACTTTGTCGTAATTTGCACATTTGTGTCTCACAGCTATCAGGAAAGCAGACTGTCGATGAGATGGACATTTTAATTTCAGGGTCTTTACTTGTTCTGCACCATTGTGAATGATGCAGTCCTGTGTTGTCACACAGGATCTATTTGAAAGTTGCTGGAAAATGTGTGTTGTTGCTTTTCTTACAGTATCAGATTAATATATGCTCATAAAAAATACTGCCCCACAGGTTCAGTAAGTTATCGCTGTTGACTTAACATCGTCTCAGTAGTTTTTGTGGTCGCCCCGGCTACAAGCATCTTCTTTGATCCTCTTAAATCTGGTGAAATTTGTCAGGGACTGCAGGATTTCTTTTATTAGCTTTTTGTTTAAAGAGCTGGTGATCTCACTGAATCATCTGCAGGCCTTGTGCAAGACCACTCAAAGCAGTATTGCATGCATACCACTGAAATACCAGAGAGACGAGGTCTAAAAACTCATTTAAAGCTCTATCCAAACATAATTCATCACATATAAGAAAAGCTTGCTTGTATTATTCATTTTCTTGTTTGTATCTAACTTAATTACCCTGTTAAATATGATTAAATCCAACTAATTTCTCATTAAACAGACATAGTCTATGCATATGCAAATATATTTAATTTCAATATTTAACTACTGGACGCACGATGTCTCATTCATCACTGAAAGGTCCATTCTCAGCCTGTTCACGGAAGGCTCCCCATCACACTTGTGCAATTCATGTATTGGCCATGATTGGCTTCTAAACTAGATGTGATGTCACAAATCACGCCTTTATATAAACTCTAATTTAAGGTGTGGAAAGAGAAAGGTCTGCAGATGAATGTGAAAAGAACCTTTTAGTGTCATCCTCAGCACAGTGAAGTAATTATTACACTTTAGGTGTGATGTAATATAATGCAATAGATTCTCTCTCTCTCTCTCTCATATATATATATATATATATATATATATATATATATATATAAAATTAGGGCTTGTTGTTTATCATCTCATCTGATGCATTATGATGATATTCAGGACTGTAAACGAATAAGCTATTACATATTTTCAGACCAGTTCTATTAAAATGTGGAGTGTCAATACAAAAAAGAAACTGTTACTGTGCTGTGTTGCTCAATAAGATGTTCACTCTTGCTATACAACATGTAATCAGCATGAATCTTCGTCTCTGTTGATGCTTCAAGGCAGAGCCAGCATCTAACACTATCTTCCACAAGTCCCAGTCAGCTCTTCTGTAGTCAGCAGTGTGTGAGCGAGGTTTGTTTAAGAAGGATACTTATTGTGACGACATGACAGCTTTTTTAACATGCTTCATTGTGCCATCATTATGAAGCTCTTTTTACGTGACTCTGCATTCAAATATTCCACATACTGACCACTAATGAATCGAAATCCTGCCTGCAAGTCCTGCATAACTTACTGTATCAGACTTTAATTATATGTGAATGATTGCAGCTGTAGTTGGAGAATTGAGACTGCGTTTCAAGTAACACTTAAGTCACAAAAATTGAGTTGACTTGAACTCCCTGAAAAGCTGACATGACTAGAGACTTGAAGGTCCAAAGTTTAACAACAAAACGGCAAGAAAAAATAATACGGCCTCCATAGCAACACTTAGTTTGGCACATAACCACCCATACACAGCAAATGAGATATAACCTGTTAATTAGTGTGCTTTACCAGTGCTGGAATGTGCCTTTTCCTACCCTCAGAAAGAGCCATGACTTTTGTTTCTATGCAAATTGGCTGCTAGCTGTAGTTTCATAATTAACAGACAGACATGAGAGTAATAGAGTCAATCTCATTACTTCACTTTTTGCAAAATTTCTAACTTTTTGCTCTAATGCTCACTATGTGCAACTTTCATATTTGTGTAGTCTCTGTGGACAAAAGCAGTAGTGTTTCAAGTACCAGATTCCCTTTTTAAATTTTTTTTTTTTTACTGCAGCAGGGTCCGTCCTACTTGTGGTTCTTGACTGCCTCTCATCCCTTCAGTGGGCCCAGCAATATGGCCTGGGTCTCCAGTAGCAGGGGGTCTGTGTTCACTTCCAGCGTGGAGCAGTGGAGCAATGAGCCGGCAAAAGTGATGCTGCTGACGGGAGCTGATCTCTTACCTCCCGTCGTAGCTGCCGTCAGCAGCGGAGCCTGATCTGGGTCTGTCTGGAGCCAGATGGTCGCTGCCAGAGGCCCTGCTGCTGCTGGAGTCTGAGCTGAGGGAGTTTCTGGTGAACCTGCATGATTTTGTGTAGAATCTGACCCCATGGCACCGATGACAAACGTTAAGAATAACTATATACAAATAGCCAAATCTTCTCGCTGATGTTCTTGTTTACTTAAGTCGGTCATAAAGATGCATCGGTATCAAATTGAGACTATTTTATAACCAGTTAAATAATCCTTACAGTTACTTCAAACAGATAGTCCTTTGGTACTGCATTTCATAAGTTGGACATCTTATATGTATGTGACACAGGGTGGGGAACAATGTTTGGTTCAGAGTATGGGTCAAGTTCCAAAAACATTTGATGATACACTACCCAGAAAGCAACTCAATGATGATGACATCATCTAGATTGTTTTCTCAAATACCCTCCAGAGACACAGAAAATGTTATACAACCGTTTGTCTATGTGAAATTGGTGGAGTGTCCCTTTTTATCTTGAGGTCTACGCAATGAAAAGACTTGGTGTCAGCTCTGTAAAAAACTCTAAACATAGGTAGGCATTTAGAGGCCTGAAAGACTTTCAATTAGCTTCCAGTTTCCTTAAAATAGCTGGGACTTGCCCTAAACTAGTGACTGGATTTGCTTTGCCCCAAAGACATAGACACAACACTTATAATGTTTATAGTTTTCCTTATGCACACTTCAGGGCTACATGATTTCAGGTCAGTGTTTGTAAGAGCACGTGGGGCAGCTACTATCAAAGATATTTATTTCAGTGCTTATAACCTGATGTTTATGGGGTGGGGGTTCCGGTATAACTGTCTAAAGTTGGAGGAATGTTAATGAATCATTTGAGTTTTCTGCCCTCTGGACCGATCTCACCACTTCTCCTACCCAGTGATCCCAGAAGGAGTTCTCAGCCCACATTTCAGTTTCACCGAACTGACATGTTTTCTCTCCCAGCTGACTGGGATTAAAGGCAAACGTTCAGAGCAGGCTGATCAACTGTCACACATTGGACTCATTTTGCAGCTGCGAGTGTGTGTATAGAGTTTAATAAAATGGCTGCGTCAAATGATAGGGAAGCTCACTTTATACTATAACTAGTAGTGTACGTGGGTGTTCATTTTTCTTTTTAGATCGTTTTTTGAACATTGTATGCTATAATTTGATAGAGGTAGTGGAGAGAGACAGGCAATGTTGGAAAAGAGGTAGAATGACATCCGAAACGAACTGGGAAACCGCTCACTGCATTTGTGCCTGGGTGTGTTCTTCTTCATTTGGTGTTTAGTCAAAGATGCTAGTTTGATCCAGTTCTGGTGTAAATTAACTTGAGTTTTGCTGACCATATGTGGGATGCCCTAAAATGCATCTGCTCAGTAAAAAGGTCCACTTCGTTTCTTCCTTAAGCTCTGTATGCCCTCTCTCGGTTTCACATTCTTTCACTGTCTTCCTGTATTCCTCTTTTCTCTTTCACTTCCTGTTCCCTGTTGTTCTAGCTGTATTTAAGGTCAGCATAAAGTAAACTGTATCTGATGAAGGCCTGAAGGGGGGGTTGAAGATTTAAAAGATATAGACCATTAACTGGGAGGGAGCGGGTGGTGTGTGTGAAATGGTTAGAGGAATTCAAAAAGTAGAAAGAGGGATGACAGAATATGGAGGGGAGAAGATACAGAGTCCCCACCCTCCTCTCTCGCCCTCTGTCATCCCACTCCCCTTCTCTTGGCTGGCCTTATTTGGTCATGTTACTGGAGAGAGAGAGAGAGAGAGAGAGAGAGAGAGAGAGAGAGAGAGAGAGAGAGAGAGAGAGAGAGAGAGAGAGAGAGAGAGAGAGAGAGAGAGAGAGAGAGAGAGAGAGAGAGAGAGAGAGAGAGAGAGAGAGAGAGAGAGAGAGAGAGAGAGAGAGAGAGAGAGAGAGAGAGAGAGAGAGATCTTTTTTTCTTCTCTTTTCGCCCTCTCAGAATAGAGAGCTTTGGTTTGATGAGAGATGAAGTCAGAGGAAAGTCAGAACTCAGAGGGAGGAGTCACTGATGAAGTTTAACTTTGTCATTGTACTTAATGTGTTCTGGTTAACCGTGAGCAAAACTAAACTTTCAGCCGGGGGTAAACGTGTCTGTGTGCTTCAGTTGCACTTGTGCAGCTGGTTACAGAAGAGGAAGTCCTTTGGGACAGAAGAGGAACTCTGTTATTCTAAAACTGTGTCAACATGCAAATTGAGGGAATGTTTTCCCTGCTGGCTAGTTTCTACGGTCTCTATGAAAATGAGCAGCACAATCAGAGACTTGCTGACGACGGCATCGCATGGTTGCTGAGGTTACGCACTTTGACTAACCACAGGATGTAACTACATATTACTATACTTGTGTATATATGGCTGAGTGCACTCTCACACACACATGGACACGAACACAAACGCATGCTTTCCTGTCCCTCATTCCTCCTCTCCGAGGCAGACGAAGCCATTCAGGAGAATAGTGAATATCTTTTTAAAGGGCAAGCACACGCGCACAGAGAAGAGTGTGTGAAAATAGTGTGTTTATACTGTTTGGTTATTAGGTCTTTGAATACATCACATGTGAGAGAGGGGGTCATTCATTAGGTTAAGCCGGTCGTGTATTTTTCATGTGTGTTTATTGAAGATCTTGTATCGTCTTGTTTTAGCAACTGTGCTGTTGCTGTGACTCGTCTCCCACACTGCAGCTCTGACATGTTCAGGCTGCATTCACAACAGTGCATCAACATAATTATTCACAATCTGTCTGTCTTCCTCCATCTCTTTTTTTCTATGTAATTCAGTTTATTTTGTATAGCCCAAAATCACAAACTACAAATTTGACTCGGAAGGCTTTACAATCTTTACACATACGACATCCCTGTCCCAGGACCTCACATCGGATCAGGAAAAACTCCCCCAAAAATAAAAATAAAACGTTCACAGAGAAAAAAGGAAGAAACCTGTACTAATCTCTATCCATGTATCTTGGCCTCCTATTTATTTCTCTCTGCCCAGACTGTCTGTTCAGACTGTGTCCCATGAACCGCTACTCGGCCCAGAAGCAGTTCTGGAAGGCGGCGAAGCCCGGAGGGAACACGGACACGGTGCTCCTCAACAAGCTCCATGTAAGTGAGGCGACGACACTTCCCCCTCCTGTCAGTCACACTCCAGACCATTGAAGTAACGCCACATACAGACCTGTCCTCGGGACTCACGAGGGAACGAGACGGGCACGTTTTCTGAAGATTTGGATCTTCAAATGTAAATGGTGGATCTGGTCGAAGCAGCACAGTGAATGTGTGGAAATGTTCACTCTGGACTACAGTTTAAAATTCTACACCAGCAAATATACATAATGACTTTGAAATCTGCTCTTAAAGTCCTTTTATAGACTTTTCACTCATTCTGTCCTACCTTTCTGCCCTCTACACTCTACTTTCTCTCTTTCTGCTTGGATACAATACCATTTAAAGCAATCTACTATCTGACCACCCAGTCATAAAATGAAAGACTGAAATCTTTCCTGTGTTTCCATGGAGACATGAGCCAGAATTTCCGGCTAAACGTCTCGTGAAGCGTTTGCTTTTGGCTAACTACTTTCTTACTACTATACTGTTTTGTTTTTTTTAGCAGCTAACCAATCATATTACTTCTGATTGCATCACTGTGTATAACTGTTATCAATTAACAATGTTGCAGATTGTGGGTGTGATAAATACATAATTTTATATTCATTTTGATCTCTTTCTTGCCTTTCAGCATGCAGCTGACTTGGAGAAAAAGCAAAATGACTCTGAAAACAAAAAGCTGCTTGGAACAGTAATTCAGTATGGGAATGTCATCCAGGTTTGTTCTTCTGAAATGGTCATCATCATTATGGTATTAGTCAAATGAGATTAGATTTATTTGCCACCATTTATTTGATTAAACTGAGATGGCACTGACATGTCATTAATTAAAGAAGGTGATTTAATCTCACCTTTCTATCTTAAATTTGAAATATGCCTCAACTTAAATCCATGTTGAGCGTGCTCCCCAACATTAACCATTGAATAAAACATTTTAACCATAAATTGCGTGTTCTATTATTAAAATGTTGTGAACTTTAGCATAATCCCAATACAAATGAAAGCGGCTGAAACCACCTGCAGTCATAGTCAAACCACTAATTTTAATAATACAAATATACTGCAACACATCCTGAACAGAGAATACTGGAAGCAGGACTCAACACACATATGCAGTCATAATATAACATGTAGAAAACTTACACAGTTAAATTTGGCGGCCCCTGTGGACCAAAGTGGTAGTGTTCCTCATCACCAGGGTCCCTTTTAGAAAACCTCCCATTTTACTGCAGCAGAGTCTGACAGTCTGCCTAATAACTACATAGAAATAGAAAATCTTCTCAGTGATGGTCTTGTTTAATTATGTCGGTTATATAGAGGCATAAGTATTAAATTGAGACCGTTTCATAATCAGTTAAAAGTTTCTAACACTAACTAGTAATATGACTTTCAGTGTCATTCTGCAGGCAATCCTTGTTTGGATTTATCTCACCTATTGTGTGACATTGGTTTACTAAAAAACCCTTATGACAGTTAGTTTCTCGCAGTGCCCTAAATGCAAACGTCATTCTTCTAGTCGGTACACTTTTAGAAGCTCTTACTTCTTACCTCACATTTCCGAATGCCTGTTTGTTTGTATTTTCTTACATTGTATCTGGATTGTTCTGCTCAGCTCCTCCACCTGAAAAGCAACAAATACCTGACAGTGAACAAGCGTCTGCCTGCGCTGTTGGAGAAGAACGCCATGAGGGTGATGTTGGACACCGCTGGAAATGAAGGCTCCTGGTTCTACATCCAGCCCTTCTACAAACTACGCTCCATCGGGGACAGTGTGAGTCATCACATGTACACGTGTCTGTGGGAGTGGTGCATTGTGGAGATCACCATGCAGTGTGTCATCACCGTCAGGCAAAGCAAAGGACTGAATCATGCCTGGGATGATGAATATTTTACGTCAAATATGTGTACTTTTTAAAATACAATAGCAGTAGGACACTTCTCTCTTTTAAAATGTAGTTGCTCATTTACATATACAGCAGTAAATTTGTATTATAAGGTTAAAACCGCATAATAAAGCTCCAGACCTTAAGAGCACAGGTCTTCTTTACACAGGTCTTCTTAGCCTCAATGTGAGGATCTCGCTGATCACGTATATCCTTGGATGGACCTGTGCCAGCCCCCAATCTGTGTTAACCTGCTCACAAAGCTCTTGTTGGCATAAGCTTGTCTTCCCTCAAGCAGGAAGTAGTGGGCTGGTGCCCAAGGACAAAATTAACTACAAGTGTCTCAGATAAACTCCTCTGAAATTAGTCATGGCACAAGGCCTAAGCAGCAGGCCTTGGATAAAAACTAAGATTGGAGGCACTCCATCCCTGCTGAGAAAAGACAGAGGACAGTAGCATGCAAATAGATACTGATGCTCTCCTAACGTTACAGATTAAATGTTGAGTACATGGATGCAAATAGGATGCACTGTACTCATGGTAGACGTATACATTGTGCTCTGATAGAGTAGGAATGGCTAAATACAGTGAATGATTTAAAAAAAAAAAATATCCAAACGGATAAGTCAAACTCAATAAAATACATACAAATACAGTTAAGTCCAAACTCAGATCCAGGTAGTTCATTATGTTGTTTTGATCAAACATCATGGTCCTGATCAGAGGTGTCAAAAGTATTCATATTCATTACTCAAGTAGAAGTATCGATACTAGGGTTTAAAAATACTTCTGTAAAAGTTGAAGTATCAACTCAAGCCTTTTACTTTTTAAAAGTGTAAAAGTACTGGTTTCAAAACTACTTAAAAGTATAAAAGTAAAAGTAATGTAAGGGGGATTTTTTTTTCCATTAAGGACAAACTCTTAAGCCGCGTCTCAGGGGCCTATAGTGCACTACCCCACCTCTCCCCAAAACAATCATTTTTATAAAGGACATAATGACTAAAATGTTATGTTGAAAAATGTGGGATGCACTAGGCTACCCGTTTCAGCTGCATATATGCCAATTTAAAATGATCACATTTTATTATAATGCAAATACATTAAAGTACTATATGTGTACTACTGAGCATTAACATGCGTTTCATAGAGCGGAAGACATGATAACTGGTTGCCTATAAGTATTAGTGATTAGTAATAGTGCAAAATAGGCGGCGGCGACGACTCCGACACAAACACTTAAAGCTGTGGTTCTCAAACCTTTTCTGTAAATAACATAATTGTGTGACTCATCTGTGCTCTTATAAATAACAGAATAAAGACAATTGCAATCACTTTCAAGTAAATCAGATTGCCCCATCAGACAATGTTTTGTGTAAGTTCTATCTGTGCAAAAAATAACTCATATTTAGTTACTACTAAATAGCCCATTGTGGAAAACAAAAAGCTTTTGATTCCTCTACACATATGTTATAAACAGGATTGTAGATTTGATACGGCCTCTCTCAATTCATGCTCAATATTGAGCTTAGATCTGTTTTTTTATTTTGAGAAACGCAACAGCAGGAAAAGACGAGCTCACGGAGACTTCTGGCAAAACGGCAAAAGAAATCGCGTTGAGTCGCACATACGCAAGCGTAACCTGCTACCGGCGTACCGCAACCATTTACCCGAAAGTACAGGCATTTGTCCATGTATTTATTGATATATTTTTACTGATATTTATATGACTTGAAATGAAAAATAAATACTCCAGTAAAGTATAGATACCCAAAATTTATACTTAAGTAAAGTAACAAAGTATTTGTACTTCGTTACTTGACACCTCTGGTCCTGATAGCTTTCCACTTCCTTAAATAACTCTGCTTGTGCCAAGATCACAAGGAATAACTTTTGTTTCCGTTGTATATGTTGACATTATTTGATTGTGTCTGTTTTTGCATGTGACTGCAGGTGGTGATCGGGGACAAAGTGGTCCTTAACCCAGTGAATGCTGGTCAGCCGCTCCATGCCAGCACACACCAGCTAGTGGATAATCCAGGATGCAATGAGGTTTGGCTAAACTGTTTCAATTTGTCTTCCCTCCTCAGATGTGTCTGTGGGATTGTTGGAAACTCAGCATGGCTTTTTTCTCATAACCGCTGCTGGGTTATTAACTGTCTGATGTGAAACACTCCAGCATTGTTAAGGACTGGGCTACAGCTAACTCTGCATTTGGAAGGTCTCATATCAGCTACTAACAACATATTGCATCAAAGTGCAGAAACACAGACCGCGTGGTCTGATTTAGGGAAGTTGTGCAATTTGTCCTGTTTACCAAGAGTGAGTCAAGCTCCTTCATTTTCTTTAATTAAGTTTAAAGATGTGCAAGAATGGCAGCGCAAATAATGGATGTTTATGACAGCAAGTGGCAACTTAACAAAGGAAAGAAGTTATACATTTTTCAATGTTCAACTTATTATACTTCTCTGCAAGTACATGAAGTACACAAACATGGTAAAGTTAATAAAATATTATTTCTGCTGCCTTGACTGTGGCACATGTAAAAAGAAGGTGGATTTATTTATTTTTATTCAGCAATGTATCAATCTTTAGACACATTTTTGTGTTCGGATCCTTTCTTCATCCCTCATCATCCATGATTTTTTTTCTCAGCAGGTACTGAGGAAAAACTAAATCTCCACAAACACTAAACTATCCCTCTAATCTCGGCAGGGTTATAATATTCTACCTGCAGTCACGTCGAGCTCTGATTGTTTGTTTTTCAGGTGAACTCGGTCAACTGCAACACCAGCTGGAAGATTGTCTTGTTTATGAAATGGGGCGACAATCAAGAGATCATCCTAAAAGGGGTTTGTAGCTATCTATTAGTATGCTTTTACAGACTTGGTACAAAACACATTTATATTTAATAACACACATACAATACATATCAAGTAAAACAATACAGAGAAAACAAAGGGAAATATAATCAGTGGTCAATAATGTTTCTTGCGAGCATTTTTAAAGCTCACTTACATGCTCTCATTGTCATACAAGAGGTGTTGCATAATGAGCTGAGTGGGCGGGTTGCTTTTGGTTGTTTTCAGTTCAGTATTATTTGTGTACATATGTGCTTTCAGATGATGTCTGGTTGTTGGTTATTCAACAACACTAGATTAGGAGCTATAACGCCATAAATAACCACAGCTACAGTGATGGTCACTTCAAAATATGTGCCAAATTGTGAATAAATTAAATTAATTTTGGAACATATGAAGTAGTAAAACTGTTGTCTACCCACATTGATCAGATGAGGTTGACAGGGATCTTAATTATTTTGTAAATATGAATTGGAATAGCTTGTGGTTTCTTACTAGAAATACTTACTATTGGGTAATTATTTGGTGTGTATGGTTATACTGATTTATTTTTGACAGTAACACATGTTCTCCCTCTCTCCAGGGGGACGTGGTACGGTTATTTCATGCAGAGCAGGAGAAATTCCTCACCTGTGATGATCACAGAAAAAAACAATATGTTTTTCTTCGCACTACTGGACGGCAGTCGGCTACCTCGGCAACCAGCAGCAAAGCCCTTTGGGAGATTGAGGTGAGGAAGACTATTTTCAGACTATTTTTAGAGCTAGTTTTGCTGATTGTGTCCAGTTCCATACTTTGAAATAAAGTAAAAGTGTAGCCAACACAAAGTAAACTGGTTTATTCTACTCCAGTTTTGTATGGAAACCATTAATATGTTTTTCATCATTTACAGCCTTTCAGGTAATTAAATCCACAGCACCTGTTAAATAAATGTCCCCTATGCATACGTGTAAGATGTTACTGCTGTTTGTTCCGGTATCAGGTGGTACAGCATGATCCATGTCGAGGGGGGGCCGGCTACTGGAACAGCCTTTTCCGATTCAAGCACCTGGCTACTGGACACTACCTGGCTGCAGAGGTCAGTGGAGCACAGAAACCATGTAACTGTGATTACAACAGTAACATTGAGAAAATGCAATACTGCACATATACTTTGATTGTATTTTAAGTATTTCTATTGCAATTTTTGCATAATTTGTATTAATTAAAAAGAACGTAGAAAGCAGCCTCTAAAACCAGGGAAAAACAGATTGGAATTAAATTTAAGATATATGGATATTACAGAAAACAATAATACATTGAACAAATATATTTAGAGTGGTGAACCACTTTGTCTTTTTGCAGGTGAATCCAGAGTATGAAGAGGAGTGCCTGGAGTCCCGCTCCTCAGTAAGTGAGCCATGCTGAAAGACTTGTGTTTATAGTGGGCAACATTTATATGTCATCAAGTGTGTCCTTTATTGTCTAATGGTTACCCAATTTAAGTTGTGCAAGAAGATACTTGTTTCTCATTGGCTGGCAGATTACGCAGTATATCAGGACACCACAAGCTCCAGAAAATGTTTAACTACCGTTGAAAAGCCAAAGTGTCAGTAAAATACAAGTAACCATCGTAACTATATGTATTCTTTGCACTATGTTGCCAGTTTATTTACTGGTGAATTGTACCTGGCTTAAACTGCCTTCAAACAAATGTTTAAAAAAAAAACTAGCATGTGAAGGTGGTAAAGAGGTACTCTGAAGAGGGTAAATGTCCTGGACAGCTACTTTAGCAGGTACTAGTATTTCCAGCAGTCGATGGCTGTATTTTTTCAGCGTGAGGTGGTGTTACTGCTCAGCCACCAGCAGATAGCAGCCTTTCACTATGAATGCACCTTTCTGGTTGGTAGTTGTTTTCTCACTGAGCTGGCCGTAAGGTGTGGCTGTTCACACTTGCAGTGACAAGTGAACCATCTCACACTCTGTCTTTTCCTTGCTTTTTTTTCCTTGAGTTAATTTCCTTGCTTTTACAGCATAAAACTTAAAAATGTGACCAAATAATCTAAAAATATGGCCTGGTCGCTGACTATGGCAGAGGCAAAATAAAGCAGGCCCTTATTTATTGTGATGGCTTTTTAAGATTACAGTTGAGCCTAAAAAATAAGGACTAAACTAAGCAAACCTAGAAGGAATCGCATTTAAAGCTCTGACTGATTTGATGATGTCATTTAGGTAAGTCTTTTCTGGCCACCGTTATTGGCTAATTGAATAAAGACTGTTACATTGATCTGGTTCAACTTACAAGAGAAAAAGAAAGTTGTGCTTTTTTGAAAAAAGGGTCTTTCAACTTATCCACTGCATTTAATTTCCCTAGAAATCTATCGTCAGGTCTATCCCTGGTTCACTCCCTGGTTTTAACTTTTCCCTCCAGCTGGACTCGGAGCAAGAAGCCTTAAGAGCCCGTTTGAGAAATGTCCAGGACAAAGTCATGTACACCCTTGTGTCTGTACCTGATGGGAATGACATCTCTTCTATATTTGAGCTTGACCCTACGACATTAAGAGGAGGAGACTCGCTGGTACCCAGGTAGGAATGCCGTAACGTTAAAGTGGGGAATTGTTTTCGACCTGCCCAGACGTGTGTTACACAGAGGAGCACCACGCTCCTGGTCCTTACCTGGTGCATCACTCTTTCCACAGAAAACCAAAACCAAAACAACAATGTGTGTGACGTGCTCTTGTGAACATGTCTTGTTAGAACTTGACAAACTTGATAACAGTTGTTCTTGTGTATCTTGAAGGTGATCAGTCGATCTGCTGAGGAGACACGTGACGGGCCATTATAATATCTTTTGTATTCAAACTGTTAAATGTAATTTGATCATTTAAGATGTTGTGGCCTCCATTGCTCTAATTGATTGATTGATTTAGTCTTAGACACAGTTACCTTTTTCAGGACTGCCAATTACAAAGAAAAATAAGACTTAGATCAGTTCATCAAGGAGTGAAACTAAAGTTCATGAGCAATATGAGGAGCTCTGTTGTGTTCCAACTTCAGAGGAACATCTCTTTGGTTTAAACTCTTCAATATAGCTCTACACCTTCTTCATTAGTGAGTTTATGACATACTTCCAACAATATGACATACTTCCAACAATATTCACTGCACAAACATCATTCTATTCTAACCAATCAAAGCAAGACATATTTAGTCTCTTTAATCCGAGATAAACATGTAAAGTTCATGAGCCAGACACAGTTTCGTCATATTTTTGTGTTCCTGTCTTGCAATGCAACATGTTTATGAGTTGTGCAGACAGTGAAAATAATAAAGATTAAAATGGCGTCCATTAGTGCACTGCTTCACGTTTTCTCCAGTGGAAGGGAATGTTTATCATGTTTTCTGGCCCATTTAGCCACATAGAGGGCACTTTATTAATACATTGTTTATAAGGGGCATCCAAGAGGACACTCAATTTATGTATTTATAGTCCAAGCTATATTTTTGCTTTATTTTGTAATGTCCATAGATTTATAAATTTCAACACAAAATTGTTGCCGTTTGTTATTTCAAAAATCTATTCACTACCATCAATCAAACATATGAAAATGCTTTTTCAGGAACTCCTATGTGCGCCTCAGGCACTTGTGCACAAACACATGGCTTCACAGCACCAACCAACCCATTGACAAGGAGGAGGAAAAGCCTGTCATGCTGCGCGTGAGTGACTGTTTCATTACGGGTTTCTAGAGTATTTTGGGAAGGAATCAAAAGTCTGCCCAGAGAGCAAATCTAGGTACTAAAAAATATATCATATCGATTGATGATAAAGTTGTAGATTTATTTTCTGATTCAAGATCGGCACCTCATCACTAAAAGAGGACAAAGAGGCATTTGCCATTGTGCCCGTCTCCCCTGCTGAAGTGAGAGACCTTGACTTTGCCAACGATGCCAGTAAAGTGCTCGCCTCCATTGCTGGAAAGTTGGAAAAAGGAACCATCACACAGAATGAGAGAAGGTATAAAATGCATAGTGGTGCCAGATTGTCATATTCTATCAGGAAACAAGATAGTCGTGTGTTATGGCTTTGTCTCGCTCCTCTGTTTGTACAATCAGAGCCGTTACCAAGCTACTGGAGGATTTGGTGTTCTTTGTGGTGGATATTCCCAACAACGGACAGGATGTTCTGGAGATCATGGTCAACAAACCCAACAGGGAACGACAGAAACTCATGAGAGAACAGAACATTCTCAAACAGGTAATGTTGTACAGTCATACAGTGACTGTAACATCTTGATCATCACTCTTTAGATTACGTGAACGTGTTTGATCCTCACTGAACTCCACATGACCTCAACTCTTTATCATGACTCAAAGGGGCCCAGTTGTCAGGCCTGCTATCTGTATCAGTTCATTTGGGTTTTACATTTGGAACAACCTTCTCCTCACATTCAGATCTTCAAGCTGCTTCAGGCCCCCTTCACAGACAGTGGGGACGGGCCCATGTTGCGCCTGGAGGAGCTGGCTGACCAGCGCCACGCCCCCTTCAGACACATCTGCCGCCTCTGTTACCGTGTTTTACGTCACTCTCAGCAGGACTACCGCAAGAACCAGGTACAGTTTGTCGGGCCTGAAAGCCTGGTTGTTTTTTTTTAGCCCCGGTACTGTATGACATGGTCTACGTGCTGCTGGAGTTTGTGCCAAGGTGCTTTCCAAAAACCCTTGATTAAGTTTAATAGCAAGTGAAAGAGGCCTTTGCTCTGTAGCAGCTCTGATATTACACAGAGATAACTGAATGTCCTGTGCATTTTGCAGCCCTTAATCAAATTGTCTGCTGATACAAATACACAGAGCCACACAGTGATTCGAGCACATCCTATAACAAATGCTTCTCAATGTGAAATACAACATTCCCATTTCCCTTGAAAAATCAATTTCTCTTAAACACATTACAGTGTAATTGTCAGAAGGGTCATTTAATTAGGTTGGAGGAGGAGGCAGCCTGGTTCTTGTGACCGTGCTCTGTTTTCTCGCACACAGATGAACAAGGACCCAAAATTGCCCCAGTCAATATGAGTAATAGATAGAGACATAACAACGTTATGCCTCTTAGTCCCCCTGGAGAATGTAAAGAAATAAAGATAAAGGGGCTAAGTTAATAATGACATTTTTCACAGTGAGTCTGTGTCATTTTGTTTTGGTTTGTGTCCGGTCCGACTGCTTGTCTGTCTGTTCCGCAGGAGTATATCGCCAAACAGTTTCGCTTCATGCAGAAACAGATTGGCTATGATGTCTTGGCTGAGGACACAATCACAGCTCTGCTGCATAATAACCGCAAGCTGCTGGAGAAACATATCACGGCTGCAGAGATCGACACATTTGTTAGCCTGGTCCGCAAGAACCGTGAGCCCAGGTTTGTGTGCGCTTCTGTATGAACACTATCAACTGGCAAAATAGGAAGAATAAATAGAAAAATAATTTTCTAGATAATGTGTAATATTATCATTAGGTGATAATATGTTATACATGTACGTGTATATATGTACGTGTGTGTGTGTGTGTGTTCTTGTTTGTCACAGAAAATGTAATTCTGCATATCTTGTGTGTGTGTCCAGGTTCCTGGACTACCTGTCAGACTTGTGTGTGTCAATGAATAAGTCCATCCCTGTGACACAGGAGCTCATCTGTAACGCAGTGCTGGATCCAGCTAACGCAGACATCCTCATAGAAACTAAGTGAGTAGACCCCCCTTTGCCTCCGCCCACTTTGGTCCAATTCTCTTCTTAATACCAACATGCACTAATTTGAAGGTATCACTTTGAGTTCTTGAAGATGATGAATTAATAATGAAAATAATTGTTATGGCAGTCATGGCTGGATAGATTAATGAGCTGAATCCTCTCCATAGCATCCTTTTTGCTGCAGCTTCTGAGGGTGACAGTATTTGCAGTGGAAGTCATTGTATCTTTATCCTAATGTTTTTATTCTAAAATTGTCAAAAAAGCTTACTCGTTTATTTCCATCAGCCTTTTAAACAAACCAAAAAATCTCCTTCCTGCAGACTCGTGCTCTCGAGATTTGAGATCGAGGGAGTGCCGCTTGGGGAGAACTCTGTGGAGTCAGAGGAGGATGAGGAAGAGGTGTGGTTGTTTTGGAATGACAGCAGTAAAGAGATCCGCAGTAAAAGCATTAGGGAGCTGGCTCAGGATGCCAAGGAGGACCAGAAGGAGGACCAGGAGGTGATCAGTTATTACAGGTGGGCTTTATTTTGTATGTGGTTGTCTGGGAGAAAGGAGATAATGCATCGGACTTAAAATTGAGCCGGAGCAGAGGCAGCAATGTGGTGGTGGTAGTAGTTTTGTATCTTTACATTACAGTGTGTTTGTGCTGCAATAGGTACCAGCTGAACCTGTTTGCCAGGATGTGTTTGGACCGCCAGTACCTGGCAATCAACAAGATCTCTGGCCAGCTGGATGTGGACCTGATCTTGCGATGCATGTCAGATGAAGACCTGCCCTATGATCTGCGTGCCTCTTTCTGCCGCATGATGCTGCACATGCACGTAGATCGTGATCCTCAGGAGCAGGTTACACCTGTCAAATATGCTCGCCTCTGGTCTGAAATCCCCTCAGAGATTGCAATTAATGAGTGAGTAAATGGACAAATGTCATATATTGTTCATTGTAGAATATTTAGCATGGTGTAGATGTATCCATGCTTTTTGTCTTATTGTAGCTACGACAATGATGGAACATCTAAAGATGAAATTAAGGAGCGATTCTGTCTGACTATGGAGTTTGTTGAGAACTACCTGAGAGACGTGGTGTGTCAGAGTCTCCCTTTTGCTGATAAAGAGAAGAACAAGCTCACCTTTGAGGTCCGTTTGGCACATCTTTGATATCTTATCCCACTCACGTCACATTTTAATGGTAAAACTGATCCATCTTCCATGTTTAGGTGGTGAATCTGGCCAGGAACCTGATTTATTTTGGCTTCTATAACTTCAGTGACCTGCTGAGGCTAACCAAGATCCTGCTGGCTATTTTAGACTGTGTCCATGTGAACACAATTTTCCCTTTTAACAAGATGGAAGAAGAAGAAGAGAGTAAAGGTATGAACACTATGGCTGGTCAGTAGAGGACCAAATATGTCATGGACATGGACATGGAGTTGATGTCTGTATTTATGAATGTGTGCTTGTTTCCAGGCAGCAATGTGATGAGGTCCATTCATGGTGTAGGAGAGCTGATGTCCCAAGTAGTCCTAAGAGGAGGCGGCTTCCTGCCCACAACTTCAAACACTAGCTCCAATGGAGTCACAGTCAAGACTCAGACTGAGCCTGAGAAACAGGACATACTGGTCATGGACACCAAGTTAAAGATCATTGAGATCCTGCAAGTAAGGATCTGCGACTAATAATCCATTAGGTGTTGACTATTTCAAGTTCTCTGCTTCCAGCTTCTTTACTCCTCTATCATAGTAAACTAAATATATATTTCCGTTGTAGACAAAGACAGCATTTGATGATGTCATCTTGGGCTTTAGGAAACGCCGATCAACACTTTTCACAATTTTCGGACATTTTATAAACCAGACAACTAATTGATTGATCAAGAAAATAACTGTTAGTTTCAGCCTTAATTTAAACTTAAAGGCATGTACAAACATAGATCACATTAATGTATACACATGGTGCATACACAGTCCCTTTATCCTCTAAAAACGTTGCATCCAACTGTTTGTCCTTCTATGCAGTTCATCTTGAATGTGCGCCTGGACTACAGGATCTCCTGTCTGCTGTCTATATTTAAGAGGGAGTTTGATGAGAGTAACTCTCAGAGTGAACTTTCTGTAAGTGGAGCAGTGGAAGGACCTAACAACATGCCAGGTCAGGGTCACATCAGTATCTGCATATTACACAAATGTGGCGCCAATGAAATATACTTTGTTGATTACAAATTTCTTTTTTTATTCCAGGGGCTTTGGATTTTGAGAACATAGAAGAGCAGGCAGAGGGGATATTTGGTGGAAGGTAATCCCAGTTTCAATAAGGGAAAAGTCACAAAATACCAGAAAGAGGATGTGTTTATACTTGAGGCTGTGCTCTGTGTGTGTCTAGTGAAGAGAACACCCCACTGGACCTGGACGACCATGGTGGCCGTACCTTCTTGAGAGTCCTTCTCCACTTGACCATGCATGACTATCCTCCTCTGGTGTCCAGAGCCCTCCACCTGCTCTTTAGGCACTTCAGCCAAAGGCAGGAAGTATTGCAGGCTTTTAAGCAGGTATGCAGTTTACAGCTAAAAATGGAAGAAACTAAAACTTTAAAAAAAGGTCTTTTTACCATTTTGACACATGCCTACAAACAAAAATGCATGTGGGATCAGCATCACCTGGCCATTGTTCTGCTCTTTTTTTTGTGTTGTAACATGTATGTGTTCACAGGTCCAGCTGCTGGTCACCAGCCAAGATGTGGACAATTACAAGCAGATAAAGTCAGACCTGGACCAGTTGCGTTCTATCGTAGAGAAGTCTGAGCTCTGGGTGTACAAGAGGCAGGGGCCAGACGAGGGCATGGATGGGGGAGAGGGACTCTCCACTGAGCAAGAGCATAAAAAGGTCCATTATATTGTACACCAAAAGAACCACACACAGACACTTAAAAGCCTTTCGCCACTAACAATATCTTTACTGGAGTCAGACCTTTTTCTCTGATGCATTGTCTCTGGTGTTCTTTGTAGGGAGATTCAGGGGGCACAGACAAACCAAAGAAAGCAGAAACCACCAGCAGTTACAACTACAGGGTGGTAAAGGAGGTAACTATGTCACTTAGAAGTATGGTTGACAAGATCTTATCTGCCTATGTTGCAAATGTTGTTGCTTTTTTCACAAACCTCACCTCCTCCTATTTTCTTTCCTTCTTTATCAGATCCTGCTGCGGCTCAGCAGGCTGTGTGTCCAAGAAGGTTTGTCAGGTAGGAAGAGCAAGAAACAGCAGCAGAGGCTGCTCAGAAACATGGGGGCGCATGCTGTCGTCCTTGAGCTCCTCCAGATTCCTTACGAGAAGGTATTAATCATCACTTTCAGTGAAATGTTCAATGGCATGTGTTAAAGTGGACAAACCTTCAAGTCAGTCATTTCCCCTCCAGGGAGAAGATTTGCGTATGCAGGATATCATGAAGTTGGCCCACCAGTTCCTACAGAATTTCTGTGCAGGAAACCAGCAGAACCAAGCCCTGCTGCACAAGCACATCAATCTTTTCCTCAACCCAGGGGTGAGCCGTCCGAACAGATGATGCACTTCTCGATATCCACAGTGTTACTATTTAAACAACATTATTGTGTTCTGATGCGCTTCTCTATTTTTTTCTTTAGATTTTAGAAGCCATCACCATGCAACATATTTTCATGAACAACTTCCAGCTGTGCAGTGAGATCAATGAGCGTGTGGTTCAGCACTTTGTCCACTGCATCGAAACACACGGCCGCAATGTCCAGTACCTCAAGTTCCTTCAGACTATTGTCAAAGCAGAGAATAAATTCATCAAAAAGTGTCAGGACATCGTCATGGCAGAGGTGATGTCTTGTTAATTCATTTTTTTTATGTTTGAACTATGCTACTGCTACGTCGCCTGATGTTCTGAAGTAATCGTGTATATTGGTTTCTTCCTACAGCTGGTGAACGCAGGCGAAGATGTTCTGGTCTTCTATAATGACCGCGCCTCTTTCCAGACACTGGTCCAGATGATGCGATCAGAGCGGGACCGCATGGATGAGAACAGTCCTCTGATGTACCACATACACTTGGTGGAGCTGTTGGCTGTTTGCACTGAGGGCAAGAATGTCTACACAGAGATCAAGTGTAACAGCCTCTTACCACTGGATGACATCGTGCGGGTGGTGACCCATGAGGACTGCATCCCCGAGGTGAGATTAGCCTCAGACTGAGCCATGCTAAGACTTTGACAACAAATGTATGAGAAAACAATCAGCCGGCTATACCTTGAATAAAGAAAGGGGCACTTTAGTGGTACCTAAATGGCATTTACTTCTAGCACTTTTTAGTTTGGCTTTCTTGAAGAAGTTGTACTTTCTTAATTCTTGTTGTTCTGAGTTTGTACTCATGGTTGAATGCACTTATTGTAAGCCGCTTTGGATATAAGCGTCAGCTAAATGAGTATTGTTTAGTTGTATTTGAGTGTCAACCATCCTTGCATGCACCACATTATTACATTAACCATTATTTTAATCTCTTAGGTGAAGATTGCCTATATCAACTTCCTGAACCATTGCTATGTGGACACCGAGGTGGAAATGAAGGAGATCTACACTTCTAACCACATGTGGAAACTCTTTGAGAACTTCTTGGTCGACATTTGTAGAGTAAGCAACATCGGGAGGCTCCACGGCAACCTTTTGACCTCACTTAGTAAATGAGGATTGTTAAAATAGTGTGTTATTGTTCTATGTTTACAGGTGTGCAACAATACAAGCGACCGTAAGCATGCAGACATCATTCAGGAGCGCTATGTGACAGAGACTATTATGGGCATTGTAACAACTTTCTTCAGCTCGCCTTTCTCTGACCAGAGCACCAGCCTGCAGGTATGTAATCACCAAGAACAAAAGATATACAATAGCTGAAAAGTGCTGAGTAAATGTGAAAATTAGTTTGGTTGTCAGTCACTGATGCAGAGTTGCATTCAATGTGAGTTGACGACTGCAGTTGTAATGTGAACTTGGAGCTATGAACTTTCCCGATAGACTTGCCATGATCTCTGAATCATACAGGATGTTTGAAATGTACAATCTTGCTAAAAGGTACTTTTTCTCAGAATATACTTTAAAAAGACCATATCTGGACCATCAATCTGTTAATAGATACTCTTGAGAGAAAGTAAAGTCGGGGGGTAGCATGTGATAGATGGTTGAGATTCAGGTCCTCCTTCCTCTTAATATCTCCATTTAAATAACTGCTAACCTCACTGTACACACTGTGTGTCATGCTATAGGTGTACAAATAGAATATGTACAGCCCATATAATTATAACCAAATAAAATGACTCTCCAGAGAAACCCCCAGATTCAAAAGTCTAACTTTAAGATTACAAACACGACAGTGTTTTCACGTTAAGTGCTTCCTTAAGCGATCAAATCAGTGCTTCCGTGGAGTTTCCCAGAATTCCTTTTCTTCTGATTAACATAATTGCGAGTGTTTACGAAGAATGAATGTTCTCCTTCTCTCCCCATTCGTTTATGTTTATCAGAGTAATGTTAGTCATGGTTCTGGAGCGCTAACCAGACATTACAAAGTTCAGACCAGTTAGTCCTGATTGTGGTTGTTAGCATCCCATTGTGCTGATTAATCATGTTCTATGAACATGCGTACAAAGTGTCCCTTTTTTCCAGTGGTGTATAGTAATGAAGTAGAAATACTTCGTTACTGTACTTAAGTAGTTTTTTGGGATATCTGTACTCTACTTTACTATTTATATTTCTGTTTACTTTTACTTTTACTTCACTACATTTTGCAAAGAAAACTGATACTTTTACTCCGATACATTTCCCCTGAAACCTTCGTTACTCGCTACAAAATCAAATCTAACTTTAGAAAAAAAAAAACACATCCGGGACTGTGGTGGAACACAGACTCCACCAAGCAGTTTTTGCGAATCACAATATTCTGCATTTTCCCTCTACATCCTCTAGCCCAGCGGTCACAAACCTTTATGCGTCACGGACCGGTTACGTGAAGACAATTTATTCACGGACCGGGTCCGACCTCGGAGAGACGGGAGACCCGACGTGTGTTCGTTATGTCCAGTCTACTGACTCTACTCCTAACTAAACCGTTATGTCCAGTCTACTGACTCTACTCCTAACTAAACCGTTATGTCCAGTCTACTGACTCTACTCCTAACTAAACCGTTATGTCCAGTCTACTGACTCTACTCCTAACTAAACCGTTATGTCCAGTCTACACTTAACCTATAACCCGCTGCACAAAGACAGGATATTGAAATGGACGCATGTTTTCGTGCTTTTTTGGCGATCTCAGGATACTCTGCCTTGGTTTTAATCCAGAACACCGGCACCGAGTTGAAACAGACTTAAATTTCATTTTTAGAGTAACAATGTCAATAGGTTCCGTCTGAGGTTATCACAGACGGATGTATCCGGTCCTTTTTCACAATAAAACATCTTTCCGGCCTTGAATTTTTTAAAATTGAATTTAAAAATTGAATTTGAATTTCATTCTTACTAAGGGCCCCACGGCCCGGTACCGGGCGGAATGAGCATACTTATAACCACACTGTTGCAACTCCTTCATAGTGTCATATTGCTTTTTTGAGAATTATGATGATAAGTTCATAGTAGATGCAAAAGTATACCTAGGTACAATATACTATGTTGAACATAATATATGTGGATGGATCACAGCCAACCCAGTTATTTTCAACACAACCCATGGTCCTTGGTCCTGGTGGCCATAGCACTTAAAAGAAAAAACTTCATAATTCTCAAAATTCAGACCCTTTGCTTTTTTATTAAAATCATGTACTTGTACTTTTACTTTCAATACTTAAGTACATTTTATATCAGAAAAATACTTTTGATACTTAAGTACAGAAAACATCAGATACTTTAAGACTTTTACTCAAGTAGTATTTTAATAGGTGACTTTTACTGGAGTAATTTTCCAGTAAGGTATCTTTACTTTTACTCAAGTACGACTTTTGGGTACTTTATACACCACTGTTTTTTTCTATTGAAACGGTCATAGTTTCATATAAATGGTTTTTAACTTACAATATATTATATTATTATTAATAACTTTGTGACCAGTAAAATAATGGTATTACTTTTGGTCAACTCAATTTGGTCAATTACAAAAAAATAACATTTTCTCGCACTCTTTACAAAACTCTTTTACGATTTAAAGCTTTGTATTATAGAGCACTTAAGACGTCTGCTGTCAGACAGCTGTCTCTGAAATATTTGGAAGTATGTTTGTGATGCATCCGGACTCTTCACTGCTTGTATCCTCTGCTGCAGGCCTCTCTGTTGGGGAAAATATTTCAGGTATTTGTTCAATTCAGCGGATAAAACACAGAGTTGGGTGTTTAAAATTTGTGTAATCTACATCACTGTGTGTTGTCTATTTTAAAAGACAAATCCACTGGTCCAGATTGTTGCTGCTGCACTGACAGATGCATATCCTGCATGTTGTCGAGGGATCTATTTCTTTCTTTAAAGACGAGCATATAATCCAGGTAGATGCGTATGATAATCGACATGCTGAACGCTTTTCTTCTTGCATTCTCCTCTCAGACCAGGCAGCCGGTCTTTGTGCAGCTGTTGCAGGCAGTATTCAGGATCTACCATTGTAACTGGTTGGTGCCAGTCCAGAAGGGCTCCGTTGAGAACTGCATCAAGGTGCTCTCTGATGTCGGTAAGATCAAGATCCTTCTCGCCTCTGTCGACGCCTCTCTTACAAGCCCTCACTTTTAAAGTCTAGATAAGTCCATCATCTATACTTGGTTTAACAGTTTGTGCTTATGTCATGCTTATTTATCACATTTACTAGCAAGGAGAGCGTTTTGACCACAAAATTACTGGAGCGGACTTTTCTTCACACACTAATTGTGTGTATCTCTGTGTGTACCCGCCAGCCAAAGGCAGAGCAATAGCCATCCCTGTGGACCTGGATAACCAGGTGAACAACCTGTTTGTGAAATCCAACAACATTGTCCAGAAGACAGCCATGAGCTGGAGACTTTCTGCTCGCAATGCTGCCCGCAAGGACTCTGTGGTGACCGCTTCACGGGACTACAGGAACATCATTGAGAGGCTGCAGGTACAGTATTTGTTACTTACTGATGTGTGTGTCAAATTGTTCAAGTAGTAAGGACGTGTCTTTTTCTGCAATGTAGGACATTGTGTCAGCTCTCGAGGACCGTCTGCGTCCGCTGGTCCAGGCTGAGTTGTCGGTTCTGGTGGACGTGCTGCATCGGCCCGAGCTGCTCTTCCCTGAAAACACAGACTCACGTAAGAAGTGTGAGAGCGGAGGTTTCATATGCAAGTAAGTACTGTAAATATCTTCTTCAGCTAAATGTGTCTATTAATGGCATGTGAGTGAGTGTTCTCATTATAAATTAGACTCTTGAAGTGATGTACTCGTGCAGGCTCATCAAACATACAAAGCAGCTGCTGGAGGAAAACGAGGAGAGACTGTGCATCAAAGTTCTGCAAACGCTGCGAGAGATGATGACAAAAGACCGTGGTTATGGAGAAAAGGTAGGAGGAGCTGCAAAGCGTGGACACGGTGAGGTGATTTACCTCATGGGCACCGTAAAACTGTGCATTTACTGGTTTGTGTGCTGTATAAAATGCATAAATACAGTTGTGGAAAATCTATTGCAGGTTTGATTTTTTGGGGGGGGGGGGTTTTGATGCTGGGGCATACGTTGGATTTCTGATTGGAGATAGATATTTACTTTACAGGAACTATAAATAGAAGAAATACATGATCAAAGATCAGTAAGGCAGGACTGGTCACTTACTCACTGCACTCACCACTGTATGACACTAATTCTGCTCACTGTGGCTAATATCCACAATTTGAACTCATATGACTTACATGTCATGCTGTATCAATGACCTCTGCTTTAGCTTCCTTCTGCCTGTGTTGTTATCTAACCCCTCAAACCCTCTGTTCTCTTTCAGCTCAGGGCCTTTGATGATGAGATGGATATGCCTAAGGTTATTTCTCTTTTTCTTCTACTCATGCTCTTTTTCCTCTGAGCTGCTTTCTGTGTACCACTAGTAGTTGCTTTTCAACAGTCCTGTAGCAGCTGCTGTGTGTTGTAGGTGGCGGAGGCTCTAGGCACAGCTGGTAACACATAAGGGTTCCTGCCATAAACCGGTGTCCAGATCAACTGAAAATGGTGAGAAAGAGAGGGAGAGAGAGAGAGACAGATAGGGAGATGTGTACTATGCCTGACTGCATGTTGCTCAACAGAGTTGTGTTATTCAGGTTCCAAGGTGAGTCACTTTCTGTCTGGGCAGACTGCCAGTGCTGCATTTACATGCCCTACTTTCTGCCACTGTCAGCACCACATCAAGTAGAAGTCAACTTGGGACATATTTACTGTATATTTTAACATAGTTTAATACTTATGCCTTTTTTATTTTACACCTAAACACACAGCATGAAAACAGATAACAGATGTGAAAAGAGAAATGTATAATCATACTAATTAGAAATGTAAAAAAATGATACAAAGAAAAATAACAAAAATTGAGACATAAAATTAAAGTGAAAGCGAGCTCTCAATAATATATAGTGGGACATATGTTCCTAATATTTTAGGGAAATATCTTCTTTTTTTTTTTACAAAACGGTGAGGTCGTCATATTTTTTTATCGTGTCTTGAAAATGCTCAGCTTTTTGAAGGGTGTTTCTCCTGCATCTCCCTTTGGTGCCAATGGGAGGCACTGTGACTGTGTGTTGTATATGTGCACGACTGAGGAGCTGTGGCAGTCATTGAGGCTGTGTCCTAGTTTTCCCTGCCTGAGAGCTGCACGATTCCTGGGCCCCTGCCAACTCTGGGCTGAGGTTACATAAGAACCAGGCTTTTTTTTTCCTGGAACTCAGCCCCTCTGCTGATGTGTGACCTTCAGCAGTAATTGCCAATAAAAGTGTGGAGGAGCTGCGTGCGTGCGTGCAAGCGTGCGTTTGTGTGTTTTGTGAGAGAGATGATCCACACACACACACCTGTTAAACGTTGTATCTCCGGCTGTCTCCACATGAAAAGCAGAGTGGCAGTTCAGTGGAAACTTGCTCCTCTCCCAACATCATGTGCCAATCTTCTTATTTCTCTTTTTCCCCTTTTGGCTCCTACTTAAATCATTGTGACACAATTTCTCAACTTTTTAAAATTATACTCCCCACTTCCATTCACACCCTTTCTCACAGGGATGCAAACGCACGCCCACGCAGTGTAAACTTAATGGGGTTGGCTGTGAGTGTTTGTGAAGGTGTGATATGAAAGTGCGTGGTTGGCTCTTGTCTCTTCTGTCGTCCTGTGGGGAAAAGCAGTATAGCGTGATAGTATGCTATTGATAGTGAGGGGTCACCTGAAGAAGGTTAATAAAATGGTATTCTGCATAATAAGTTATTATCAATGCATTTACAAAAATAATACTAAATCGAGATAGCGTGAGATACATTTTTGGACTGCCCAATGTGTGTATATCACACCGTTGCTAAATGTCAGGGAGGTGATTACCAAGGTTAATTGGACTATAAATTGCCTGCGTGAATGGTTGTCTGTCTATATATGTGTGCCCTGCGATAGACTGGCGACCCTGCCGATATGGTGTACCCTGCCTTCGCCCAATGACTGCTGGGATTGGCTCCAGCGCCCCACGGTTTGGATAATGGATGGATGGATGGAGAGTTCATGATACAGGGCTGCTCCCCTCTTCACCTGGCCTCAAGTGTGTGTGATCTATGATCAAAGCAGTTATGCAAGCCCTCCATGTTGTTAGTAAGTCATATTCCATCCCTTTCACCTCCCTGGCTCTGCTCGCGGCAAACTTGTCGGTGGATGAAATGAGAACAAAGATTTTAAGACCGGCTCGCTTTTATATCCGCCGACACATTTTCTCCCACACTCACGTCAATGATTTGTTAGACAGACATTATTATTTGTTAGACAGAAAAATGTTTATGGTGCTGGCGTAGGTATAGGTCAGTTGCAATGAAAATATAAAGCAGTATTTTAACTTTCACTGCTTTTCTGTCTGTATAACAAGCAGCCGTGTGTGTGTGTGTGTGTGTGTGTGTGTGTGTGTGTGTGTGTGTGTACACGTGCTTGTGGTCAAACTGTGAGGTGTGAGACTGATCAGGGGTTTGCCCCGGGGAGTTTCCAGTTTGGTGGAATGCACTTAGGTTGAGGCGGATGTGGCGGCTGTGAGGGGTTACCCTGTGGTGTCTCTGGTCAGACCGGGGGTGATTAGTTGCACTTATCTACTCTGATCAGCAGCTTGCTTTGTGGTTTGAAGTGTGGCAGTGAGGTCCTCAGACCCATGGAAGATGTTGCTCTTCCAGTGTTTGGCAGCTGAACTCTGCCCCACTACATTGTCTTCAGGCAGGATCAAAGCAATTGTTGTGCTTGTCAAAAGTGAGTTTGAATTCCTGACACACAAAAAAATCCAAGTCAAGCCTCAGGTCAATACTTCAAGAAGAGTACAAAGCTGATGAATTTTGCTTGTCTACAAACGTACTGGAAGTTTTGGAAATTATGAGTGAAATAAATAAAAAAGATCCATGGCTTCATCAGTATAGCCAAACAGTAACCACCCTCTGAATATGCATACATGCAGTACTGTGCATCATACCTGTGACCCTGACTGACAGAGAGAGACTAGTCAACTGTCAAAGTTTGTTTATCCTACTGTGTTTATTATTCTCTCTCTCACTCTCTCTTTGTCTTTCACTTGCTCTGCCATTTGCCCTCTGTGTTGTTGGTGACAGATGGCCACTGTAAGCAGCTGTGTGTCACTGGTTTAGTGACCTGGTTCCTCTTGGAGTGATTATGTAATCTAACCCCGTCGCCCCTCGCCAATCCTCACCTCTCGCCCGTCCCTCAGTGTGTCCTTTTACATAACAATTTATGTAGAACATTGGCTTTTACCAGTTTCCGTTTACCCTTGGTGATTACTTTGCATGGATGCAGAGAAATTGGATCCTGCAACACTGGGTCTAACCTGGATTCCCATTGTTTGAGTGAACCATTAAGGAAATTAGAAAGCAGACGAGGGAAAACACCAGATCCCAGTGGTCCAGCTTTGATTATTGTGCTTTTCATCTTGGTCAGAATGGCTTAAAACAACAATCTTTCACCTGGTGTTTAGTCATTCCTGACTTCAAATGACTGTTCCAGTTTGATTTCATCTTTCTCTCAGTTTTCCTTCAATATTAAAAGAAAAGTTTGACATTTTGGGGAAAATGCTTATTATTGTTGTTGACTTCCTGGAATCTTATTGCCACCGTGACTCCAGGAAGTCACTGCCCCCGCCAAGAAATAATAATAATAATATGTTTTTACACTACAGTGTTTGTAATGATTAATTAACATTTCACCTCTGCATTTTTTCAGTGAGCTTTAGAAATGCTGGTTTAACTTTTGGCCTAGCTGTAAAATCCAATATCGTTGTGAAGCTAAGCCAACTGAATAACTGCAAATAAGTATATGGCCTTAACTAGCTCTATTTAGCAATTATAAAATTGAAAATCAGCTAAAATGAAGGAAAAAAAGGTGATGAACACAAGAAAAAAAATCAAATCCCACTGGACATGTCTTAACATGGTATTATTGGTCAACATTGTACATGTCTCCTGTCTCAGCCATCTAAAACAGCCACAACCATAGTGCTTCCCTGGTTTCTAACATAGCAGTACATGCATGGCACTTCACACCAAGCAGACCTTTGCATTGCCACTGAAAGCAGTTAAAAAGGCTCACGATGTGGTTATTCACCTGACAATTGCCTGCATGAATACTAACCCTATGTTTGTATCTGTTGGACCACTGTGCTTACACTCCTCACTGCACCTAGCTGCTGGATCAGAACCAGCCTGAGAAGCTGTTGGAGGACCAGAAGAGGGTAGGTACCTGCAACAGCATGGCTGCTTGACTTAAAACAGCAATACTTCAGAGTAAGGTATCAAGTTTTAGACATAGAGCAGTCATTCAATCTTGAATGTAAAATTATCTTTTTGTGCTTTTTTTCCCCCTGCTTTTTGTGTTTTCTAATCACTCCCCTTCCCTGCTTTGAGTGACACTTAACCACCTAACTAACTGCTGTTTAACTGAAGGGGGAAAAGAAAACAATGTAATAACCAAATGTTCCTCCGCCTCCTTTATCTAATGCTGTGTATTTCAATGCAGGGACTCTACAAAGCATTGTGTATTTCCATTAAAGCTCTAATATTACAATACAATACATTACATTTAATTTAGCTGACTCTTTCATCCAAAGCAACTTACAATAAGTGCATTCAACCATGAGTACAAACTCGGACCAACAAGAATCAAGAAAGTACAATTTCTTCAAGAAGGCCAAACTACAAAGTGCTATCAGTAAGTGCCATGCAAGTGCTACTTCAATTTCTTTATATAGGTATATATTGATATTCCAGAATATTGATTTGGAGTTGATCAATATATAATTATGATGTCCGAGAGAAGAAGATTATTGATTATTAGCAAGCAGGTATATGTTCAACGGCTTAAATCCAGTCATCAAATTCATCACAGCCCTGTATTTCTTCATGAGGGTAGTCATTTTACCATATCTAAAATGCAATTATTTATTACTCACCAACTTTTGCAACAAGTTAACAAAGACAAAAAGACTGCTTGATTCAAATGTAGTTTGCTGGTTTCAGTAAATTGTTAATTCTAGATGGAGGCCAGGTTAGATGACAGGAATCATCAGGGTCTGGCTTCTGACTCGAGACTTCAGTGAAAGAGAAGTGTACTCCTGTGAGACCAGGGAACCATCTTCTGACTGCGGCTGATCAAACCACGTGGGACACACACTGCATGCAGTTGACTAACCTGACAATAAAATGATGAATAGCGTCCTTCACACCTATAGTAAGGAGTAGGGGAGCTTACATAACGCTACTGTCGTCTATCATGAACCACCCACAGTTAACAATGATGAGAACATGATCACGCACGAACACAAAAAGAAAAAAACTCTCATTTCCTTCACTTCATCCCATGAGAGATCTGGCAGGTAGCTATGGGCTGCGGTTGCCATAACAACGACACAGTCGTTCTGCTGACGGCTCAAGAGCGGATGAGTCACAGTGTGGGAAGGCTGACCCCAGGTCTGTCTCAGTGAACACCAGGAGCTCATGTTGTCACCATACAGGGTCACAGTGTCGGCTGTCTGGGTGATGAATGACATACACTTCCGGTTATGTCTGCAAGTTGTGCATGCATTGTGATGGAGCAATTCTTTTAATTCAATGTTAAAATGAAATGTTGGCAGTTTCTCCATAACTGTGGTTATTATTTTCTGAGGTCATTGGGTCTGTTTCAATGTCTTTATGTGCATCTAAAATGCAGACTTTATTACTGATGATGCATGTTTTCCCTGTTATTCAACATCTCTCTCTCTCTCTCTCTCTCTCTCTCTCTCTCTATATCTCTCTCTCTCTCGCTCTGTTGCTGACATCACGTCGTTACATCCTTCCCTTTCTGTTCCTCTCGCAGGGCGAGGCGCTGAGACAGATTCTGGTGAATCGTTACTATGGCAACTTTTATCGAAGCGGTGGCAGGAGGGACAGCCTGACGTCATTTAGCAACGGGCCCCTCAGTCCAGTAGGACCCAGCAAAAATCAATCAGGTGGGACAGCTGTTGCTCACTTTTGATACCGAAGACAGAAGTTGGTTGTTAATTCTTCACAGTAATGAGTGTAGTTTAGTTGTGTAGTGCAGTGGTTCTCAAAAGTACCCCAGGGGTACTTGAGATTTAAATAATATATGTTTAAAATTAGCATAAAAATAGTTATTTAATAAATATTCAATAATATAAGTGTAAGTTCTTAACCTGCATTTTATATATTCTATATTAAATCCGACACTGATGGCACAGCGCTGTGTATTACATTGTTTTTTCAACCAATATACTTTGCGCTGGTTAGGGGGTACTTGGCTGAAAATAAATTCCACAGGGGGTACATAAGTAAAAAAAAGGTTGAGAACCAGTGGTGTAGTGCACACAAGGCCACGAAGACATTGATTTCAATAGCTGATGTTTCTGTGAAGCATCAACAAACTCTGCCAAAGAGATACATGACTCTGCTGCCAGTAAAGACTACAACTACTATCAAGGGGCAAAGTCTAGATAAACCTTTCCTTTTGGTTTGCCAAAATGTGCTTTGCCCCTGAAGTCATGCAAGGTTCTCTCAATAATGTTGCATGATGAGGGGACTCCATCTGTCTGGCCCTGAGTCGGTTATCGGCTGTGAGCTGCCCTTTGAGCACACAGAGCACAGCACTCTTATCACGGTCTGATAACGTGGTTATTGTGTAACTGCATCTGCAGTCAAAATACTGAATACTGAATCTCTGCGCAGTGTTTCTCCTTCTATTTGAGTTATTGGGACTGATATGTATGATGTAACATTTTATCTGCATGTCGATTTTGGAGGACATGTAACGGTATGAGCTGTGGTTTGTCAAATAAATTCAGTGCTGCCATATTGTGTTGTCTGCTGTGGCACGAAAGGCAGTATTTTCACATTCAGTGTAACATGGGTGTGATGCCATATTGTATGCATATAATGTGTAATGTACAGTTGTGAGGAATGAGCCAGATATTGATGTATTTTTAACTGTACTCTAAGACACAGAGAATCCCCATGGTTCAGGGTTCACCATCTCTCGCATGTGCACCAAGATGTTGGCAAACTGATCACAGGGAAATGTACCGCTCCCCTTGAATGATCCACTTTTAACTGTTGCTAAGTGACAGGCTGCTACTTCCCGTGAAAACAGCCTTTGCACCTGTTGCAGAAACAAGAGCCGGGCTGAGACCTCCATGAGTAGCCTGAAGATGAGGCCTCCGGGGAGTTTTTTTATTGCAGAATTATTTAGTTATTATAGTTTTATTAAATTAAGGGGGAAAAAGGGGAAAGCTCAAACAATTATAAAATATGTAGATGAATGCTAAACGTATCAGGCCTCTGCATTTGCAGATATTGCAAAGTAAAGGACGGCTGTAGCTCATGGGAGAGTCTTTGTCCTGAAACCACAAAGTAGCCGGTTTGATCCCCAGTCTCCCCATAGTTTGCATGCCGAAGTGTCCTTGAGCAAGACACTGAACTCCCATTGCTCCCCGGGCACCTCACGGCAGCACACTGCTCCGCCATTTCTAAGGATGGGTTATAATGCAGAGAATAAATTTCCCCTTGTGAGACTAATACGGGATTTTATTAAAAAAATAAGATGACAGCAACTGCTACTGTATTACAAAACATGAAAACATCCTGTATCTCACTCAGGATTATCGTGTGGGCATATTTTGGCTAATTTCTTGGTTGACTACCTGCAAGTTACTGAAGTTGTAATTACAATTGCAGCTCCTATTTAAATGCAGGATTTTGCTTCTGGAACTAGATTTGATTAGATTTGATGTATGATGTGAATGGACATTGATTGGAAGGCATTCATCTCATAAACCGTATACCTGATGCATCTGATTCTAAACTGGCCTGTCACACTGTCTCTGTCTCTGCAGCTTTAGGAGGTTCTGGGGGGCTGAGTCGTGCAGAAATGAGCCTGGCAGAGGTACAGTGTCACTTGGACAAAGAGGGAGCCTCTGACCTGGTCATTGACCTCATCATGAACACCACTAGTGATCGAGTTTTCCAAGAAAGCATCCTCCTGGCTATTGCATTGCTGGAAGGTGGAAACACCACCATCCAGGTTAGTTAACTGCTTAATCTCTTACTACAAATGTGAAAACTGAAGGGACATCCTTGGGGCTACTTTTGAAAATCTCAACTGCTACATGTCTGAATCTATATTATTGTAAAATAATACAAATTACACACTTACCTAGTGCACTTACTGTAACTGATCAGCGGTGTTTAAAGTTCATGGGCTGTTATCTATGGAAAGGCTCAGCTTATCAGGCAGTGAATCTTTAGATGATCTGCTACAGTTTGGTCAGTGAAAAGAAAACAGTGTCCCATGCATGGTTTTCATTACAAGAGGATTTACAGTATGTGGCTCACTGGGCAACCATTGCTGCACCTCATATCTAGCACACCATCATTTGGCTAAAAGGCCACGCCAGCTGCATCAAGTCTGTGTTTTGTAGATTAGTATATTGTAATATATTCTTGATTCTCTCACTTTGGGCTGATGTGTGCATTGGGCGATTTAACTTACTGTTCTTTCCCTATTTGCTTTAACCTGAACCACTCCAACTCCTCTATCTCAAGTTGTCTTTTTCATGTCTTTCCATCTGTCTGTTGATCACACGTTTTTTTCCATCTGTCTATAAATCTGCCTCTCTTTCCATCTATCTGTTGCTCGGTCTGGTGATCTTCCTGTCTTTCCATCTGTCTGTCGATCTCCATGTCTTTCCATCTGTCTGTTGCTCTGTTTGTCAATATCCATGTATTTCCATTTGTCTGTAGCTCTGTCTGTCCATCTCCCTGTCTGTCCATCTGTCTGTCGCTCTGTATGTCTGTCCGTCTGTGTGTTGTTGTGTAAAACGGGGCTTGCATAATCGGATTAGAGCAAGGAAGCCAATGTGGCGAAGATAATGCGTTGGCTTCCCACGGCTGCTGCAGAGCTACGTCACGTGACCGTCTGCGTTACATAAGCTCTGTGTGAATGAACAATGAGGAATGTCTCAGCCTACAAAACATACCAGCCTCTCCCGCTCCCTTGCACTCCCTTGCACTTTCTTGCGCTCTCTTGCCGGCCCAAACTGGGTCATGCTGGGCCTCCGGAACTGGGGCAGTGGGGAGAGAAGGGGAGGGCCGGGGAACACAGAGGGGATTGAGCAGAAACTGGAGCTGCTCTCACCCTTGCATTCTTAAGTTTGTTCTGAAATGGGAGGTTTCTGGGGGAACCTACTCTGTATGTAGTACTAGAAATGTGCCACATAGTACACATATTTGTGTTCTTTGAGTTGCTGGACAATTTCCTAAAACAATTTAGTTAACGTGAGTAAGTAAGTTTAAAAAAACAAAAAAACATTTTCACTGACAGCATAAACTTAAAATGAATAAATCAAGCATACCTTTTCTGCGAGTGTTACCATGTGATAGAACAAACTACTTTTGCTCAGTGCTGTCTTCAAGAAAGCAATCCCAGGATAATTGGAGTTGTTTTGTTGTCAGTGTCTCCATCTGACATGCCGAACTGTGCACCACTTGGATATCCTGTTCTCATCGCTAACACAGTTAACTATTTACTCATGGCCTACATAGTGCACAGAAATAAATAAACCACACAGAATAACTCAAGTTGTCGTGTCACTTATTTACACACACGCCCTCTCGTTCTGCTGTCATGCAAAGCTAATGCATATATGCCCTTAGAAGTTTTTAATATTTTACAGTTGGTGCATTTTTAGTGCTTTCTAGACTTATTGGCTCCTCACGGCTACTCTTTATTTCTGACGCATGTCAGCTCCTCTGTAACAACAATGAGAGAGCTCAGAACAGCTGTAAATTGTGTTGTGACATGGCAACTTGTGGCATTTCCCTCGTCAGCCATCTGTTGTGTAACTGCATGGCATGCTGTATTGTTTCCCTCCAAAAGTCTTGCATTGCAGGTGCATTTAACCAACCCTGCAAAAGCAACAGAATGCAGTAGACCAACTCTCTTTCGGGTGGAATAATAAAGAGAAAGGTGGCTGCTTTTAAGGAAAAGAGGAAGACGACTTGGAGGAGAACAGAGCAGCATTTGGTTTGCATGTGGTGCTGCCTGACATGAGAGGGAGGGTGAGAGGGAAAGGGAGCGCGAGTATAAATAGCTGTTGCATAACATCCCTTTGTCGATGCCAAGTGGCGGAACGGAAGGGGAGAAGGGAAAGCATGATGACCTTGTTTTTCAGTGTTGTTCGCCCCCACTCTTTTTCGTCTCATTCCACTCGGGGTTTGTCTCCATGGATACAGACAGACACTGTGTTTACCCAACACTGTAGGGGGCCGCTGAGATGCTCCTTCATCCTCACTTACTTTTCTCCCATTCTCTCCTTGACCACCGTGTGTTACTTCATCCATAACGTCATCCCTCCCCACGCCACTCTTGTCCTTGCTTCTCCAGTGATATCAAAACACAGATGGTGTCTTGATGAGGCTGCACAGATTCTTGTCATCGGGTGTTGTAAGGACATCAAAACCCTTCAGAAGCAGCGTTGTGGTTAGACGTGAAAGTTTCATTTTTGATTCATTTTTAAGATGCAGCGTCACAATTCTAAAGAAACCATCAAATGAAAGTGTCCTGTGGTGTTTTGTTTTTATTGCGATGTTCCAGCTTTATGTACAAGGTTTTGTCTTCGTTTCAGTGACTCACTCAATCCACTAAACTCAGCGCAGTTCTTAGAAACAGAAAAAAAAATACTCTTCCAGTTTGCTGCTGCAGACTTTCACCGTTGGACACAATAATTATTCATTCTAACATGGCCAATGCGGTCACATCCCAGACACCATCAATCAAACAAACTCGCCTCTACCGCAGTGAAACATAATAGCTCCGCTAACCCTGATCCATGAGATGCAATACCCCTGCTGGCATGGTGCTAGTCGTGCCAACCCTGCACTGCACACTGCACTAAGTGCAGTATCTCTAACCTGGGATATCCCAGAGATGAGGATGGTGAAATTATTAAAAGGATACGCAGAATAAAATGAATGTGATTACATAAGTTTGAAGTTGGCATTCACAGAGTTTTAGGGAAATCTAATACTGCATGTGCCAAGGCCAGAGACAGCTGACCTGGTTTCGTGAGTGTAAAAGTCGGTGGGTGTGTTAGCGTATGCGCTCTCCAGCTTGTGTGTGCTTGTATTGTACAAGTGTGTTTGTTTGTCTGTGCAAGTTATGTAATGGTGTGGGCGGGGGGGCTTCTCTGTGTGCTCTGGTCCGACCCCTGTGTGTTAACCTGGGCCTCTCCCCCCTGCAGGCCCACAATTTAGTGGCCTGTAGGAGGACACTGTTATGTGAGCAGAGACAGACAGACAGGCAGGAATGACCATCACCTCCTTCCTCAAGCATGCTGTGAGTTGTGAGCTGTGAGTGCGTTGCCAGTAGTGCAGCTAATCCTCGTCTCTGCACTCTGTCATCAAGTTGTTAATTGCGTGATGGCCTTGCCCGCCAGCTCTCCCCTAACACACACACACACACACACACACACACACACACACACACACACACACACACACACACACACACCCCTCCCCACGCTGCTATCTCCTCTTTCCTCAGTGTTGGCACAGAGTGTGTACGTGCAGGAGGGCTTCTGCTCAGTGGTGGAGGGCCAGGGTGGGGCACAGTGAGGCTCAGGAATCTGCTTTGGCGCACAAGCACACAGTTATGTCATTGTTTCTTATGAAAGCCACACAATGCAGTAACAAAAAACTGCAAGACTGTGTTAGCTGTGCTGTGTTCTGTTAATAAGCTGCATACATTGTCTTGTTTGGCTACTTAATTGGCGTGTTGCTATTCTCAATTTTGAATGAAAAGATTTAGTAGTGTGTTTTAACATCATAACAACATAAAATTCTGAGTACAAACACCGTCAGTTTCCTTGATGTGGGAGAAGCTAGGCTTGTTTTGTCCATTTTGCTGAACGCTTTCCTTGTGACTTTCATTTATTTGTTTTCTCCAGTAGCCCAGTTTTACATCTAACATAGAAAGACAGATGGTTATGTAACAACTTTGAGCACTGGCCTAGATACTGTCTGATAACATTCTCTTCCTATCTCTTGCTCTCGTTTCCCCTCTCTCAATCGTTGCCTTTTTCTCCCTTTTTTATTCCCTTATTCCCTCTTTGGTGTCTGTCTTTCGCCGCTAGCTCATTTTTCCCATTTCCCACTATCTCTGTTTCTCTATCTGAGCAAGTAGACCAGGCTTCTCCCTCTCGTGTCACTTTTTACCGCGTAAGTTTGGGTGAGCTTTTCCACGAGCTGGAGCAGATACCAGCTCTTACATTATCTAAACAACAGCGCTCTCCCTGAAACATGGTGCATGCATTGTGCTCTCAGGCTCAAATGTTAAACTCTCCCATCGTAGTAAATCCAGACTTGTTTTACTATAGTTATATCATTTTTTGTGTCCAGTCAAGATAAATGTCCCCACATTATTGGTAATGTGATGGAAAATGTCTATACAGACGAATCATTTTAAACAGACCTTAAAGTCTATGTTTCCTGTTCCATAATCATGTTCATGTTCATGTTTTGACCTTAGTTCACTGCAAATATCTTATCAGTGTCATAATACAAATTTGGAGAAGGAAATCCAGTTTGGATTATGTAGTGCATGTTATTTTATATTAGGGCTGAAACTAATTCCTATTTTGATAAGAAATTAATCAGTTTCAGCTCTTTTTGTCTATAAAATGTCAGAAAACAGTGAACAATTTTGCTCTTAGATATTGTATGAAAAAGAAAAAAGCAACGAATCTTCACATTATGATGTTGAAACCAGAGGAGCTTGTGTGTTTGCTGATTGACACGATTAATGGATCATTTAGATTTCGTTAAGCATACCATTAGATCCACAATCTCTGTTTGTTTCTATTCTTGTTTCTTGTGTCCAGCGTTCGTTCTTTTGCCGTCTGACAGAAGACAAGAAATCCGAAAAGTTCTTTCGGGTTTTCTACGACCGTATGAAGCTTGCCCAGCTGGAGATCAAAGCTACGGTGACCGTAAATACCAGCGACCTGGGGAACAGAAAGAGAGATGATGACAGCCAGGACAAAGACGTCCCTGTACGCAAAAAAGGTCAGAGGTCACACACTATCATCTGAAGTATGAATTTACATCAGGATGCTAAGTCAAGCCACAATTATATCCCAGATGATTACATTTTGTTTGCAAATCCAGAGTAGAAAGAGGATTTATGTGGGTTTTGACTGATTTGGTGCCTGTCTCTGTTTTAGCTCGAGACTCAGCGGTGGTCATGACAGAGGATGTGAGAGAGCAGCTATTAGAGGCCTCGACTGCCACCAAGAAGGCCTTTAACTCATACCGGCGTGAAGCAGACCCTGAGGACCACTTCAACTCAGCTGACGGCCAACCCAGCACCGGAGACAAGAACCAGGACGATGGAGAAATGAGTTTTGTAATTGTTATCATGCAACCCATCCTTCGCTTTCTCCAGCTGCTTTGTGAGAATCACAACCGGGACCTACAGGTGGGACAGACTGATTTTCCTTACGCTAAACCATGGTTTCGACATCTTATCCATCCATTCTTTTGCGTCTTCGCTGCAGGTTTCAAGCACTTTAAAGTCCCATGGTTTTATTACCAGTGCTAAATCCCTTAATCACCATTGTCATTTGTATGAGAGGCCAGGCCTGACTTCTTCAGGCTATGGAGATGGCTTCTCTGGCACATCTTTAAAAATGTGGAACTAACATTCATCTTCTAAATTATTACTTTCAGAAATATATTTTTTGAAAAGTGTGTTCATTAGCTGCTTTCTCCTTTGTAACAATCTGTACTTTAGTTTTCATGAAGACAGATCATGTTAGCCTCTTTTGTATTTTATGAGTCTAAAAGTTGTTCCTGGTTATCTCTGTTAGGACTTTTTTTTCAGCACTAACATTGCAATTTCCCTACTGCAGGACTAATAAAGGATTATCTTATCTTATCTTATCTTGTTTAGAATGTAAGTAGGTATGGTCCTGTCGGTGCACAAACCCTTCTGGAAAGATTTACAGCACACTAGCCTGCAAAATTGCACGTTTCTGATGGAACAGTCAAGTTCAACAGTTCAGATGAAGGCTAAAACAGAAATATGGATGCAAACTCGCTCTCTTTGGTCGTCTTAAAACTTCCTCTAATTTCTGTCTAACAAAGGAGGGATTTGTTAATTGCAGAATGTAAATTTGTTGCGACATAATTTACTATTATTTACTATTATGCTTTCCAGTTCTGTCCCAGTCACATGAACCCAACCGCTTTTACCTCCTCAGAACTTCCTTCGCTGTCAAAACAACAAGAACAACTACAACCTTGTGTGTGAGACTCTTCAGTTTCTGGACTGTATCTGCGGCAGCACCACAGGGGGTCTCGGTCTACTGGGACTGTACATCAACGAGAAGAACGTAGCCCTCATCAACCAAACTCTGGAGAGTCTCACAGAGTACTGCCAAGGCCCCTGCCATGAAAACCAGGTACATAAAGAGACTCTACCAGAGGGGAGCTCTGTGACTGTACAAGAGCACGATCTGTCTTTCTCATAATTGCATTTCATTTTTTATGTCATTCAGAATTGCATTGCTACACACGAGTCCAATGGAATTGATATTATAATCGCCCTGATCCTCAATGACATCAACCCACTTGGGAAAAAGCGGATGGACCTGGTGTTGGAGCTCAAGGTAAGGAAGGCTTCATAGGAAGGATCTATACATTTTTTGATTTGAGGTTTTAGGGTGAGAAAAAACCTTGTGCAGCGCTTTCCTTTCAGAGCAGGATGGAATATCACATGCTGCAAGTATAAGAGCTGGGCATTCATTTGTCTGACTTAAACTAGCTTTCGTGATTGCCTGCCAAGACAAATAACTGCAGAGTGCTTTTCCTAGAGCACCTGGGTTTCTGTCTGTTTTCCTTGGATGTAGAAACTGAAAGTTTAAGTTCTTATATTGGAGCTCTTTTTTCCCCTGCGTGCTTTGTCTCTTTTGTCATGCTCAGAACAATGCATCCAAGCTGCTGCTCGCAATCATGGAGAGCCGTCACGACAGTGAGAACTCAGAGAGGATCCTTTACAACATGAGACCTAAAGAGCTGGTGAGAAGATGATGTTGTGCATCTTGTCCTTTTCTCTGTTGCTTTTTACTTCGCAATACAACTGAGCCATTGCGTTAGCTACTCAGTATCACTGTGTGTGCGTGTGCGTGTGCGTGTGCGTGTGTGCGTGTGTGCGTGTGTGTGTGTGTGTGTGTGTGTGTGCGCGTGTGCGCGCAGGTGGAGGTGATAAAGAAAGCCTATCTACAGGGAGAGGTAGAGTTTGAGGACACAAAGGAGGAGGAGGATAACGGGGAAGAGGAAGAACACGATGCTGCTTCCCCCCGAAATGTTGGACACAATATCTACATCTTAGCTCACCAGGTCTGCTGTTCATGTCATGAATCAATTACTCTATTTATACAGGACTGCCATGAGACACTCACATTATCCATGTGTTGATTTTGAGTGACAGAACCCTTGTTGGCTGCTCCTGTTCCTCCTTACAGTTGGCGCGTCATAATAAGGAGCTGTCCATAATGTTAAAGCCAGGAGGGGCCAGTGGAGAGGGAGACGAGGCCTTGGAGTTCTACGCCAAACACACTGCTCAGATAGAGGTCATAACAAACACCCTCGTCACTCGTCTGGAGTAGAATTTCACACATTTGACAATATTTTGAGACGATTCCCTTGCAAATGTACAACAGTGTTGACCTACAGATGTCAAGGTGACGGTGTGTGTCTCTCTGTTCAGATTGTGCGCCAGGACCGCACAATGGAGGAGATAGTGTTCCCCGTGCCTAACATCTGTGAGTTCCTGACCACCGAGTCCAAGCTGCGAGTCTACTTCACTACAGAGAGAGACGAGCAGGGCAGCAAGATCAACGACTTCTTCCTGCGAGCAGAGGAACTCTTTAATGAGATGAACTGGCAAAAGAAACTCAGAGGTGGGGTCAAGATGGAGCAAGTGTCGTGCATGTAGTGGTCAATTATGTCAAATGATACAGGACAACCTTTGTACAAATACATAATTACTCGCAGAGTTCATCATTCACCTGAATTTGACTGAATAAAGTCTTCTTTTATAGGAGCTTTACAATTAATTGAAGCACAGGATTTGGTGAGAAGTGCAAATACGCTTCAATGCTCCCCAATTAGATATGGAATTATCTTAATTTAATTAACTACATTCATAATTATTAGTGTTAATAACGGATTCATCATTCAGTCTATGTCGAAATCATGCCCAATGCATGCGGGGTATAGACCTCTAAGCGGGTATGGAAAAGGGAAGCGTATCCCCAACTCGAAAGCGGGCCTAATGTTGTCGCCCTGTGTGTACTCGTGTGTTGTGTGTCTGTGTGCATGTTCCTGCTGTCTAAAAGCAGACCGGGGCTTTCCACATTCTGAGTTGTGAAACATTTGTACATTAACCTTATGAATCACAACTGAGAGTGTGTTTGCTCGCTCACACAAACTTACACGTACAAGACTGGCACCCACACTCTGTCACATTTCTAATCCACATGCAAGACTGCAGACCCACACAAAGCCATATTGTGTCACTCAGAAGAGGGAATGGGCAGAGAAAAGTCCCTGATTCTGTTTCTCTTTTCCACTGACAGAAAATATTCTATTACAAGTCAGATTGTGTGCTAAAGGTCAAAGTGGCGTGTTTTAGAGTCTTTTTCTTCATTTTGACCTTTTTAAATTGACTTTTCACTATCAACATTTCAACAAACATTAACAATATTGGCTGGGATATGTTTTGTCAAAGTTCAACCACTGTCCTCATATTACTTTCTGCAACATTATGTTCTGTATAAAGAGGGAGAACTGAGCCAGTTGAGTTATTACTATCAACCGCTTGTTCACACATTGGTTATGTAATAATCAATTTACATCAAACAATTAGTTTACTAAACAGTTATACAACAAATGTTGTTTTCTTGTTTATGTTATCGTTAATTTATGCTTTAATTCATTAGTGTTTAAGCCTTAGTCATCAAATGTTGGTCCTAGTTTCCTAAATGTGAGAATCTGCCACCTTATTGATCATTAACTGATCATCTTTGGCTTTTGAACTGTTGGTTGGACAATCTGGTGACATTAGAGTTGTTTCCTCCCCCCCTCCTCCAGCTCAACCAGTGCTGTTCTGGTGCTCCAGAAACATGTCGGTGTGGAGTAACGTCTCCTTCAACCTGGCTGTGCTCATGAACCTGCTGGTCTGCTTCTTCTACCCCCTGGAGGGTATACATGCAGGTCAGTCGCAAATGAAAAGACACCTGAGTGAGAGAACAGGTTTTTTAAAACTGAGCCCGAACCCGCTTATATCCTCTCACTAATATCCTTGTATGATCTCACTTCACCTGTCCAGTAGCTCAGTCATTTTTCATCATCTTATATTGCACTGTTGTTGCGGTCAAATGAGGTCAAATATGCAAAAAAGGAACAATGTGGCTTGCTGACATGTTTTTCTTTCTGCGACAAACAGCCTATCACATATTACAACCTGCACTGACATGGCTTTTTCTGCAGCCAGCAATAAAGCCTCAATATACAACGAGAGATTAGGAAGAAGCAAACAAAAAATAGTTTTTTTAGTTTATATCCAGTTTGAAAATTATATTTTCAACTTTTTCTTTTAGATTTACATCCTGATCTGATGTAAGAAACTATTTGGAAAAGCTCATGTCTCGCCTCAGCATTGACCCACTGATCTCCTTTTATCACAATGTTCTGATCTGCTGACTTCTAATCACCTGGCCAGGATTAGGAGCAGGACCTAGGAAGCCCTCTAACTTTGTTCAAGACACGCCCACACAGACTATCCTCAATTCAACCCATGGCCTCAAAGCCTGAGCTCATATTTGACTTTCAGTACTTTGAAGACCACAATACACAGAGGAGCGCCCTGTGCAACATTTAAAGTCCCATCAACAAAGCTTACTTTGGCTCAGGGAGAACAAAGTCTGACTTATCATTGTCAGGTGATCAAGAAAAGCATTGCATCATATTTTATACTTCAAACGAGGCAGGCTATTCAGCTGCAAAATCCTCCTGTGGGACATTTGTCTACTCTTATCAGTTGGTTCAGTTTTGGATCTGAAACGGTTCCATGCTACATAGATTCATGTAAAGAGTGTGATGTAATCAAAATGATAACGTTTCCTGATGTAAATTACCTTATACCTTTTACATTTATTTAAAAGATGAACAAAGAATATGAGAATAATAATGCAAATTTAAGAATATCAAACACACTATCTTCCCACATCCTACTGCTAGCTCTCTTGCTCTGGCCACAGCTATCTGAGAACTCCTACATTTTGATCTCAACTACACACCTACAAAGTCTAGTGACTGGCTCTAGTACGGTTGGATGCTATATATCAGTGCAGGTTCTCTGTCTCAGACACACAGACAGACAGAAACCTGGCAAAGTTCTTTAAACTGCCTCTGTGGTAGTTCCCGCAACAGTAGGTCTCTCCAGGACACATTTGGCCATGATGACTCACACACAGACTCACTAGGTGAATACAATACCAATGTCACTGTCGTTTTACACCCACGAAAAGAATATCAAGATTTCCAAATGTACCAATGAACAAGGGTGCATACATCTTTTTACAGTTTACATCTTGTCAACTTATCTGTTGGAATTGTGAGCTATAGGTTACAGAAAGTGCAGTATTGTATTATTTTGTAATGAAGTACAAACAAATGTATTTGGTGTTGATTGTTGTGCTTCGTTAGCACTGCATACAGCAGTTATATAATTCATTTAATAATTCATACAATCATATATTTAAGTTGACGCAACTGAAATTCCCTTTTTTGTGTAGACAGTGTAAAACACTCATGCACAACATGAGTAACGTTTCTCCTGAACACTGGAACTCCTTCTGTGTGCAAGACATCACGTGAGACTCCAGCATACCTTTGGCCGGCGTTAACAGGCATTTTTATGGCTTTGTGCCCCTGCCTCACACACACACACACACACACACACACACACACACACACACACACACACACCTCTCCTCTCCTCCCTTCTTTCTTCTTTGCTTGGGGCTTTAAAATGAGGGTTATAAGAGCAGGAGATCTCGGTCAGTGTGTTCTGCCTTTTGACACATAGCTTTGGTTAGCACCGATCAACTCAACACACGCTGACAGTGCAGGCGTGCAGTCTTCTCAACTGTTGATTTTACAGACAGTTGCGCACAGTTATCCGTCTGCACATGAAGACGCATGTGCAAGGCAGCTAGACAGCTTGTGAGTGCACGTAAGCACCACTGTGCCAGTCTGCCACATCACTGGAGCTGTGTGGTGCCCCCGGCCCTGTTCTTCATGAATCTTTCAGCGGAGGTATTTTTAGAGATGGCTGTTATATAAGTGGCACCTGTCATGTGATCTCCACAGGGATTGGGAGGGAGAGAAATCCGGAGGAAGGTAAGGAGGGAAGGAGACAGAGATAGTCAAGGTGGGAGGGAAGATGGGCTCCCTTACCCGCAGTACTCCCCCTTTGCCTTCTCATTCACTACAACTCCCTCTCACTGTTTGTATCAATCCTTGCAGTTCTGCCCCATTTTCCTTTTTCTTTGTTTTTCACCATTGTCTCTTGATATTTTTCTACCTTTCTAACATGAACACATGTATTTATATTACTTTTTTAATGTTCTCACAAACATAGACACTTGCACACGTGTTAGCCCTGTGCTTTAAGAAAGAGGGGTCAGTAACCGAGGCAGAAGGTTGGGTGTGGCCTTGTTTTTAGGATGATCAAACCTGATCCAGGGTTTTAGTCTGAGTGATTTGTTGCCACATGAAACCCCTGACTCGGACACTAATCCTGGATTTACCTTGGGATCAAGGGAAGCATAAGGTAGGCTCTCACCAAAGCTTAAAGCACACATATACGTATGTAATATACTTTTGGGTGTTATGTAACTGGCTCTCTTTGAGTTTAAAGTTTCACTAAATAAGGCCTGAGGCCTGCCTGAGAGACAGAACAGTTAAATTACAGACAAGGCCTTGTTCAAGCTGCGCTGTAATCCTGGCATGATGAATTAATATTCCATGTATGACCAATTCAGGGATGTCAAATACAGCTATTGTTTCCTTTAAACGCATGCATGTGCATTAATACCTGCATTTATCTCTTGCAGGTATGCTGGATCCCCACCTTTCTGCCCTGTTGTGGTTGGGAGTCTTGGCAACACTGCTCATCGTTATCGTCATGCCCCAACCGCTGGGCATTCGTGCCCTCGTCATTGTCACCATCCTCCGTCTCATCTTCTCTGTTGGCCTGGAGCCCACCCTCTTCCTTCTGGGTTCCTTCAATGTGAGTAGTCTGCTTTAAATCTATTGGAAGGAAATGGAATTTTGGAGAGCTAAAACAATTAGTTAATTAACTATCCCAAAGAAAATGAACCAGCAACTATTTTCATAATCGATTAATGGTTTAATGTTTCAATCATCATGGCTGATGTTCTCTGTTTCCAGCTTCTGAAATGTGACGATTTTATGTTTTTATATTTTGTCATATCATTATTGCAACTGGAAGATGCCAGCTTCTGTGTTAGCTTGTACTTACTTTTTTCAACATTTCATGCACTCAACACATCAAAAATGAAAACAATTGAAAGTTGCAGCCCTAGAATTTCTTTTGTAGATGCTCAAAGAATTAAAAAGTTGTTTTCTAGAAACAGTGTCCTGGAAACTCCAAATTTCTTCAGACAGTCTGCATGGCGAGTAAAATGTTTTTATTTTGGGTGAACTAACCGTTCTCCTCCTGTGTGAAAGTGTGTGTTTGGGTGGTTTGTAATTTTCCCCAGAGAAATGTTAAAAACATACCATTTCTATTTGCCCGTTCACACGTACTACTGCTGAGAAACCTCCACCGCACTAGTTCCAGTTCTTCTTTCAACTCACGCTCCTGCCCGCCTGGCAGGCCGGCGTTGCCCCCTGGCCCCATGCTTCTCCTTGGCAGCGTCTACGGAGTGTGAAGTGCGTCACTGGACCCTAGAGAGAGCAACACAAGCCCGGCACCCGCTAGAGATTTTCTAGATGTTTCTCTTAAACACAAACACACACAAAATAACGTCTTAGACACTCCTCCATTATTGCTCTCCTCAATCGCTACGTTTATATGTACAAAAGAAACCGGGTTATTGAGAGAGATCAGGTTAATGCATGAAATCAGAGAACACGTTACCATGGACTGCAGTAACCTGGTTACTATAAAGTCTTGTTTACATGCAGCTGGTCAGTAGTCGGATGTCTCCCTCTTTGTGTGTTTGACATTTTTGAACCATGTGTTTTTTGTTTTGTTTTTTATTTGTAGCTGTGTGGATTTTTCAGTGTCAGTTTCAATCTAAGTCAGACTGAAGATTTCATTATTAAAATGTATCACGTACGTGCATTCTTGTTGAAACAGAAAAAAGAAAACCCTTTGAGAAAAGTGTATACAATGTGATTTACACGTGAAATACAATATGACCAATAATTCAGGTTTCTCCGGCATGTATCCACAGAGGCCATGTTAACCGGGTTTCTGTTAATCCCTTTCCTTCGTGTTTGGTTTAAATGACTTTTTAAGAAATCAGGTTACTGCAGAAAGCAAACCAGGTTACTTCTGTGCATGTAAACACACTAAATGTGTCCTCATTTAGCTTGAAAAGCCACACCCGCCATGTGTAATATGTAGCATGCTATGTGTCTGTACCAGAGCCCTCAGCCAAGGCCAGGACTTTCCAATATTTCAATGTTTAATGGTTGATTGTCTATTATTTGTATTATTACTGAAGAGATGTTGACTTCATCTTCCAGGTGTGCAATAAAATAATCTTCCTGATAAGTTTCGTGGGGAACCGAGGAACCTTCACGCGGGGTTACAGAGCCATGGTGCTTGATGTTGAGTTCCTCTACCATCTCCTTTACCTCATCATCTGCTCTCTGGGGGTGTTTGTCCATGTCTTTTTCTACAGTTTGCTGGTGAGAGAAACACACACACACCCTGTGAATACACACACATATACTAAGAACTACTGAGTAAAACCATGAGTAAAATATGACTTCTCTCTCTGACTGTAGCCTTCGCTTCCCATTTTGATGCATTCATGGACATATCTTGCCAGAAATTGCCTTATTTAGAGCTTTAATTTTGTTGTTGCTTGTTCTTGTTGTTGAGGCGTTAACTGCCTCAGGTCTGCTTTTCTAACGTGTCAGACTAAAAATGCAAAAACTGAAACTTTTTTTTTTTTTCAGACATAGTGAAACATATCTCCATATTTTGTAATGGCAAGATGCTGAAAAATAATGCAATTCATGTCTGACAGAGAAAGCTGAGGATTCAGCTTTTCCACAAAATGCTCGCAAATCTAATCCAACACACCTATTTGTTTCTTGCCACTTGTGCTTTCTTGTGTAACCTCACGTTCACCTTGTATCCAACACTGCTCTCACTGTATGTAGAAGATGGTAGTGAAATATTTATCCTTTTTGTTTCATAACGTGTGCATTGCCTCTGTAGCTGTTTGACCTGGTATACAGAGAAGAGACTTTGCTGAACGTAATCAAGAGTGTGACTCGTAATGGACGCTCGATCGTGCTTACCGCTGTGCTGGCGCTCATCTTGGTCTACCTGTTCTCCATCGTCGGCTACATTTTCTTCAAAGATGACTTTATCCTGGAGGTGGATCGTCTCCCCAACACAACTCTGAGTGAGGGCAGACTCCTGTCTTTTAATCATTTTGTTCACATTTGTTCCTACTCTCCAGAAAATGGAGCCAGTCTGACCAGTGAGTTTCTGTCTGCAGGAATTTGCTCGGGAGGGATTGATGCGAATTGCACCACAGAAGCCCTGCAGGAAGGTAATGTAAACTGCAGCCCTGAGTTGTATATAGGTTTAGCTTAAGAAATGTGTTTTACTTAAATATTTCAATCAGTCCATAAATACTATTCGAATGTTTTGTGTTCTACTCTCCATATTTGAAAAGTTGAAGTGGTTCATGTAGGAATTGTTCATGGTGACGTCCAAGGGAAGTGGATAATTGGAATGTATGTATTGTAGCTACCTGAGATATTGGACATCATCCTGAGCCCCTCAAGTGACAAAACAAAACAAGTGGAAGTAAAATTGTGTTTCCTTCTGTTCTGCAGCTTCACACCAATTCACACTTTCATTCATGTGACTCCATTGACTGCCAAACAATTCTCATGTGACCTCACTGGCCCTCATATGACACCAACATGTGACTCCATTTTATTCAGTAAAAACAGTTTTGAATTCCCTTGGACATCAGCCAAACACAAAACTATAAAAGGATTTGGCCGATGATGAACACAGTTAGCAGGGGCCATTCGTCAATTAACTTTAAAATGTTATCAAATTGGATCTTTCAGAAATGTTAACCTTTGTTTTTCTGTCTTGCTCACAAGTTCAACCAAAGCTGTTTCCATTACATTGCATCCAAACAGAACCACTTCTGCTTTGACTAACCGCCATCTCGCTGTGAAGCAAAACATGTAAACAAGGTTCCAACCGATATTAAGTTCTGCAACTAAGCCAAGGATATTTAAATAGAAGTGATGAAAGCCTGTGGCACTGACTACAAGGCTATCAAATCCTACTCGAACACAGATGTCTAATATTTATTTATATTCAGAGAGTATTTCAAAACAAGGTAATACTCAGATTGTTTATTACACCTCATTTGATTCTGTACTGTGTATGAAGATCACAAGCACGCTATAATGAAATACCATAATGTACTAAATTCATCAGGAATATGGCATCAGATGTTGATGATATTTTAATAGAAAATAAAATATAGTGAAGTGTGTCCCACTGTCTTATACGCAAACCATTAAATCATCATAATTTTTTCATAAAAGTGACTTTAGTGTTACACCCATACTCGTACCTATATTATGATGATGATGATGATGATGATGATGATTATTCAGAACAATTGTTTTACAATTTATGATGGAAATTCATTTTATGAATTATAGTGCATTGTATCATGCCTCACTTTTGATTTGACTTTTCTTTAAGAAATATGATGAGTTTCTGAAGTGGTACTTTACTTTGTATGTCTCTTTGTAATTTTTTTACTTAAATTCCCTGCATGATCTCTTTGAGTCACATGAGTTAGTTTAATAAGTATTATGAGCCACAGTTTGATGCTTTTGATGTTACATTATCTAAAAAGTGCAGGTCATAGTGGTCCTAATTACCAGTGTAAAGGACATTCTCTGGTGCTGCAGGCCTCTGAAATTATTAGATTAAAGCTTTCCTCTCTGCCTCTTCAGATTTGGGGAATAAGCGTGGGGGGGACAGCGACATGGAGCGGACATGCGACTCTCTACTTATGTGTATCGTAACTGTGCTGAGTCATGGCTTGAGGAGTGGAGGAGGTGTAGGGGATGTACTCCGCAAGCCTTCCAAAGAGGTATGTGCAACTCTGAAGGTGTGTGTGTGTGTGTGTGTCAGAGAGTGTGTGTGCGCAGCTGCAATGAGGGTCATGTGAGGTGGCTCCAAGCCCACTGTGTGCTGAACTTGTTTTTAAAAAGAAACGGAGGTTTCACAATGTTGCCTGACAGCTGTACTGCCTCCGCCTTGTGACAAAGATAAACCTCAAGATAGATTTCCACCGAATTTAGGCTAAACCACTAATGATGTCAAAAGAGGATGTGGATATCTGCGTCACAACACAATACAACTCAGGCCAAAAAGTCACACATTCACAGTAGGAGCAAGTTTAAATCGTGGCACCGGCACCTTGTATAGGCACTTCCTGTGGCACCTCTAGTTGCCACTAGTTTTTGTGGCAAGCTGCCACAAAAACTAGTGGCACCTCTAGTTGCCACTAGTTGTTGTGGCAGCTTGCCACAACAACTACTGACATCCTTAAACTGTGCATCTGTGCATCTCACCAGAAGCCACAAATAGTGGCAGGCAGTTGCCAAAACATCTTCTGAATCTATTCTGCAGCGATGACAGCTGTGGCCACAAATACCTGCCACAGCGGCCTTCTAGACTAGCTAAACGTTCAACCAGAAAACTATTGTTGTGCATCAATGACTGTCTATGTACCACAAGATAGCCTAATTAATAGACCTGTGTTTAAGATTTGACCAAGGTAGGTTGATTGACATTTTGATTACAATGGTATTCAACTAATTCTTAACTGAAACCTAACCTATATTGTTAATACTTGTATTCTTAAGAGCACTTAATGATTTATGTTCAGCAAAAAATGACACAAGATTAGTTAGGGAAAAATATTTTTCATTATCAAACAAAAAAGTGCAACAAATAAAGTGCTTAAACAGTAGCCTTTTAAAGCAAAAGAATAGATCAACACATAAATAAAATAACAAAAAACGAGGTATTAGAAGGAGATCAAAAGCTGGGCAAAAGCTGGAACGAACGCACCTGGAACGAACGCGCGTCTGGAACGAACTCGTGCTGGAAGGAACGCGCCTCGGTCCAAAATCAGAATTTTTTTTTGCCGTGAGAAATTGGTTGTGTGGCGTGAGTGCGTGTGAAAACATGCAAAAGCATGCTTCCAGGACCTAAAGCAAGTTGCGGCACCGCTCTCTTTAACACAGGCAGATGCCTCAAAAACTAGTGGCACACGAGGGGCAACTCGCCCCTCGTGTGCCAAAGTGCCCCGCCACCTGAGACGTGCCATCGGAAATGCTGCCTCTAAAGTAGTGGCAGCTTCCGGAACAGCGGCATCTCCCTCTGGCACTGCGGCACCTCCCTCCGTCACCGCGGCATGTGCCTCCAGCATTGTGGCAACTGAGCGGTGAAAGGCACAGGAAGTGCCTGTACAAGATGCCGGTGCCGCAATTTGAGCTTGCCCTCTCTCCACATTCAACCCACAAAAGAGTGGTTCAGTGCATTTTTGCTTCAAAACAAGCTTGTCCTACATGTGAGCGTGTCACTGTATTAGGCTGGTGACCATTTAAAAGATTAACTAAAAATGGAAAATGAGTGAATGAAATTCCCCAATATACTTACAGCACAGTATGTAAACATTGAAGTCCATTGTGGCTCGATTGGCTAATGATGTAGCATAAACATGTGTCTGTGTCCTACCTAGACAGAAACAGGCTGCAGCAGGTTGACCGGCTGCAGCCGGCTCGGTTACTTTAGCATCTGGCAGGCTTCACCTGTGGTCTTGTGTTTCCATGTTGACAATGGTTAACCTCGTTTTAAACTCACAACATCCTACATATAGAAGACCTGCTCTTTGGCTCGTACATTTAAAGTCCCCCACAATACAGTAAAATATCTTCTTAAATGTACTCTTAATCGTTCTCTGTTGTCAAAATACAGTTAATAATTACTATATCATTTTCGGGTCACTACCTCTGAACAATTCCTGTACAGATGTTATTGCTGTGTTTCTGTATTATTTGCAGGAGCCACTGTTTGCAGCCAGAGTGATATACGACCTGCTGTTCTTCTTCATGGTCATCATCATTGTCCTCAACCTCATCTTTGGTGTCATCATCGACACCTTTGCTGACCTGAGGAGTGAAAAACAGAAGAAAGAAGAAGTCCTGAAGACGACTTGCTTCATCTGCGGTGAGACTGCTCTTCATCCGTTTAGACAGCAGTCGTTGGTTCCCTAATGTCTTTTTTCAGTTGCTACATAGTGACTAGTGTCTTTGTGATTCCTTGGTGTGTTTGTGGTTTCTGGTATGTCCGTTAAGGTGCATGTAGTTGTTGCAGGCTCTCCCCCGCCCCCTCCCTCTCTTTTTTTTCACTTCGCTGTCGTTCCAAAGAAGGCTGAGTCATGAAAGCTTCCTGCCACTGCTCTGCTCGCCTCCATAATTCATGTCTGTCCCACACGCCCAGACATTTTCTCCCCCTCACTCACAAGCACAAAGTTAATTTTCACGCTGTATGTTTTGTGCACCGTTGTACCGTTTATTTGCCAGGAATGTTTACAGAAACAAGGAATTTTTCTAGGCGGAAGGTGCATACATAAGACATGAGACGTTAGACGAGACAATCAACCATCAACGACAACAACAGTGCAATGGGTATTAAATTAAGTATAAGATAAAGTGCTCAGACAAACAGATAACGTTAATGTAAGTGTATGTTAAAGTGACATGTGTGTTTAAATATGAAGTGTGCACTCTGACCCTTCCTGTACCGTCATCTGGAGAGAGAGGGAGAGAGAGAGGGAGAGGGAGAGGGAGTGAGAGAGAGAGGGAGAGAGGGAGAGAGAGGGAGAGAGAGGGAGAGAGAGGGAGAGAGGAGGAGGGAGAGGGAGGGAGAGAGAGAGAGGGAGAGAGAGAGAGAGAGAGAGAGCTCAGGTGACGTGGTGAGCATATGGAATGAGAACAGTATGTCTCCCAGCCAACCATCCGCTCTGACTCACTCTTTTTAAACTGTGACCTCGCAAAACAATTGTTGGCCACAACTCAAGAATATATATGCTAGTTAAGACAACATCACACACATCTAATAAGATAAAACATTTTGGATGCAGATTGGCGAAGGCATATAACCGTGAGGCGGTAATTCTAGTTATTCTTTTGGTTATAACATGGGTCTGAATATAGAGACAGCCCCTGCTTGTTTAATTCTAGCCCCCCAAGGTGTTAGTTACCCCTGGCTGAACTATCATATTATTCCTGCACAGCTGGAAGCTCCCTTTACCATTTATATACAATCCAAAGATGTGTTTGAAGCACTTTTAGGGACAGAAATAAGCAGTGAGTTTTACTTTTGTTTCAAGAAGAAGAAGAAAGAGAGAAATATATTTTCTAAAGGCACAAACGCAGAGAAACACGACTGAAATCTGCATTGATGTATTGGAAGACTCCACATTACAAAGTGTCTGGTTTGTCTGTGTGAATCAAATTGGTTGTAGTTAGTTGTACAGGACTATATTATCTTGTATAATATTATACTCTTCTTTCCATTTTCTTTCTCACGTTGATGGTATGGAGCAAACGTTGCTATACTAGGTAGACCATAATTAGCATGTTTTGCTTGTCAGATCCACGTCAAATTTCCCCAAAATCAATAACCTCCCTCATGTTCTCCTCTTTTCAAAATGTTCTGCAATGCACTGCAAAACAAATGATGCCGTTTCATCTCCTTCAAGTACACAACACCAGCTACGCGTATCTGACAGCCTGTCGAGGAATATGCTTAATTATCTTGAGCTTTAGCCTATAATTTAGTGCGGCTGTATTTTTTTAGGTTTTTCTTTTATGAACCCTGCTTTATAGTTGAATAGTTGCATTGAAATGTCTGTTTTCAGTTTTTTTGTCACCAATACTGTCTTGACTGCTTATTGCAAGGCTTTTTTTATGTTGTGCATTGCTGAACTTAAAAGGTCAGTATTGTGGATGTTATGCATCTTAATTGTTTCTTGCATTATATTTTTGATATATTTATTTATCCAATATTGAGCGAGAATGTCATTATTTTGTTCTATTGATATAGAACTATAGCTTAGTTTATGTAATTTCTTCTCCAGTCTATCTTGAAAAACATACCTTTACATCAATAAGACTTTCTGAATACATATGTTTAACTTCCCAGTATTTTTTTCCCATTTATTCACACAAAGTGGCATGTTCCCTTCCCCAATGTCAGTGTGAAACAGATACTATTGATATCTGTTTGTTCTCAAACATGCTGTAACGTCGTACCATAAATAATGTGAGTCACTGCCCCTCTGCAGGCCTGGAGCGGGACAAGTTTGACAACAAGACGGTGACATTTGAGGGGCACATCAAAGAGGAGCATAACATGTGGCACTACCTGTTCTTCATTGTGCTGGTAAAAGTTAAGGACTCCACTGAGTACACAGGCCCCGAGAGCTACGTAGCTGAGATGATCAAGGTACATAAAAAGCACAGACACACCCTGAAAACACACATCCTGAAAAACATCCTGAGGCACGTTTCACACACCAAATGCAATAGTGTGTTCCTCTTCTCTAATCTCTAATTGACAGACATTTAATGACATAAACAGACAAACGGGAATACAGTACAAGACGGTATATTAGTTGCAGTCTAACCCTTAAACAGACCAGATCATGAAAAGGAATCGTTGGCCAGTTCACTGGGATTTCTATTGCACTACACAATGTGCTCAGTCTGAGGTATTTTACTGTTACTCCTGTGGCAATGATACCATGCAAGCATGTTTCTTCAAAGAACAGGCTGTAGACCAGCGTCCTTTGGAGTTCAGATGGAAGCACTTGGTTGACAAACAGCAGCACCTAGAATTACCTATTCCTTTCTTGACATCATTTAGCTTTATTAACTCCTATTAATGTACCAAAGCCAATGACTGATGTGCTTGTTGTTTGACCACAGGAGCACAACCTGGACTGGTTCCCTCGTATGCGCGCCATGTCACTGGTGAGCAGCGACGCAGAGGGGGAGCAAAATGAAATCAGGAACCTGCAGGAGAAACTTGAGATGACCATGAGGCTGGTTTGCAACCTGTCCGGACAGCTGACTGAGCTCAAGGAACAGGTAGATCATGTGACTGTGAACCATGCACAGTTTGTAGTATATCACCCATGATTTATTTGTATTTTCTTTAGTTTTAACAGGATAGCTTTTCTGAGACTGTTTCCTTCAGCCATTGGGAGGTTATAGACAACCTGCACACTGGTTCTGTAATCACTCAGGACCACCATATTATATTGAACAATAACATGGGAAGAGTTACTGGGGATTGGTTGCTTACTGTTGTCCAATCACCATTATGGAACTGGTGACTCGGACAGCTTAAGCTAATACCTAAAGTAGTTAATTTTCAGTATTTGCGGCTCATCTGTTTCTTGGAATGGGTGTGTTCATGCACAAGTTAAATCTGCACCATACGTAGTCACAGTATGCAATTGCGCGATTAAGCAACAGCTTTCCCTTTTGAAAAGGTTAAAAACACTTAAAATAACTATTTTATTGTTAAGGAACACACTATTGCCTGTGTGTCTTAAAGGAATAGTTTTACACCTTGTGAAGCACACTTGATTGTTTTCTTGCCAAGTGTTAGATGAGATAATCGGTACCAGTCTTGTGTCCGTTTGTGTGTATTTGTTTAAATCCTGTAATGTTTTCAAGCTTTCTTTTGTTTCCACTTGCAGATGACAGAGCAGAGGAAGCAGAAGCAACGAATTGGACTTCTTGGTCACCCCCCTCACATGAACATCAATCCCCAGCAGCCTGCCTGAGGGCCCTCAGGGCCAGGATCACCGGTGCCTTAGCACTTCTCTCAGTGCGCCAAATGTTATACAGGAGAATGCCAAATCATGTCCGTCGCCAGTATGTATTTAGGTTGATGTCTGACTGCATACTTCACCAGAAACTCCTACAATAAGTGTTTCTACAACATGCGTGCTTCTGACTGTCTGTGTGAAGGGAAAGTTATCCGAGTATGTTACTGGCGGTCTGTCGAGTGG